>NC_071113.1:4232500-4592500 GCF_024256425.1 Clarias gariepinus
GTGCGCTAGTCATATTTACATGCCAATTAGGGAACACTTATTTAACTTCTGACCCTGCATCTCCGTGCTGCACCTTGCACGCACATGTGCACAATAACACGCACGCACGTACGTCGACTTCCCCTTGTACTTTTTGCGCTTTAGCAACTTTTTACTCACACACTCCAGCAGCAAGAACACTAAAGCCTGCTAGCAAGAAAACCAACTGGTTATGTGTAACGATCAGCTGGTTCCGAAAGTAACCCTGTAGTTGACTGCTTAACATGATAATGGCTACCAGATAACTACTCAGCTTGATAACTAGCACTCAAGCATACTAACTGGGATCATGGCTTACTATGTTGTTAATTAATTAGCTTAAGAACTGGTCGACTTGCAAATAGCTAACTTAAACGACATTCCTGTTAGTATACTTTTAGTTCAATCAAAATTAACTGAAGCTCAATTTTTTACAAACTTTGATAACAAGCTGACTAGCAGAAGCTGTTTAATGGATGTATGCTAGCTAATTAAAAGCTAGTTATCAGTGTGATTTAATAGATGCTTTCACAACTAACGTTTGCCAATCACTTTTATTATCTAGTGTGACAACTAGCTTGGATTATGACCACTTGTATTGCTAACAGGAAGCTAGTTATTAATACGGCTAGTTTTCACAGTAGGTCATAAGTAGGAGTAGTAGGAGTAGGAGTATCTGAGTAGGAAGTTCTCTAACAGTTATGAAACCAGATGATAAGATGGCACTAATAACTAGCCTCCTGTTAACTACCGTAATAACAAGGCTGGTAACTAGTGGTCTTGCTAACCATGATAACTAGCCGGCTTCATAACTAGCTTGTTAGATTGATAAATGTTTAGTGCCAGGTTGCAAAGCATTCTGGGTCATTCTTTTGGGCTTGAAGTTGACGAGGGGAAGATGACTTTTTTTCTATAAGGATTTCTTTTTTAAAGTTTAGTTTATTTCTCACACACACACTCTCTCTTACACACACTCCTGCTTTACTCAGTAATAAATATAATAAAAGCAGCTTGCACACTTGTAGCTTTGTGTCTGGGTTTAGGTCAGTTTATGCTTGTTACTGAAACTGGAAGAAAAATAATTTAATGTCTGATGTTACTATGTTTGAGATTGAGGGGGAGAAAGACTGATTGATGTGTTACAGATTCATGTGTTAGAGCCTCTCTGCATGATCTAATACTTTTCTAATCACGCAACCCACTTCCTGTTTGTTTGTTTGCTGTTTGGGTAAGACTGGGATTCTCCGTTACAGCTCTGTTTTTAAATTTCCCTATTTAAATATCAAATCAAACAGCTTTTTGCTATGTCATATTTTTTTTCTTTCTTTTTCTTATTTAAAATACATGCCTAAAACTGTAATATTGTAGAATATAATAAAGTAATTCTTGGTTATACGTGTGTCTGGACAGGATATGTTTAGCATCAGTTTCATATATGGGTTCGTTTTGATCCAAGCACAAGGGTGGAAAAAAATAAAACCATTATGTAAAAATAAATTGTAGGTTTATTACATAGCGGTGAGCTTACTAGCTGGTTTTAAAAATGTCATCTTCACTAATATATTTAGCTATTAGAAAGTTATTAAGCGGGATAGTTTTCACTGTAGCTTCATAGAAGGAGAAATTGCACCTTGACATATTCTGTGAAATTTGTAAAAAAAAAAAAGCCACATACGTGATAACTTACATTTACATTTAGGCATTTGGCAGACGCTCTTATCCAGAGCGACTTACAAAAAGTGCTTTAATGTTTACATAATTGGATACATACTTACTATTATTATTATTATATTAACTTCCTATTAGCCGGTGTAATAACTAGCTCTACGTTAAGTGTAATAGCACATTTTAACAACAAACAGTGCTCTGTAACGAGCACTGTTGGTTGTTAAACCTTTTTCCTGATAATGTTCCAATACTGGCCCTTGAGAATCACAGGAAACTGTAAGCATAAATTTTCCAGTTGACTTTTTAACTTTTTCTCTGTCGGTGGTTGAGGATGTTTTCGTTCCATACCCTGCCGTTTACTCTTAGGCTCGTAGTGATGAATCTGTGTCTCATCACCAGTAATGATTTTCTTTAAGAAACTTCCACTCTTCCTAAAGTATTGGTAGAGTACACAAATTTTGTTTGCAGATATTCACACATTTCTGTTTATGCTTTTCCGTAAGTCGTTGCAGCACTGAATTTCTGCACACTACCCTCCTTTGTGCAAATCACAAGGGGGCAATAATTTTGCTTGCGCTGCAGTTACAAATGAACTGATGTAATACGTTCACACCTGCACAGCAGTGACTGGGGTGACAGTGGCCTTAAACAGAAAGTGCTGATAGGAGAGTGTTGTTTATAGCAAATAAACAAAAGGAACTTAAGTGTATTTACATTGCACAGTCATGCATTCTGAGTGTGCCACCTATACAACTTCAGCACTGTTATTTCCACTGTAAAAATATTAAGTAGTCCCTGTAAGCTATACAGTTTAGCTTTTCTAATTGATGTACTGTATATTAGTGTAGGTGTTTGTTTACATTGAGCAAGTAGCTCATCTAAGGCACTGCAAAAGCTTCATCAAATTCTGGCCAGACAGTTTTATACGACAAACTCTGGTTGGACAGACTGTATACACAGCCATACATACATTATCTCACAAAAGTGAGTACACCCCTCACATTTTAGCAACCTCTTTATTATATGTTCTAATTAATTTAATTGATTGTTTCCCCTCAGAATTCTACACACAACACCCCACTCATGATTTGTAAAGGCACACACCTGTCAACTAAGGGACCTTGTATAGACAGGTGTGTGCCTTTCCAAATCATGTCCAATCAACTGAATTTACCACAGATGGACTCCAATTAAGCTGCTGAAACATCTCAAGGATGATCAGCGGAAACAGGATGCGTCTGAGCCCAATTTTCAAATTCAAATCAAATTCTTATTCAAATTTTATTTGTCACATACACAAACATACACAGTACGAAATGTAGTGAAATGCTTATACGACTGCCATTGACCCTAAAAGAGAATTAAAGTTTACAAATAAGAAATAAATATGAATAAAAGAAATACGATAGAAATTAAATAGAAAAATTTAATTAAACTAGGAAAAAATAGAACTAAAAATAAAAATGTGCTAGGAAAAATAGAACTAAAAATAGAAATATACTGTACTGGGTAGAACCAAAGTGTCTTTGTGCAGAGGTTATTAAAGTGTCTTTGTGCACTGGTCCAGGATGTAGACGTAAACATGTAGTGTAGTTGTGAAGGTAGGTGTGCAAAGTTATTAAAGTGTCTTTGTGCAATGGTCCAATTTTAAGCTTCACGGCTGTGAATACTTATGCACGTGCCTTTTATAATTTTTTATTTATAATATATTTGCATTTATGGGGTGTTGTGTGTAGAATTCTAAGAAAAAAAAATAATTTAATCAATTTTAGAATAAGGCTGTGACATAACAAAATGTAGAAATACTGATGCACCGTGAATACTTTCCTAATCCGGGCTAATCCCTAATCTAATCCTGTCCGAATGTGATTGTCTGTGATTGCCATTTTTTTTTTTTTTTTTCAAAAACGCATTTTCTTTTGTGTTTTGGTCAAGGTGAACTATTTCATTTAAATTTTTGGCAGAAATTACAAGGGGTGTACTTAGTTTTGTGAGTGGGTGTATATACACACATACATACAAACAGACAGAAAATTTTCTGAGACTGGTTTCTGGACCTCCAATGTATGAAACATAAAGATATTGAAAGAATAAGTTCTGAGCAATATACAGACAAAACATTTCTTTTATTACAGGATAGGCCATAAGTGTCCATCCATAGAAAAAAATAATATTTTTTATAATAAAACTATTTATATGGTCTACATTGCATGTTTTATGTTAAATCGTGTTGCAGCCATGCGACTGCTTCCTGACCCAGCCTTCGTCATCTTTTAGGGTATCTGAAACATTACAAAACATGTTAAACTATCTTATTTTTAACGTTTTTAAAAAATAAAAATCTTTATTTTCCTTACGTATGGACAGTTATGGCCCACTCTGTGGATAACTGTTGGACGTTTCAGAATGATGTTTCCATGGTAACGGCGACCTTTCTGATTGGGTGAGGCGCCATGAAAGACTATGGGTAGTTCCTTATAAATAACGGGTTTAACTATTTTTAATCATATGAATTAAAATAAAAGAATATATTTTGATATTTCGCGCTCGTTGATATATAATTTGTAGCCAACACGTTAAAATAATTAAACATGTAAAATTCGTGACCTGTCACTTTCACTTCCGGAAGCAGCCAAGCTTCAGCTCTATGGCAACGTCATCCGTGCTGCGCATGCGCGTCTTCGCCTGTTTTGGCGTTTATGTTCGTGTGCGTGTGCCTGAGTCTGCTCTACCGAACCGAGCTAGCGCGTTTGTTCCGGTTCCGACCCGCAGAGGCGCGCGAGATGGCGGCGGCCCCAAACTCGAGCCCGAGCTCGAACCCAGGCCGCAGCTCGGGTTCCGGCTCAGGCTCAGGCTCTAGCCCGGAGGACGCCCACCGGCCCGCTTCGGCCGCGGCTCTGGCGAGTGACGGAGACCCGGAGGAGGCCGAGCAGTTCTCGTCTGCGCTGCACTGTTCGGAGCTCGCGCGGCGCCAGAACGAGCAGCGTAAGCTCGGGCTCTTCTGTGACGTCACGCTGGCGTTCAGTGGCGGCGGCGGCGGAGGAGGAGTATTAGTGGGAGAGGGCGCGGGCAGCGCGGGGTTCGAGCTCGGCGCGCACCGGTCTGTACTCGCGGCCGCCACTGATTACTTCACCCCGCTGCTCGGGGGCCAGTTCTCTGAGTCCGTGTCGCGGCGCGTGGAGATGAAGGAGTGGAGCAGCGAGGCGGGGCCCGAGCGCGAGACTGTCGAGGGCGTCGTGCAGTTTATGTACACCGGAGAGATCCGGGTCAGCACGAGCAACGTGCACGAGGTGCTGGAGCTCGCGGACAGGTGAGACCTGAATAACGGGGTTCTGCATCATCCCTGTTACAGGGCATCATCATCATCATCACTGTAATTCTCAACATCAACATCATCGTCATTATCATTCTCAGCATCACTACTATCATCATCATAGTATCACTGTCGTCTTCATCATAACCATCATCAAATTAAAAATTCAAATTTTATTTGTCACCTACACAAACATACACAGTACGAAATGTAGTGAAATGCTTATACGACTGCCATTGACCCTAAAAGAGCATTAAAGTTTACAAATAAGAAATAAATATGAATAAAAGAAATACGATAGAAATTAAATAGAAAAATTAAATTAAACTAGGAAAAATAGAACTAAAAATAGAAATGTGCTAGGAAAAATAGAACTAAAAATTAAAATAGAAATATGATGTACATAAAAATAGAAATATACTGTACAAATTAAAATAAACTGTACTGGGTGTGCATAGAACCAAAGTGTCTTTGTGCAGAGGTTATTAAAGTGTCTTTGTGCACTGGTCCAGGATGTAAACGTACAACATGTAGTGTAGATATGAAGGAAGGTGTGCGTGTAATTGTCCATAGTGTTCATGGATGTAAAAAGATTGATAGATTTGATCAATTTGAAAAGATTGTGTTAGTTCTGCATAGTGGTGTGGTTGTGGTTGAGAGACCTTATCGCCTGCGGGAAGAAGCTCCTCCTCAGTCTCTCTGTGTTGGCCTTCAGGGAGCGGAATCGCTTCCCAGACCGCAACAGAGTAAACAGTCCGTTATTGGGGTGGCTGAGGTCCTTCACGATCTTCCTGGCCTTGGTCAAGCACCGCTTGCTGTAGATCGAGTGCAGGTCAGGGAGCTCGAAATAAAAAAAACCCCATCATTATTATTACCCTCATCAGGATGGAAAACTATCACGTTTATCTGATGCAAAGTACATCATACGTTTTAATAATTTTAGATATAAAGCACTTCCTATAACAGCATGGACGGTTTGTTCCTGACATAATACAATAGAAAAAAGTCTAACATAATGACATAATTATATTAACTTTTATACGCCTACTGATTCAAAAAGTTGTCCAATCAGAATGTGAGGAGGAACACATGCATTTGATATTTTGCAGTTACAACTCACAAGCTTCAGGTATCACCAAACATTAGACAAATGGGGTGTGAGGTAACCCCGGAATAACATGGTTCTGTATGATCGTGCGTTTACCTGCATGAAAAGTGTCTCAGTACTGTACACCAGGATGGCATCATCAACATTAAAAGACCAGAAACCCAATATCTTGTCCGTTTCTGATCTTCTTTGTTCAGTTTGCTCCTGTTTATTTGTTTTTTTTTTACCCTGTACCTTGTATCTTGCTGCCATAGCTCACCAGACTTACGATTCAACACGATGTCTGTTCTAAGTTGCTTTTTTGCCCACCACGCTTGAAAAGACTGCCTATTTGAGTTACCATATCTTGGGCGCAGTATCTGCAATATATATGTGTTGCTCTGTTGCATCTTAATTGGTCAATTGTATGAATCAGCAGATGTATAAAAGATCAAATACTAGTATAATTAAGTTGATGTAATCATTTACATTTAGGCATTTGGCAGACGCTCTTATCCAGAGCAACTTACATTTTTTTTTTATCTCATTATACATCTGAGCAGTTGAGGGTTTGAACCTGGGATCTTCCGAACCATAGTCCAATGCATATTATTATGTTAGATTTACAACAATCCATTGTAATTGTAGTGAAAAAAACATTAGTCCTGTTAGTCCAGTACGTCGAAGTGCTTTATTTCTTATATAATTAATAGGCATTATGTACTTTGCATCTGACTATAGTTAAATGTACTTAAACAGTAAAGTGAGATACTGTTCTCGCTGCATCATCTTAGCAGCTTTCCTCTTTTATCTCTTATTTGTATCTCTTTTAAAGATGATGGATGTAAAACGCAGCTTTGTTATGCATGTTACAGAGCATAGGTACAGATTCTGTCACCTCTGATCCTGGAATTGTATGGAAGATACACGATCAATGAAAACATTTCTCCTCAGAAAAAACTTCACCATATTAACATATGTCCACTGTGTGCATAGCTCTGTGGACAGGCTGTTTCTATAGCGATAATAAAGTACAAATCATCTTTTTTATTATTATTTATTTATTTATTTACTCTGAAATGGTGCTTACAGTTCTTGGAGTTACAGCTCTTATTTAACAGAAGCAAAAATGTCCAGGCTACCTGATATGAGGAAGTAATATCACAATTCTGAGATCACAAGCATCATCGCAGTTGCTTTTTCATAGTAAGTCTAAATGTCAAAGTCATATGTCTAAATAGGGCAGCACTTCTTAATATCCAGGGGGTCCAGGGGCAGGATAGTTGAGGATGGTTTCTGTACCTCTCTTGATTTTATCCTTAGAGCAACTTAAACCTTCATCTTAGGGGTCCAAGCACTAAAGTCAACTCCAGGGCTGCAGGATTCTTGCTAAAATAGCAACCAAGATCACGATTGTCTCACCAGATTTTTATTGTTTCAACTAAAACATTTTATTGCTGTCTACAAAGGATCTTCAGCTGTATTGTAACGTAAATGACTGCATGAATAACTTGCTTTTAATTATTTAAGAATCCTTAAATTGAATACCTTTAATGCTGTTGAAAATTAATAAAATCACACATGTGCATTATGGACACTCAGCCAACTGCAGTATTTCATCATCACATGTTCATATTATTAATATTATTATTATTATTATTGTTGTTGTTGTTTATTAGTTTTTTTATCAACATAAGGTAAATATCAGTTTGTTAGGGAGTTCGCAATGAAGTATATTTCAGTACATAGTACTTAGTTGACAGTGTAGAATTCTTTTGTGTGTTTTAACATACTTCTAGTATAATTCTCTGTAGCTTTCGATCTATTTTCACGTCAGCTGAAAATATAATCATGTCAGGTTTAACAAACTAAGCTATATCCCAATCAAAACTATTTGGACAATAGTAAATATTTTTGTTTCTAGTGTCTGCGAGACATTTAACTTCAGCTGACAAAAATAATACCGATATCAACTAACATAGCCGAAGATAAACGCACCAAGAGAACAAAGTGTAACAGTTTAACAAGCGTGTATTGAGGGGACACAGAGAGCATCAAAAGGAGCTAATCGGAAACAGGTCAGAATGTAAACCCCCATCTCCAGCTTTTGACTGGCTGGTGTTGTCCCTCGTCTGATCTTAAGTGTGCAGGAGAGAGATAGAATGGAAATGCAGTTTAAGCTTGCGCACGTGGGAGATTAAGTGAAAGTGAAAATATAATCTCAGGGCAAAAGACAGTATGTTACATTTCTGAGACTTGGGTTAAACTTGGGTTTTTGTCATGAAAGTAACAGCGAACTACTCCTACTTCACCAAATAAACTGACTAGACATGTTTAGGTCTGCTTCTTTGTGACGGAGGAACGCCATAAATAAGGAAAAGCAGTTAGAGAAGCTATTGAGTTCTATGAATTGTATAAATCATTTGCTAATCTCTGGCTTGGTGAATTAATGGTGTTTTGTGTTACACTGTGTGAGGATCTGCTATTCTTATCAAATAAATAAGCAGCGTAATTTGTATGAAGGCAAATACCTGCAAGTGAAACACTGTAATTCAGAAATTTATCGAAATTGTAATTATTTATTTATTATTATTTTTTTATTATTGTGCAGCCCTTTCTGATTCATTGTTCAGCAATGGAACAATTGTGCTCTGCCCCAATGTTGTTCTGCTCTGAGATTATTATTTACTGAGACAATCTTTGGGGTTTAGGAACCCCTGCACTAGAGGATGTTTATGAACATTGATCCTAGAACATTGTCTAGATTTTTACATTTTCCTTTTTTTCATCTGTCAGGTTTCTGCTGGTGCAGCTGAAAGAGTTCTGTGGCGATTTCCTGAAGCGGAAGCTGAGTCTGGCGAACTGCGTGGCTGTGCACAGCCTGGCACACATGTACACGCTGGATCAGCTGGCTCTGCGCGCTGCTGAAATGATACGTCGCAACTTCCACAGAGTGATCCAAGACGATGAGTTCTACACGCTCCCGTTCCACCTAGTGCGTGACTGGCTGAGCGACGCAGAGATCACCGTCGACTCTGAGGAGGTTTTGTTTGACGCTGTCGTCAAGTGGGTGCATCGGGGCACAGAGGACCGTGAGAGACACTTTGAGGAGCTTTTCCGCCTCCTTAGGCTGCCCCAGATCAAGCCCACTTACCTGACGAGGGTGGTGAAGAATGAGCCGCTTGTGTCGAGGAATGAGGCATGTCTTAAACTCGTTTCGGACGCTGTGGAAAGTCACGCTATCCGTTTTGAGAACCATAAAAAGTCAGCATCTGATTCTGAGTTCTGGGCCGCTTTTCAGCCCCGATTTGGACAAAACATGGATGTCATCATGGTAGTCGGCGGCGTTTCAGAAGGGGGTGACTACTTGAGTGAGTGTGTTGGGTATTTTGTGTACGAAGACCGTTGGGTGAACCTTCCCCACATCCACAATCACCTCGACGGCCACGCAATTGCAGTTACGGATTCGTATGTCTACGTTGCAGGATCGATGGAGCCCGGATTCGCCAAAACTGTGGAACGATACAATCCGAATCGCAACACTTGGGAGCAAGTGAGCAATCTCACGACGCGTAAGCACTCGTTTGGCCTGACATGCGTCAAAAATATCCTCTATAGCATCGGAGGCCATGGGAATTTCAGCCCAGGGTTCAAGGATGTGAGCGTTTACGAACCAGAGCAGGACAAGTGGCACAATTTGGAATCTGCCCCGAAAATCTTGCGTGATGTGAAAGCGATCAGCGTCGAAGATCGCTATGTTTACGTAACAGCGAGGACGCCTGTGGATACAGACAACGATGATGGCCTCAAGACAGTTACAACACGCTACGACACAGAGAGCCGCCAGTGGCAGGAAGTTGATTCTTTACCCCTAATAGACAATTACTGCCTCTTCCAGATGGCAGTGGCATCCACAAATTTTTACCACACTGCATCCTGCTGTCCGAGAAGCTACACAAACGTCCGAGACGAAGCCGCACGACAGAAAATAAGTGCCCGGATCTCGGATGAGATCCTTGAAAGCCTGCCACCAGAGGTCACCAGTGTTGAAGGGGCTGCCGTGTGCTTTCTTGGAGATGACGTGTTTGTCATCGGTGGCTGGAAAAACAGCGACGACGTGGACAAGCAGTATCGCAAAGAGGCGTACCGGTACTGCGCTGAGAGGAAACGGTGGATGCTGCTTCCTCCGATGCCGCAGCCTCGTTGCCGGGCGACTGCCTGCCACGTCAGAATCCCCTACCGCTTCCTGTATGGTTGCCAGAGGTATCCGATGCCACAGAATTTGGCACGACAGCGAGATCGGATGCAGCAGATGCAGCAGCTTCACCGGCGCACACTTACCCTACGCAGGCAGCTGCAGTCCCAGATTGAGTGCTGAAGGAATAAGCAGTGTTTTGGCAGTGTTTGTGGGTACAAGCTGAAGGAAGAGCATCATCTCTTAGCCAAGTAGCGATGAGGAGCCAAATACGAATATGTTTAACATCTTATGGTCCAGCTTTCTTCTTTTCATCAAGGAAACAAAGGTCGCAGCTTTGATGTGATGATAATCTGCCATTTTCAGTGCTCTTGTGTATATTTATTTATTGACTTTTTTGGTTTTACAGTGAGAGCATCATGAGAGCTGAAGGCATGTTAAACTGCTGTGTATTGGGTTCAGTGTGAAACTCCACCAGTGGGTGACGGCAAACACTGAGCCATAAATAACATTCCAAGAATGGGAGTTTAATGCGTGTTGTGTGTCTGTATGTTTGTGCCATGCTGGTCATAAAGACTGTCCGATATATTGATCTTGTCACTTTAAGGAGCTAAAAATTGTTAAAATTCTTAAAATTACATGAGATTTAGGGGAACCCATAAACAACAATGACTAAACATCTAAACTTAGCTGGAGGTTTTTGCTTTGAGGTCAAGAGGTGGTGAGCTTAAATTCTGATTTCTCTGACAATTAATCGCATTCATATACAGCATCACTTCCTGCAAGTGGGTAGGCCCACCCCCCTAAAGCATCACACACAAATGCATTTTTTAATGATGAAAAATGTAAAAAAATATATATATATATTGCTGTTTGCAATTATTCTGGAACAAAATATCAGCTTTTCTTTGTTAGTGTTTCCGCTAAGCACGTTAGTTTATGTATGTTGTATAATGTATAGGAAGATGTTCCATAATTAACTATATAATTTTATTCTATTTTTATATGTCTGATAATCAATAAGGCCCCTAGAGGGCAATGAAGAGCCAACACGAGTACACTTTTGGTTATATTCGCACAGGAACGCAGTTCATCCATGTTGTCATTGAAAACGATTTTTTCTTTTTTTTTCCTTTTTACTGTACACAGTCCAATCATTATATGATCCTGGAATGATTGTCAGACAGGTGTTTTAATGTTCATATTTATATATATACACCCACACACAGAGTTTTCCAGTAACTGACAGGTCATTGGAGGAAAACGGACTACTAGTATAAACGTAGTATCCACTAGAAAGTGCTGCACCGTGGCAGCACCATAGAACCCTGAATACGCATACACGCACTTCAGTTTCTAGCTTGAGTCGTTTGTGGAAGATCTGTGTAAACTGTATGCACTCTCCAAGCTTTGAGTATTTGAGGGGATTTTCTTTCTTTTCTTGAGCGTATGATAAGGGGTGGGATTTGTACACAGGAAGTGGTGAAGCGTATGTATTGTGTGTGTGTTATATAACGTACAGGAAGGAACTATTGCTCCTGAGGTCACCTGTAAAGTTCGTATTTATTCTAAGTGTTGTTCATTTTATGTAATCCTGTATGAAGTCAGCTCGCTTCTGTTTTTGCCTTATTTTTACCAGACCTGTTTAATCACCTTCAGGGTCCGGGTTCGATTCCCGGTCAGGCTCGATTCCTGTCTCTTTGTGCATGTTCTCCCTGTATTTGGTGGGTTTCCTCTAGGTATTTCGGTTTCCTCCCACAGTCCAAAGATATGCAGGTTGGGCTGTTTGCCGTTCCCAAATTGCCCATAGTGTGGGAATGTGTGAGTGTGTGTGTGTGTGCCCTGCGATGGATTGGCACCCTGTCCAGGGTGTACCCCGCCTCGTGCCCTAAGCTTCCTGGGATAGGCTCCAGGTCCCCGCGACCCTGAATAAAGGATAAAGCGGTATAAAAGATGAGTGAGTGTTTAATCACAAAGAACCAGCATCGCCATCAGTAATGAGCTGCTTTGCTCTGAGGCAATCATGCATTTTTTTTTGCTTTTTATATATATATATATATATATATATATATAATAATCTTAATTTATATCATGATGATGTTAAAAATGTTTTGTATTAAGTTTTTGACGAAATGACCAAAATGTTTCATCTTTTCATCTTGCACTTTGCCACATTCATTATTTGCATGTTTTTTTTCATTTCCTCACTGGTTTCTAAACATGAAACTTAAGCACTTTTAAGCAGACTTGGCGTCTTAATCATTAGTGGTACTTGTTCACTACTACTACTATCAGCATAGCAATCACTGTGTCTGGAAGTTAGCAAGCTAGCAGACGAGGTGACTTTTTATTTTTCACTTCTTTCCTGTTCTAGTCAGTAAACCAATCTGAGCCTTTAAAGGTAAAGTTAGAAGGACCCTTCAGCACGATGAGGGTGTTAAACACCGAGCAGAATGCAGTACAGAGTTTAAGCAACAAGGCGTCGATAATTAATTGTGGGTTAACGGCATTCTATTATATGCTAGTGGTAATGTTTTTATTTTCTACCTCAGTGCTTTCTCACGCTGTGTGTATTAATGTCAGTGTGCATTACATCGATACGAAAGGAAAGGAAATCCCCATTGTCTCGTTAACATTAACAAAGGTTTTGCAATAAAAAAGGCATTCAGTTACAAGATAAAGCCTCCGTTACCACAAAAAAAAATCTTATTATAATGAAAAAAGCTTATTACAAGACAATGTTTTGTTTCTATGAGATGGAAGAGATGTTTTCTTGAAATTTAGAGCGGTGAATTAAACCCGGACTTTTGAGCCGTATTAAGTCGATTTAGGGGCATTGTAATATTCCATTCGATCTGATGGCTCTAATATAAAGTATTTATAAAAGCGGTTTGTGTTATCTGCAAATGCTCCTAGTGTTTTTTAAGCAATTCATAAATTTTAGATTATTTGCAAGTTGATAAATAATTTAAGAAGTAATCTGAATCGTACACAGCATCACTCCGGGCAAGAGATTGGTCCTGCCCCTAAAATGTGAAACATATATAGAGCGAATTTTGAGCAAAAAGCATGAATCGATTCTGAGTCAAAAATGACTTTTAATGGAACTAACAAGTTCTTGAATCAGTTTTTTTGATTAAATAACTTGTACTTGTTCGATTCAGTTAAGTGAATCAACTATCTAAAGAACCAATAAACTGTATAATCGATTAAATCGGCCCAGCATAAAATAACCAGACGTTTTCCTGAGGTAAAAAAAAATTGTCACATAATGAGGAATTTTTTTCCTTCTTTTTTGTATTCCTTGACGCTTTTCTACGTAGTGTCTTGTGTAAATGTGTGTGTGAAGCATCTTTCCTTCCATTTTTTTTTTATTTTTTTTTTATGTGTTTGGTGTAATCAAGATATCAATCAGCTCATGGCTGTTTTTCATGTAACTATTTTTCATCTCTCAGTGATTGCAAATATTATTTACATTCCATCCATGTGTGTTTGTGTGTACGCATCCACACTTTTTTGGCATTTAAAATGTTTATTTAAATCATGAGTAACACAGAATTCTAATATTTTTGGGGGGTTTTTTTTACGGACGTTTTTTTTTTTTTTACAATTTAAAAGTTTATGAAGGTTTTGATAAAAAAAAAATTACTTAAGATACTCAAAGTCTTAGACGACAGGCCAGAAGTTATGTATTCCATGTTTTTTTTTTTTTTTTCTTGTAATCTCAACCTGACAAAATACAATTTTGCGAGTGTCAATTATGAAAGAATACGACTTTTTTACTTTGGGCATTAGATATCAGTGCCCCCTTAAAAATAGTTGATTAGTTCTGTACCAAGTGTCTTGCTGTAGCTACATGTGGCTGGATGGCACCGATTGCCGTGAGTATTAAACGTTAAAAATCTTAATCTTGATTAAGATTCCCAGCCAGGCTTGATTCCTGTCTCTGTGTGCATGGAGTTTGCATGTTCTTCACATGCTTGGTGGGTTTTCCTCTGTGTACTCTGGTTTTCTCCCGCGGGCTAAAGAGACATAGGTTAGGTTAATTGGTGTTCTCAAATTGCCCATAATGTGTAAATGTGTGTGTCCTGCGATGGATTGGCACCCTGTCCAGGGTGTACCCCGCCTTGTGCCCCAAGTCTCCTGGGATAGGCTCCAGTCCCCCCGCGACCCTGAATGCAGGATTAAGCGGTAATGACTTTAATTGAGTGAGTAATTACTTGGTAACTTGATTAACACTTGTTAGCAAGCTGTATGGCACAGTTTGTCAGACCAAACAGTTTGCCAACTTTTGGAGATTGGTTAATTGGTTAACAATTGGGAAATAATTTAGTTTGTTGATAAAATGAAATTTGTTAACTTGGGATTACAAGACAAGAGAGTAACTCATGATTAGTGAGATTTAAGTAGTATTGTTATGTTCGTGAATGTTATGATTAATTATTGGTTCATCCTAAGCCACAAATACTTCTTTCAAGTCTCCATGTGCTGATATTGTGAGCTACGTCAAAATGCACATACCTCTAGCGTCTCTGAAACCTTTTACACTCCATCTGAAGTAACCGAGCTTGTGAGAGAATCATTCTGCGTTCTGTGATCTAACTAATGCACTACACTGACTTTATTAAGACTTTGGGATTGATGTATGTCTCCTGCTACGGTGAACAAGTCCAAAGAACTTCTTGTCTGTGCGAAAAGTCTAAAAAGTGTGCGTGTATGTGTGTGTTCGAAAGAAATGTTCGAAGCCAGCCTAAATGTGCCAGATATGTTTAAATATTAAATAAAAAATAAAAGTTACAATGTTGGAGCTTTTGTGAAATAATTTAAAGTCTGTAAAAATTGGTGTGTATAAAATATATATAGTATATACATATAAATATCAGTATATTGCATTATATATTTTGCTTTGCATGTGTTAGCAGGAATGCATAGCAAGATGTGAATTGCAATAAAAACATAAAAAAATTATTTGTTGTGTTTTTTTATATGATTTTTTGAACATGTGAA
Source organism: Clarias gariepinus (assembly GCF_024256425.1). Taxonomy (NCBI): domain Eukaryota; kingdom Metazoa; phylum Chordata; class Actinopteri; order Siluriformes; family Clariidae; genus Clarias; species Clarias gariepinus. The sequence continues at coordinate 4,247,789 of NC_071113.1, forward strand.
CGTGGTAGGAGAAGTAGAATAACACGCACATACACTCCCCCCGATTAGAAGGAACATCATGCTGAAACAAAAATACATAGACACTTGGTCTCCATTTTTTTGTCTTTTTTTTTGCTCCAAAAGAAGCAAATGGATAGAACCTGAGTGGAAAAGTGTTGAGGCCTGAGAATGTTAAAAATCTACAGGCTTCAATAACAACAGTCAACCAAGATTGTTTATTACATGTAACCAAGTTATTACATGGCAGGTTACTTTACAGATATACCTAGTATGCTGCTACAATCTCAAATTTGTTTAAATACCAGCACATCCACCAAAAAAAAAATTCTATTTAAGTGACATAAATTTGCACAAAAGGAAAGGAATTTTTTTTTTTTAAGTAACTTTTATTGATTTAAAGTTGGAGTTAATATGGTGGAACATCTGGCAAACAAGGTAGGCTGAACCTACATGGTTTTTAGTCTGAACTTAAAATTAAGAGAACACAATAACAGTGCTTTTGCTAAACACAGTAAGTGTGCGGTATGCTTACTAATGTGGGGCTACAATTTCTTTTAGTATCACTAAAAAGTGGGAGGAGGTGAGATAAAGGTGGTAAAGTGATTAGTAGATGATGGACCAATAAAGCAGACCAGGGCCTATATTTAAGTTTAAGTATAAGTTAGTACACAGTGAAACGAAACAACGTTCCTCCAGGACCAAGGTGCTACATGCAACATAAATTTAACAACATAAATTACCAAAAACTAACTAGCTAACCCAGAGAGGAAGACTATCTACGGGTTTTTTTGACACATACAACATAAAGTGCTCCTGCAAATATGCAAACAAGAGCAACAAAGTGACAGTGCGACAAACACAACATAACATAATACTCTGTGGTGTTGAGGTGATGAGTTAAGGTAGTGGAGAACCAGTAAACGTTCCTTAACGTAGCAGAAAGAATTAAGTAGTTAGTGCAAAGGTAATCCAGTAAAGAATATTGTTCAAAAAAGCATTTACAGGTTGGTGTGTATGATAGTTTGGTAGTGTAGGTCAGTGTGTTTGTGCTTGTGTTGATTAGTCAGTCCAGTCTCAATGTTTTGAGGTAGTTAAGATAGGCTAAGTGATAATGTTTGTGTGTGTGTGTGTGTGTGTGTGTTTATCAGTCCAGTCCCTTTCTGTTGAGAAGACGGGTAGCTTGTGGAAAAAAGCTGTTGCACAGTCTGGATCAGTGGCGGCTGGTGAAAATTTTTCCTGGTGGGGCTGATGTGACAAAATATTTCTTTGCTTAGTCCAATATAAGAATTAAAATCAACAGTCAGACGATGATTACAATTAACAGTAATGATTTAATCTCCTCCTCAAAATCACCAGTTTCACAGATAAAGTAAATGAACAAATTTCCATTGTATAATACACCATGCATGCTTAAGAGAGTATCAAATACAATAATCAACATCAAAGGGTATGATCAGCTGGATCACCTTTCAAGCAAAGTTGCATCTCAAAGTGGTTCACACAAAGAAAAACAGTTTAAAAAATGCAATTTAACACAACAGTCTAAAACGGGTATATTAATAAGGATCTCACCGAATTTGGTGGAAACTGCTCTTCGCTCGTTAAGTTCGCCATCATTACTCTAACTGACAGCGCAAAAGAAAAAAAACTTAAATCTTGCGGTATTTTCTGCTGCTTGGGGCAAAATTTCCTGCGCCCCAAGACCATAAAATTCTGAGAAACTGATTGGCCGCATATTTATTAATTTACCCTAGCAACAGTACATGATGGGCTATTTGGCTGCACTCAGGGGCGCTTTTTCTCAGCGCCCCATGACAGTAACGATACAAGTCTGTCTGTGGAAATTCACTGGTGAATGAATGTCACTAGGTGGGAAATGTTGTATATGTTATTCATATCGCATGTGGGCACATACTGGTGGGTAAACCGAATTTAAAAACTTAATTTGTAAAAATATATTTTAAATTTTTAGCCCCTCTTATCAGGGAGGGCGGTGCCCCAGCGCCCCCTATGGGCCGGCCGCCACTGGTCTGGATGTGTGTGACCGAATGCTTCGGAACCTTTTTCCAGATGGCAGGAGTGTGTAGTGTGTGTGAAAGGGGTGTGTCCGATCAGCCACAATGCTGGTTGCTTTGCGGATGCAGCGTGTGGTGTAGATGTCTTCAATAGAGAGACCCTGATGATCTTCTCTGCTGTCCTCACTATCCGCTGTAGGGTCTTGCGGTCCCAAACCAGACAGTGATGCAGCCGTTTAGGATGCTCTCGATAGTTCTTCTATAGAAGGTGGTCAGGATCAGTGGTGGAAGCTGGGCCTTCCTCAGTCCTTTCAGAAAGAAGGGACACTGTTGGGCTTTCTTGTGCAGGGAGCTGGTGTTGAGGGACCAGCTGAGGTCCTTCTCCAGGTGGACACCCAGGAATTTGGTGCATTCAACGATCTCCACAGAGGAGCCGTTGATGCTCAGCAAAGAATGGTCGCTTTGTGTCCTCCTAAAGTCATCCAACATCTCCTTTGTCTTGTCAACATTCAGAGACAGGTTGTTGTCTTTACACTGTTAGCCTCTGCGCTTCCTCTCTGTATGCTGACTCGTCGTTCTTGCTAATGAGACCCACCACGGTCGTGTCATCAGCGAACTTGATGATGTGATTCGAACTGTGTGTTGCTAAACAGTCGTGAGTCAGCAGTGTAAACAGCAGGGGACTGAGCACACAGGCCCGTGGAGCTCCAGTGCTCAGTGTGGTGGTGCTAGAGGTGCAGTTCCTGATCCGTACTGACTGAGGCCTACCGGTCAGAAAGTCCAGGATCCAGTTGCAGAGGGAGGTGTTCAGGCCCAACAGGCTTAGCTTCTCGATCAGTTATTGGGGGATGATAGTGTTGAATGCTGAGTCGAAATCTATGTACAGCATTCGAACGTATGTGTCCTTATTGTCCAAGTGTGTGAGGGCAAGATGGAGTGTAGTGGAGATGGGGTCATCTGTTGAGCAGTAAGGAGGGTACGCAAATTGCAGTGGGTCCAGTGAGGGGGGCAGCAGGGTCTTGATGTGTCTCATGACAAGCCGCTCAAAGCACTTCATTATGGTGGGTGTAAATGCAATAGGACGGTAGTCATTGAAACAGGACACAGAAGACTTCTTGGGCACAGGGACAATGGTGGTGGCCTTCAAGCACGTGGGAACGATGGCAGTGCTCAGAGAGATGTTGAAGATGTCGGTGAGAACATCTGCCAGCTGTTCTGCACATTCTCTAAGCACTCTGCCTGGGATGTTGTCTAGTCAGCAGTTTTACCTGGGTTGACTCTGCGTAGAGTTTTCCTCACATCAGCACCTGGTCGGTTGGAGGGGTGGTCTTCCTCGCCGCCACATCGTTTTGCCTGTCGAACTGAGCGTAAAAGTTGTTCAGCGCATCTGGGAGGGAGCCATGAACTGCTTACTTGGAAACTTGGATGCCATGCTCTCAGACAGAAAAAGTTACAACTACAACTCTCAGAAAAAACAACAACTTCAAGCTATTCCGCTGTCCCTTACAAAATGTGTGAGGACCCTCGGTGGGTGAGAGGTTAAGGCACTGAACTGCTAATGCATTGTGCTCTGCACGCGTTGGTTCGAATCCTGACTGTTTGTGTGTTTTAGATCGTTTCTGGAATGCCGAGTTATTGCAGTGTCTTTCTCGTCAAGAAGGCCTACAAGCAGCGTCTTTACACAGGTCCGTAAGTCTGACTGGAGTGGATTAAGAGACTGGAGACACGTAGCACTGGTCATGCGCGTTTTGCATGCAATTTCATCTGTTTGAACTATGTCAACATGAGATTTAGGGCAGTTGACAGTCGATCCACTGTGCATAACCAATGTAGGTATGCATTCTTTTCATCAACAAGAGCTTGCTTAATAAATTTTGGTAATGAACGCAGGGCAGCCGTTATAAGTGTTGTATGCTTGCTCTTTTCTCTTTTCTGATGTTCCATGGTCGCTTCCTTCATCTGTTGGTAGTGTGACCGAGCGGTCGAAGGTGCTGGATTAAGGCTCCAGTCTCTTCAAATCCCACCGCTGCCGGGACCTGCTTTTTATTTGACTCCTGCATTGACAGTTGTCCAAGGGTTACTAAATGGCTCACTTCCAGCTGTATTTCTCCTGGAATGCTCATGCCCTAGCTTTCTTCATCGAAATGTTTCGATAGCTCCTGTAGGTCTGCGTATGTTGAAGGAGCGTTAATCTCAACACAGCTGTTTGTCATGGTCATGTCCGCTTTCCTTGTTTTCCCTTGGAACATCTCAATCAACAGCTTAACTCTAATATGTAACCCCTCACAAGCCCCTTCGAGATTTTGAGTCCAGTCTACCAAAAGGCATGCTTGCCCAGCCCACCGTTGCCAGGGAGCCGATTACGAGGTGCGTGATGTCATTATTCCGAAAGGATTTAAACAGCTCTAGGCTCCCATGCTCCCATGTTTTAACTACAACTCACAAAAAAATAGCACTTACAAAATGATTAAAACAGATCGAAGCTGCTGTCAGGGTGTCAAATGCAGGAGGCAATCCTGCCTTGCGAGGCTTGTTTCATAAAGCTTCAGGGAGCTTGTGCGTTTTATGTTTTCATGCTGCGCCGTCAAGTAGCTCCTGTGGTTTCCATGGAGTACCTCAGACAGTCAGCCAACATGGAGCATGCTGCTTAAAGAGCATATCAAAACTTGTTTCCTTTTCACCAGGCTGTTTACATCTCAAGTTAAAAAAGGGTTATTATTGTTCGAAAAAACTACCTAGCTCGTCTGAACAGGCCGCAATATAGGCCTAATCGAAACCTCGCCACCAAAGATTGGAAAACAGTCAGCTCGACGAAGAAATGATCCTGTTCTCTGTCAAGTTTGCAGCGCCTCTCCACATCCGCTCCATTCACTTCCTGTGAAAGCACACCACATGCCACAAGGGCATACACATGTTGAACGAGAGAATAAGTCATCAAGTTTACTTAAAAAAAGAAAAGAAATGTTCTCCTCAGAATTTGTGTTAAACGCTGGTAGCGCTGTACTATGTGGCCAAGAGGTTAATGCGTGGACTGCAAATTCAGTGGGCTCTGGGATGAAACTTGCCATGGATGCCATGCTCTCAGACATGCATGGAGTTGATCAGAAAAAAAAAACTACTTTAAGATATTACGCTGTTCCTTACAAAATGTGTGAGGACTGGAGTGGATTAACACTAGAAGCGCCAAGCACTGATCATTTGACCGCAATGGGGTAAAAAAAAAAATACTTCACACTCGATCAAATTCCAGGACCCTCCTTTCATGACTGTAGCGAATAACAGGGCTCCCATAGAGAGAACAGTCAATGGATCACATTCCCGAACACCCTCTTCCAGCATGCATGGCACCATCCTGATAACCTTATCTGGTTTGCTATCTTAAGGGGGGACGTCTGTAAAACTAAGAAGCTCCACAAAGCCAGATGCTTTGAAGTAGACCCCGAAACTGAGGGTGTAAATCGGTGATCCGGTAAACAAAGAAGACAGTTTTACAGGTCCACCCCAAGCTGGGGAGGAAGAGGCCTCATCACACCTGGACAGTCTCTTGACCTCTGGAAGACATGCCTTTTCATGAACAAAGGCATACGGCATGGACACTATTTTAAACATCTTTAAAGTGTGCCAGTAGGGCAAAACGTATTTACATATATTTACTCAGTTCCTTTTATTCCTGTGTATATGTTTGATTAATCTGCATAACGTTCAAGGTGTAATCAGCATTTACAAACCTTTTTATTAGATAAAGGAAGAAATGAGTGGGTAAGATATGTAATGTTTGGTGTCAATCTCAAGCTGGCTTTATTTTAAGAATGTTGGTGAACATGGGTAATTGGTAGCATGAACAGAGCTCATGCAAAATTAATTTTTATAAAGTATTAAAAACTCCAACCGGATGGGTCACAAGTGACAGCCGAAACACCTGGCTAATTTATGCATGGAAGGAGGAACCACGTGAGGTGTGGCTAAGCCCTGCAATCACATCCGATTGGATGAATCACCTGTGGGACGGACTGACCCCCAAGGGACAAAAACCCTCAGGATGTCCACAGTAAGAGAAGAAGAGAAGTTATCATCACAACTGCGACCTACAACATCTTGCAAGCAGCTCGGGCTTCGCCCTTGCGGGCGCTGCGCCACCGCTGCTGGCGTCATCCGCTCTTCAAGAACTCTCAACGAGACTTCGTGCCAGAACTCCAAAGCCCAGCAACGAAGGAAACCTCAGGAGAAGTTCCAGAGCGCAGCCATCGGTAACCAGGCAACCAACGCTTCACCGAAGGGCTTTCCCGACTGACGTCATCTCCACCGCAGCGCACCAACCAATCAGCAACGCCGTGATTCCCTTCGTTGGAGGCGAACCCACGGATGAGAACGAAACATAACGCAAGTAAACAAACAAAGCTGCATACCTTGCTGAAGTTGGTGCTCGTTTCATAACTAAACCGTAAGATTAAACCCAAGACTCTGCTCTTGTGACTTTCGTTGATCTAGTAAACAGTACTAGAATAACTTCATTCATTGTCACTTGCCAAACTGTTTGTGTGTACGTGTGTGTGTGTGTGTGTGTGCGTGCGTTCAAGTAGTGTAGTTTCATGTATCGTAGATTAGTCAAATAAATTCTTGTTTCTTTATAAAGTACTGTTGTCTTGGTCATGTATTTTAAAGTCTAAACATTTGCCCAGATCGTGTTACCTTGCTCATAAATTGCTTAATACTAGATTTTGTGTTATAGCCGTTGGCCATGTGATAACCAGAACTGGTAAGGTACACTAAATTGTGCTAAACGCTGGACGGGTAGTCAATATAGTGTACGTTATAAATTTTGATTCAATTAATCAAATTAAACCGAATCGTTAAAGATTCGATACAACTCTGACCCAAAGCTAAAAATTACTTATTTATGATAAAGGATGCGTTGGCATTGTGTTCACATTAAAATGTCTATATTTATTGGTGGACAATGCAACCGTCATTCGTTGTCTTTATTATGTAAACCCTACGTATTAATGATGAAGAATGTCGGAAGCTATTCAGGGTCATTATCATTATGTTAAAACTCTACCTATATATTATGGTGGAGAATGCCGGCAGCTATTCATTGTCATTATAACGTTAAAACGCTACATGACTTTTCCTAGATCTATTCAATTCAATTCAATTCAATTTTATTTATATAGCGCTTTTAACAATGGTCATTGTCTCAAAGCAGCTTCACAAAAATTAAATAATTTTTTTTTTTTTTAGAGAACATGAGAAAAGAAAATATTTGGAAGTGTGTATGTGTGAAAAAAATGTGTCTGGATAATAATTAGATGAATGAATGATGAAGGAAATGTCTCTGATGAGCAAGCCAAGGGTGACGGCGACGGTGGCAAGGAAAAACTCTCTGAGATGGCAATAGGAAGAAACCTTGAGAGGAACCAGACTGAAACAGGGAACCCATCCTCATCTGGGTGATAACAGATAGAAATAACTTCATGTGTGTTGTGCAGGTGAAAGTTCAATATAACAAAAGTTGTGTAGATTAACATGAAGTCCAGTTCAGCACAGGGAGTCAGTAGGTGCAGAGGGCAGATGGGGTCTAGGTCATTGGACGCACAGGAGCAGGATGTGTAGCTCCAGCCATCATAAAGCAGAATCCAGCTGGAGGTGGTCCTTCTCTGGATGCCTCAGAAACCTCACAGGGTTGGCCTTTATCTACTGAAGCTGGCACAATCTCCAGATGCCTCGGGATGGGTAGAAAAATACAGAAAAGATGGAGAGAATTAGCGTAGTTGCCATTCAGGATAGGTGTACTGGAGTATGAGGTTATGGGATGAGTTACGCGTATGTCAGATTAAAGAGATGCGTCTTGAGTCTACTTTTGAATTGGGAAACCGTGTCTGCTCCCCGAACACTGTCTGGAAGGCTATTCCAAAGTTTTGGAGCTAAATATGAAAATGCTCTGCCCCCTTTGTAGATTTTAAAATTCTGGGAATTACCAGAAGTCCAGAATTTTGTGATCTTAAGGAACGTGGTGGATTGTAGCGTATCAGAAGACTGGTTAGGTATGTGGGAGCTAAACCATTTAAAGCCTTGTATGTAAGTAGTACTATTTTGTAATTAATTCTAAACTAAACAGGTAGCCAGTGCAGTGATGATAATATAGGTGTTATATGATCATGTTTTCTGGATCTAGTGAGAACCCTGGCGGCTGCATTTTGGACTAACTGTAGCTTGTTTATTGAGGATGCAGGACAACCACCTACTAATGCATTACAATAGTCCAGTCTGGGGGTCATGAATGCATGAACTAGTTTTTCTGCATCAGATACGGATAGAATACTCCTAAGTTTGGCAATATTTCTAAGATGGAAAAAGGCTGTTTTTGTGATATTGGAAATATGATTTTTAAAAGACAAGTTTGTCTAATATTACGCCCAGGTCTTTTACTGTTGAGCTGGTAGTAACAGTACATCCTTCTAAACGCAGGCTGAATTGTGAAAGCTGTTGTGTGCTGGTTTTTGGGCCGATAAGTAATATCTCTGTCTTATCTGAATTTAGTAAAAGAAAGTTATTGGTCATTCAATCTTTTATGTCCTGGACACACTCGGTAAATCTGGACAATTTGGGTATTTCGTCTGGTTTTGTTGAGATATATAATTGGGTATCATCAGCATAACAATGGAAACTAATCCCATGTCTTCTAATTATGTTTTCCAAAGGAAGCATGTATATTGAGAACAGCAGAGGTCCTAAAACTGACCCTTGTGGGAACCCATATTTTACTGGCATTACATCAGACGGTACTCCATTTAGATCTACAAAATGGTATCGATCAGACAGGTATGATTTAAACCATTTTAATGCCTACCCCTGAATACCTATATGATTTTGTAGGCGATCTATGATAATATTATGATCTATAGTGTCGAATGCAGCACTAAGATCAAGTAAGACTAATATTGAAATGCAGCCTTGGTCTGAAGCTAAAAACAAGTCGTTCGCAATCTTAACTAGTGCAGTTTCTGTACTATGATGGGGCCTGAAACCTGACTGAAATTCTTTTAGGATGTTGTTTTCCTGCAAGAATGTGCATATTTGAGCTGATAAATCTGTGAGCTTAATCACCCTGTATGCTTGCATTTTCAAAACCGCACCAGTAAAAGCCAGTATAAAGCCAATTTGCTCTTATTTATTTATGACAGCTGCGTGCCGGTCATGCCGTTTTCTGCCTTATCCAACCTGTGATTCTCATTTCACTCAGCAGATGGCGCAAGGGATCGCGCCAACTATCTATCCGTCATTCAGTGCGTATATGTAACTATCTTAGGTTTCATTCCATATATATATATATATATATATATATATATATATATATATATATATACACACACATATACACACAGTGGCTTGCAAAAGTATTCGACCCCCTTGAACTTTTCCACATTCTGTCACATTACAGCCACGAACATGAATCAGTTTCATTGGAATTCCATGTGAAAGACCAATTGGTGTACACTTGAGAAGTGGAACGAAAATCATACATGATTAAAAACATTTTTTACAAATTAATAACTGCAAAGTGGGGTGTGCGTAATTATTCAGCCACCTTTGGTTAGTCAGTTGCTCATAGACATTGCCTGATGAGTGCTAATGACTAAATAGAGTGCACCTCTGTGTAATCTAATGTCAGTACAAATACAGCTGCTCTGTGACTGCCTCAGAGGTTGTCTAAAAGAATATTGGGAGCAACAACACCATGAAGTCCAAAGAACACACCAGACAGGTCTGGGATAAAGTTATTAAAAAATGTAAAGCAGGCTTAGGCTACAAAAAGATTTACAAAGCCTTGAACATCCCACGGAGCACTGTTCAAGCGATCATTCAGAAATGGAAGGAGTATGGCACAACTGTAAACCTACCAAGACAAGGCCGTCCACCTAAACTCACAGGCCGAACAAGGAGAGCGCTGATCCGAAATGCAGCCAAGAGAAGGGAAGCTGGTCATAGTTGATGGGAAAATGGATGGAGCCAAATACAGGGCAATCTTGGAAGAAAACCTCTTGGAGTCTGCAAAAGACTTGAGCCTGGGGCGGAGGTTCACCTTCCAGCAGGATAACAACATAAAAATAAACATAAATCCAGGGCAACAATAGAATGGTTTAAAAAAAAACATATCCATGTGTTAGAATAGCCCAGTCAAAGTCTAGATCTAAATCTAAACAGGAATCTGTGGCAAGATCTGAAAACTGCTGTTCACAAACGCTGTCCATCTAATCTGACTGAGCTGGAGCTGTTTTGCAAAGAAGAATGGGCAAGGATTTCAGTCTCTAGATGTGCAAAGCTGGTAGAGATATACCCTAAAAGACTGCCAGCTGTAATTGCAGCAAAAGGTGGTTCTACAAGTATTGACTCAAGGGGCTGAATAATTACGCACACCCCACTTTGCAGTATTTATTAAAAAAAAAAAAAAAAAAAAAAATTCTAACGTGTACACCACTTTGTATTGGTCTTTCACATGGAATTCCAATTAAATTGATTTATGCTTGTGGCTGTAAGGTGACAAAATGTGAAAAAGTTTAAGGTTGCTGAATACTTTTGCAGACCACTGTATACTTGACAATAGTATATTGACAATGCCATTCATTCTGGCGTTGATAATCAGCGATATTTTATAAAAAGATTTAGGGGATTTCACTTTACCTAATTTCATAACATTTTAGAAAAAGTTTATTAGTTTGTTCATTCTGTTTGAAGCTTCCGTGAAATTATCTCTAAAACAATGAAATCACCCCTTCTGAGGATATAAAGCTTTATTATTGTGTTTGAATAAATTAGATCTACCACAGCAGATAATAAACTATGCTATGTCATAACCAAAGCAAACACGTTTCGTTCAGTTTTGCGAGGCAACGACATGCGCCTAATCAGCGGGAACATGGTTCACTTGGCTGCGGTGTATTATAAACCTGCGAAATGTTTCACTGTTTATGCTCACATAAGAATCATGTAATAAAAGCGAGGGAAATGTGGAAGTGATGTGTGGTCACTCAATGAGAACTAAACCAAAGATTTCGGTAACTACACTGAGTGTAACATCTGCATAGTGACACTAAACAGCTGAACAACTTTACTTTTCCGTTTGCCTCTGAAAAAGAAAAGCTGTATTTTGTTTGTTTATATTTAGAATTTTTATAAAAGTACAAGAAGTATGCACGCGTGCACACACACAAACACACACACACACACACAAACACCTCCCCTGAGCCCTCAGTAAACATCCAATCACCATCTGTATGCAAATAAGTCATGACGTAGCCTAACGTAGTGTCATGATGGATTTCAGCGGTCACGGAGTGGAAAGACTTTGAAGCAGTTGCAGCATGTTTTCAGTTACAACAAGCACAGCAATGAATCTACGTTGTTTGACTGTTTATGTCATAATGACACTAAACAGCTGAACAAATTCACTTTTCCGTTCACCTGAAAAAACAGCTGTATTTTGTTTGTTTATATTTAGAATTTTTATAACAGTACAAGAAGGTAACAGTTTGGTCTGTGTAGTTAGCGCCCTTGTAGAAAATAAATAAATGAATAACACCTTCCAAGAGTTTTCCTGGTGGGCTGCTGGCCAATGTGGGGCGGCCCAGTTAGTATGCAAATATATAAAAAATGACGGAAACCATAATATTGCATCGCCGACGAAGAACACGTGTTTATGTTACCACGCATGCGGATGTATCGTCCTCCCTCAATATCAATTAGTTTGGTCTGTTCCATCCGTGCTCTGAACCCCCCCGACCCCTTCACTTTGAATTTCTTTGAGCAAATTAAAAATAATTTCCATAAATGAAAAGGAGGAAGAAGGAAAGGTGAAGCTAAAAGTCATGCGAAAGAATGTAAATGGTGTAAAATGCTTCAAAAGAACAGATTCTGTCTATTACTGGTCAGGGACAGCGAGGCTGGGTCCAGCAGCCCACCACATCCCACGTCATAATACATTGGCTCATTAAAGTGGAGATTAATTTTTAAAACCACATACTAGTATAAAAATATAACACAAAAAAATGGAAAGAAAAAGTATCACTGAACATATATTGGGTTATATTAGTAAAACAAAAAAACAAAGTAAAGAACAATAGGGGAAACAACATATTAAACTACATATAAGGACAATATTTTCAGTGACCACTAGCACCAGTCTTACAGAGACCCAAGAGGCTTATAAATAGTTGGACAACAAAATGAGACAATGAGACATTATTGTGATTTATTTATTTATTTATTTATTTACATCATTTACAGGCTGTTAGAAAATATTATTTTATTCAGTCACAAGGGTGTTCAAAAGCATTCATCATTCAAAGTTATTCATATTAGTGTAAAGTTAGTATGTAGACTAGTAGATTTTCGGTGGTTTCGACGAGGTGGCCGAGAGGTTAAGGCAATGGACTGCTAATTTATTGTGCTCAGCACGCGTGGGTTCGAATCCCACCTTCGTCGCTTGTGTGTTTTAGCCGGTTCCTAGAATGCCTCACGCTATTGCAGTGTCTTTCTTGTCAAGAAGACCTACAAGCGGCGCTTTTACACAGGTCCATGGGCCTGACTGGAGACACGTAGCACTGGTCATGCGCCTTTTGCTCCCAGGTTCATCTGTTTGAACTATGTCAACATGAGATTTATGGCAGTCGACAGTGGATCCACTGTGCATAACCCATGTAGGTATGGATCCTTTTGTCATCAACAAGAGCATGCTCAACCAATTTTGGTAATGAACGCAGGGCAGCCGCTATTGCCTAAGTATTGCACGCTCGCTCTCTCTCTTTTCCCATTTTCCATGGTCGCTTCCTTCATCTATTGGTAGCGTGCCCGGGCGGTCTAATGCGCTGGGTTAAGGCTCCAGTCTCTTCGGAGGTGTGGGTTCAAATCCCACTGCTGCCAGGACCTGCTTTTGATTCGACTCCTGCATTGACAGTTGGCCAAGGGTCCCTAAATGGGTCACTTCCAGCGGTATTTCTCCTGGAATGCTCATGCTCTAGCTTTCTTCATCAATGTGTTTCGATAGCTCCTGTGGTCCGCCTTATTAGATTAGATTAGATTTAACTTTATTGTCATTACACATGTACAATTACAAGGCAACGAAATGCAGTTTAGGTCTAACCAGATGTGCAATTAGCAGAAAGTGCAGGATAAACGTATAAGTTCTAAGTACACTTACGAGGGATATGTGCAGGGAGAAGCTATGGGTAACTATTACAGAAGGATATTATACAGATTGGTGGTAACTATACTTATATATTTACAGTGGATGAGCCACATACAACACATACAGGTTGTTATTAACTGTAGTGAAAAATTTGCAAATGGATATGGACATAATGTGCAGGATATTATGTAAGCATAGTATACATATTGCAAGTAACTATAATTATAAATTTACAGTGTGTGGTCAATATATACATGTTGTTATTAACTGTAAACAGGAATTTACAAATAGATATGAGCATAATGTACAGGTTGCTATTCTCTATAGACAGGACTTTACAAGTAGACATGTACAGGCGGATATAAACATAATGTACAAGAATTTACAAGTAGGCATGTATATACTCAGTCAGAAGTTTACAAATATATTGTGCATGGATATTTGTATTTTCAAACAGGTATGTACATTGTAGTGCATTCCATATTAAATAGTGTAAAGTGTAAATAGTGTAATGGGAGGAGTATAGGGGTATGTGAGGGGTGAGCAGGTGTCAGTGTGGGGCAGAGTTTAATAAGGAGACAGCTCTGGGAAAGAAGCTGTTCCTTAGTCTGCTGGTTCTTGACTTGGCACACCTGAAGCGCCTACCGAAAGGCAGGAGAGAAAACAGTTTGTGCATATATTCTAAAACATATTTGGAGGTTAAGACCGCCTATTTTGAATATGTATGATGTCCCTGCATATTAATACGACCGATAATTGTCATTGATCTGTTTGGCTAAAAATGGAAGAACAGAAACGAAAAGCAAAAAAAAGAAACTTTACCGACTGCTGTCTGAGGTGAAGGGCCGAAAAAAAGTTTTATTTGGTGGGCTCTCTGCGTGCATTTCAAATAAAAGATGGTTGAATGGGAGCAAGTAACAGAAGCAGTCAATGCTGTTACCCCGGGGGCCAGTCCAAGAGACAAAAAAAATGGTCAGACTTAAAATTAGTTGTTAAAAAAAGAATATGTGCACACAGATGCAGTGTCGTAACAACTGGTCAAGGAATCACTGACCTCTCAGCCTTTAATGCAAGGGTGGGGTAGAAAAGGGATGTAGGTTTAGATCCTACGTGCCACCGCCGCCGCCATCCTGTGTGCCTCCACCACCATCCTGTGTGCCACCACCGGCATCTTGTGTGCCTCCACCAACGGCCAGTGTGCTGCCATCATCATATGCCCAAACAACCCCATCCTGTGCGCAATCCAGTGCATCATCATCATCATCATCATCCTTTGTGCCACCACCGAGCGTTGGTAACTCAAGGCGTGTACTGACAGAAGAAGTCATGCAGACCCAACGTCACATGGTTCATGCTGTTAATGCGGTGTGTTCCGAACTGAAAGAAATAAAAAATATTTTGTCAGGAATAAGTGGTTCACTTAAAGAACTTGTAAAAAAAATAAAAAGTTTGAATTCACTTGCCTTTTTAAATTGCATTTATTACATTTATAGGCTGCTGTGTTGCCATAGCATTATGCACTGTATTAGGAGGGCCAGGGTCGGGTTCATTATCTTCAGTATGGGCGTTCGATGGAACAGGTATACCATTTTTTTGAGCAATGTTGTGCAACACTGCGCAAGCCACCACAATGCGGCAAACCTTTGTGTGGGTGTACAATACTGTGCCACCAGACGTATCCAAGCACCTCCAGCGTCCTTTTAGCAGACCAATAGTGTGTTCGACCACTGAACGCGTCTGGCAATGCTTCTCGTTATAACGCCGTTCTTGTTCAGTTTGGGGTCTAGTTAGTGGAGTTAGCAGCCACGTTCTAAGGGGATAACCACTGTCTCCTGAGAGGTAAAACATTTACAATTTTTTTATGGAAATATAACAAAAAAATGAATGTAAATACAATGGGACAATTAATATAACATTCCAAGTGCTAGGCAGAGGTAACAATTATAAACAATATTATAAAAATACTTTAAACAAAGTACATGCTTATAAAATAGCCTCCAGATAGCTTTTTGTTTTTTCCAGGGCAATATTGATTCAATATAACATTTCACTTTATTCTTAAATGCTACAAAACATGTTTTGTTTCCTGAAAATTTGCATTGATTGATGTGAAATTTTGCATAAAAAATATTAAAATAAGTGTGGGTTTGTTTATCATTGGAGATTATAATTATACCTAAAAGAAAAAACATTTTAAAAGGTATGCTTTAAACACATTTGCATCATTACTTAATTACAATTACATGCGCATTCCTGCCGACTTACCAAGAAGCCATCCATCACGCACAGCTTCTGTTTGCAGTCTGTTCCCTACACTGCTGTTGGACAAAATGTAGAAATCATGAGTTGACCCAGGCCATCTTGCATCACATATGATCTGCATGTTCAAAGAATGAAAATGTTTTCGGTTAACAAAAGCAAATTCATTCTCAGATGGTGCCTTTATTGCAACATGAGTGCAGTCAATAGCACCGATTACATTGGGAAAACCGGCAATTGCTGCAAATTGCATTTTGATGTTGGCTTGTTCAGCTTGCTTGTAAGGAAAACGGATGTATCGGGGTGCCATTTCCACTATGGCATCCCATACATATGGCATGACACGGCTCAGGGATGACTGCGACATACCTGATCGGTCTGCCAACTCTCGCTGGAAAGTACCAGTGGCCAAGTAGCCTAATGTGGTCAATACTTGTACTTGAACACACAGTGCGTGGTTTCTCAGCTAGGGTCTTTCCAATACTGGCCGTAGTTCAGAACACAATTCCAAGAGGATGGCTCTTGGGAATTGAAATCGGCTCATGAGCCAATTATCATTATGAGCAAGGAAATCTTCACGGTCTCTGAAAACACGCTCCCTCCATAGCAAGATCTTCTAACAGCGCTAGAGCATCCATTATGATGATATGTTATATACGCACATACCTTTTTATAGCCCATTAATTAAAAAATTAGTAAATTCTAAGTATTTGCACCTGGTTAAGAATGCTGATAATGATAATTCAGGTTGATGCAATTTGATTTATTGGGTGATGTAATAGGATAATTTAGAAGTTTTTCATTTTAAATAGTTATTGCTATTTGGGCCAGTTGGTGTCGCCAAAACACATACTCTTCTAAAAGAGTGCGTACGCACAGTTAAGAGCATCCTTATTTTTAGGCCAAGTTTATTTTTTATAAATCCCAATATGTGCGTGTAAAAATGCGTACGCATATTTTTATGCCCATTTTGGGCGTACGCAACGTATATACATCAGGCCCCAGATCTCTAAGTTTGGTGATTAACTTAGAGGGTAAAACAGTATTAAAAAAGTCAACAAACAACAGTCGTGCATAGGTGTTTATATTGTCCAAGTGTGTAAGTACAGAGTGCAGCACTATAGAGACTGCATCATCTGTGGTCCTGTTGGCACAGTAAGCAAACTGGTGTGGGTCTAGTGAGGATTGAAAAAAGTCCTTTAGGTGTGTCAGGACCAACCGCTTAAAGCACTTCATAATGATGGATGTGAGTGCTACAGGGCGGTAGTCATTCAAGCACGTTGGGCTAGAGTGTTTCGACACTGGCACAATCAAGGTAGATTTAAAGCATGCTGGTATAGCTGCTTGGGCAAGAGACATGTTAAAAATGTCTGTGAATACCCCAGCGAGCTGCTCTGCACATGCCCTCCTCTAGCTTTAGTTTGTAGCAGTGTTTGGCCTTTTTGATGCCCCTCTTCAGATTAGCCCTGGAGGTGCTGTAGTGTTGCGTGCCTTCAGTAGGAGATGCACCTCCTTGTTCATCCATGGCTTCTGATTTGGGTATGTGGTGATCTGCTTCTGGGTTGGGATGGTAGTATTGATGTAATCCATAACAGAGGAATTGTAGCTGTCAATGTTCATGTGAGAGCCACAGGTGGCCTCAGTAGCAAACATACTCCTGTCCTGGAGTGTGAAGTCTACCCCCGTTGGCCACACTTTGATGGTCTTCACTGATGGCTGCACACGGTTAATGAGGGGTGAGTATCTAGGGGTGAGGAACAAAGAAAGGTGGTCTGTTTGTCCCAAGTGGGGGAGGGGGACCACATTATAGGCTTCAGCCATGTTTGTATATACATGATCTAAAGTTTCCACCGTTCTGTCTGCCCGGAATGTGTGGTGCTCAGCTAGAGCAATAGGATTGTCTGATATATCACTGTTCCACCATGTTTTAGTAAAAATCACAACATTGCAGTTTCATAGTCTCTTACTGTGGTTGATGCAAAGTCGAATCTTGTTTATTTTGTTCATCAGCGACCACACATTGGCGAGGAAAATGCTGGGTAAAGAGAGCCGATGTGGTGTTAGCCTTAGCTTAGCTCTTAATCCTCCGCGCGTCCCCCGTCTTTGTTTTACGGTTTTGACGCCGCCTTCGAGCACTTCCGCCCGGCCGGATAGAATGCGCAGCCTCGGATGTTCTGAAGATCTCAGGAACGAGTTGAATATTCTTGATAAAACTGTCGGGAATGTGCAAACCAATATCCAAAAGCTCCTGTTGGGTGTAAAATGTAGAAGCACTACTGTTCTGCACAAACAGACTTGAGAAGAGCATGTAAAATACCGCAAAACTGCAGAAACTGGAGAGACACTGAGCCCTGCGATGTATACGTGCCGCCATCTTGGTCATGAGTATGGCTGAAGGATTGTTAGCCTCACCACAGCTGTATTTCGTGGTCATGCCTGCTTTACTTGTTCTCCCTTGGAACGTCTTAATTAACAGCTTAACTCTAATAAGTAACCCCTCACAAGCCGCTTTGGGATTTTGAGTCCAGTCTACCAGAAGGCATGCTTTCCAAGCCCACCGTTGCCAGGGAGCCTATTATGAGTTGTGTATCATTCTTCCGAAAAGATTTAAACAGCTCTAGGCTCCCGTGCTTTAATGTTATACCGGTAACTACAACTCACAACAAATAGCACTTACCAAATGATTCAAACAGATCGAAGCTGTTGTCAGGATGTCAAATGTAGGAGGCAATCCTGCCTTGTGTGGCTTGTCTTCCAAGTCTTTAGGTAGCTCGTGCGTCCCATGTTTTTATGCTGCGCCATCAAGCAGCTCCCGTTGTTTCCACGGAGTACCTCAGACAGTCAGCCAACATGGAGCATGCTGCTTACAGAGCGTCTCAAAACTTGCTCCATTTTCACAAGGCTGTTCACATCTTCAGTTACAAAAGCATTATAATTGTTTGAAAAAGCTACCTAGCTCGTCTGAACAGGGCGGGGTATAGGCCTAATCGAAACTTTCAAGTTCAAGTTCAAGCTTCACTTTTCAGGCTTTATTGTCATTACAACCATATACAGTTAGTACACAGTGAAACGAAACAACGTTCCTCCAGGACCAAGGTGCTACATGCAACATAAATTTACAACATAAATTAACATAAACACTAAACTAGCTAACCAAGAGGCCTAGTTAGCTGGCTAGCAGAGACAGGACAGAGAGACCTAACATACACTACAACATAAATTAACAAAAACTAACTAGCTAAGTATAACATTTTTATAGACAACATAAAGTGCACGTGCAAACAAGAGCAACAACAAAGTGACAGTGCACAAACATGACATAACAGAACATAAAATATGGTGTTGAGGTAGTGGGTAAAATAAACATTCCTTAAAACAGCAGCAGGAATTGAGGAATTAGTGCAAAAAGTAGTCCAGTAATGATCATTGTTCAAAAGAGATAAACAGTGAAGCATTTACAGGTTGGTGTGTACGATAATTTGGTGCTGTAGGTCAGTGTGTCTGCACTTGTGTTGATTAGTCAGTCCAGTCCCAATATTTTGAGGTAGTTAGGTTAAGCTGTGTGATAATGTTTGTGTGTGTGTGTGTGTGTGTGTTTGTGTTTATCAGTCCAGACCCTTTTTGTTGAGGAGACGGATGGCTTGTGGAAAAAAGCTGTTGCACAGTCCGGATGTGTGTGCCCGAATGCTTCGGTACCTTTTTCCAGATGGCAGGAGTGTGAAGTGTGTGTGAGAGGGGTTTGTCCGATCAGCCACAATGCTGGTGGCTTTGCAGATGCAGCGTGTGGTGTAGATGTCTTCAATAGAGGGAAGAGAGACCCCAATGATCTTCTCCGCTGTCCTCACTATCCGCTGTAGGGTTTTGCGGTTCGATATGGCACAATTCCCAAACCAGACAGTGATGCAGCCGCTCAGGATGCTCTCGATAGTTCCTCTATAGAAGGTGGTCAGGATCGGTGGTGAAAGCTGGGCCTTCCTCAGTCTTCTCAGAAAGAAGAGACGCTCTTGGGCTTTCTTGTGTAGGGAACTGGTGTTGAGGGACCAGCTGAGGTCCTTCTCTAGGTGGACACCCAGGAATTTGGTGCTTTCGATGATTCCCACAGAGGAGCCGTTGATGCTCAGCGGAGAATGGTTGCCTCGTGTCCTCCTAAAGTCAACAACCATCTCCTTTGTCTTGTCAACATTTAGAGACAGGTTGTTGTCTTTACACCAGTCCGTTAGCCTCTGCGCTTTCTCTCTGTACGCTGACTCGTCGTTCTTGCTAATGAGACCCACCACAGTCGTGTCATCAGCGAACTTAATGATGTGGTTCGAACTGTGTGTTGCTACACAGTCGTGAGTCAGCAGTGTGAACAGCAGGGGACTGAGCACACAGCCTTGTGGGCCCCAGTGCTCGGTGTGGTGGTGCCGGAGGTGCAGTTCCCGATCCGTACTGACTGAGGCCTACCGGTCAGAAAGTCCAGAATCCAGTTGCAGAGGGAGGTGTTCGGGCCCAACAGGTTCAGCTTCCCAATAAGTTGTTTGGGGATGATAGTGTTGAATGCTGAGCTGAAATCTATGTACAGCCTTCGAACATATGTGTCCTTCTTGTCCAAGTGTGTGAGGGCAAGATGTAGTGTAGTGGAGATGGCGTCGTCCATTGAGCGGTTAGGACGGTACGCAAATTGCAGTGGGTCCAGTGAGGAGGGCAGCAGGGTCTTGATGTGTCTCATTACAAGCCGCTCAAAGCACTTTATGATGGTGGGTGTGAGTGCAACGGGACGGTAGTCATTGAGACAGGACACAGTAGACTTCTTGGGCACGGGGACGATGGTGGTGGCCTTGAAGCACGTGGGAACGACGGCGCTGCTCAGAGAGATGTTGAAGATGTCGGTGAGAACATCTGCCAGCTGTTCAGCACATTCTCTGAGCACTCTGCCTGGGATGTTGTCTGGTCCAGCAGCTTTACGTGGGTTGAATTTGCGTAGAGTTTTCCTTACCTCAGCTGTAGTGAGACACAGCACCTGGTCGTTCGGAGGAGGGGTGGTCTTTCTCGCCGCCACGTCGTTCTGCCTGTCAAACCGAGCGTAGAAGTTGTTCAGCGCATCTGGGAGGGAGCTGTCACCGTTACAGGCAGATGATGTCGTCCTGTAGTTTGTGATGGCTTGTAACCCCTGCCACATGTGCCGTGTGTCGCCGCTGTCCCTGAAGTGATTGTGGATTCTCTTGGCGTGTGCGCGCTTCGCCTCTCTGATGGCCCGAGAAAGTTTGGCCCTTGCTGTTCTGAGGGCCACCTTGTCTCCCGCTTTGAAGGCAGAGTCTCTGGTCCTCAGAAGTGCACGCACTTTCGCAGTAATCCATGGTTTCTGGTTGGGTCGTGAGATGATGTTCTTGGAGACAGTGACGTCATCGGTGCACTTGTTAATGTAGCTGGTCACTGATGACGTGTACTCCTCCAAGTCAGTGAAGTTGTCGTAAGTTGCAGCCTCCCTAAACATGTTCCAGTCAGTGCTCTCGAAACAGTCCAGAAGAGCAGAGATGGCTCCTGCTGGCCAGGTTTTCACCTGCTTCAGAACCGGTTTTGAGCGCCTGACGAGTGGTCTGTATGCTGGAATTAGCATAACAGTGATGTGGTCTGAGTAGCCGCGGTGGGGGCGGGGCTCTGCCCGATATGCGCCGGGGATGTTTGTGTAAACAAGATCCAGCGTGTTTTCCCCTCTCGTTGCAAAGTCCACATACTAATGGAATCTAAGAAGCACTGACTTGAGATTTGCATGGTTGAAATCTCGAGCAACAATAAACAGTCCATCCGGGTGTGTATTTTGCAGTTCACTGATCTTTGTATACAGTTCCCATAGCGCTTCCTTAGCATTAGTGCTAGGTGGAACGTACACTTCGATAATGAAAACAGTGGTGAATTCCCGTGGTAAATAAAAAGGTCTGCATCTAACAGTCACAAACTCCACTAGCGATGAGCAATAACTAGAAACTAGCCCAGAGTTTTTGCACTATTTCGTGTTGATGTAAACCCACAAGCCGCCACCGCGAGTCTTACCGCAGAGAGCTGCATTTCTGTCGGCGCAAAACGAGGCTAGCCCATCTAGCTGAATAGCGGCGTCCGGTACTTTGACGCTGAGCCATGTCTCTGTGAAAACAAAGACACAGCAGTCTCTAACCTCACGCTGTGTAGCCTGCTGGAGTCGGATGTAGTCAAGTTTATTGTCCAGAGAGCAGACGTTAGATAAGATGATGGACGGGAGAGCCGGCCGGCTAGGGTTTGTTTTTAGCCTAGCACAGACTCCCGCCCGCTTGCCACGCTTCCGCTTCCTCGCGCACCGCTTCCGATGACCCTTCCTCCGGCCTCCGGCATCAGGCAACGCCGAGGCTTCGAGGCCTGGTTCACGCAGCAAGCCAAAGTCGCATAGGTTTTCCCGCAGCTCATCGTGGATATTATTAACGAGGTTATTTAGGTTAAAAAGTGTCTGGCTGTTGTATGTAAGGACACCAGTTGCGACGAGATCCATACACATAGTAAAATAAATGGGCTACACACAAAACGTAAAAAATGAAGCACCATTTTGGCTCAGAAGCTGCCGCTGCGTGCTACTGCCGCGCCGCCATCTTGGATCCACCAAAGATTGGAAAACGGTCAGCTCGATGAAGAAATGATCATGTTCTCTGTCAAGTTTTGCCAGTTTTGTCAAGAGTTTGCCTTTCCGCATCAACTCAATTCACTTCCTGTTAAATTACACCACATGCCACAGGGCATACTTATGTTGAACGAGAGAATGAGTCATCAAGTTTCCTCAAAAAAAAAAAAAGTTCTTTCCAGAATTTGTCCTAAACGCTGGAAGCGCTGTACTTGGTGGCCAAGAGTTTAATGCGAGGACTGCAAATTCAGTGAGCTCTGGGATAAACTTGGATGCCATGCTTTCAGACATGCATGGAGTTGATCAGAAAAAAAACAACTTCAAGATATTCCGCTGTCCCTTAAAAAATGTGTGAGGATGTTCCTTGGTTTCGGCGAGGTGGCCGAGAGGTTAAGGCGATGGACTGCTAATCCATTGTGCTCTGCACGCGTGGGTTCGAATCCCACCATCGTCGCTTGTGTGTTTTAGCCGGTTCCTAGAATGCCTCACGCTATTGCAGTGTCTTTTTCTTCAAGAAGACCTACAAGCAGCGCTTTTACACAGGTCCATAAGCCTGACTGGAGACACGTAGCACTGATCATGCGCCTTTTGCTCCCAGGTTCATCTGTTTGAACTATGTCAACATGAGATTTAAGGCAGTTGACAGTCGATCCACTGTGCATAACCCATGTAGGTATGGATTCTTTTGTCATCAACAAGAGCGTGCTCAACCAATTTTGGTAATGAACGAAGGGCAGCCATTATTGCCTAATCTTCGCACGTTCGCTCTCTTTATTTTGTGATTTTCCATGGTCGCTTCCTTCATCTATTGGTAGCGTGGCCGAGCGGTCTAAGGCGCTGGATTAAGGCTCCAGTCTCTTCGGAGGCGTGGGTTCGATTCCCACCGCTGCCAGGACCTGCTTTTGATTCGACTTCTGCATTGACAGTTGGCCGAAGATCACTAAATGGGTCACTTCCAGCGGTATTTCTCCTGGAATGCTCATGCGCTAGCTCTCTTCATCAAAGTGTTTCGATAGCTTCTGCAGCCCGGCTTATGCTAAAGGATCGTTAGCCTCACCACAGCTGTTTTTCGTGGTCATGCCTGCTTTCCTTGTTCTCCCTTGGAATGTCTCAATCAACAGCTTAACTCTGATATCCCCTCACAAGCCCCTTTGGGATTTTGAGTCCAGTCTACCAAAAGGCATGCTTTCCAAGCCCACCATTGCCAGGGAGCCTATTGTGGGGTTTGTAATGTCATTCTTCCGAAAGGATTTAAACAGCTCTAGGCTCCCATGCTTTAATGCTCCACCTGTAACTACAACTCACAACAAATAGCACTTACCAAATGATTCAAACAGATCGAAGCTGCTGTCAGGGTGTCAAATGTAGGAGGCAATCCTGCCTTGCGTGGCTTGTCTCCCAAGTCTTCAGGTAGCTCGTGCGTCCCATGTTTTCATGCTGTGCCTCACCAAGCAGCTCCCGTGGTTTCCATGGAGTACCTCAGACAGTCAGCCAACATGGAGCATGCTGCTTACAGAGCGTCTCAAAACTTGCTCCCTTTTCACGAGGCTGTTCACATCTCCAGTTACAAAGCATTATAGTTGTTCGAAAAAGCTACCTAGCTCGTCTGAACAGGGCGGGGTATGGGCCTAATGGAAACTTCGCCACCAAAGATTGGGAAACGGTCAGCTCGACGAAGAAATGATCCTGTTCTCTGTCAAGTTTGCAGCGCCTCTCCGCATCCACTCAATTCACTTCCTGTTAAAGCACACCACATGCCACAAGGCATACACATGTTGAATGAGAGAATGAGTCATCTAGTTTGCTCAAAAAAAAGAAAAGAAATGATCTTTCCAGAATTTGTCTTAAACGCTGGAAGCGCTGTACTTGGTGGCCAAGAGTTTAATGCGAGCACTTCAAATTCAGTGGGCTCTGGGATGAAACTTGGATGCCATGCTCTCAGACATACATGGAGTTGATAAGAAAAAAAAAAACTTCAAGATATTCCGCTGTCCGTTACAAAATGTGTGAGGATGTTCATTGCTTTCGACGAGGTGGCCGAGAGGTTAAGGCGATGGACTGCTAATCCATTGTGCTCTGCACGCGTGGGTTCGAATCCCACCTTCGTCGCTTGTGTATTTTAGGCGGTTCCTAGAATGCCTCACGCTATTGCAGTGTCTTTTTCGTCAAGAAGACCTACAAGCAGCGCTTTTACACAGGTCCATGAGCCTGACTGGAGACACGTAGCACTGGTCATGCGCCTTTTGCTCCCAGGTTCATCTGTTTGAACTATGTCAACATGAGATTTAAGGCAGTTGACAGTCGATCCACTGTGCATAACCCATGTAGGTATGGATTCTTTTGTCATCAACAAGAGCGTGCTCAACCAATTTTGGTAATGAACGAAGGGCAGCCATTATTGCCTAATCTTCGCACGTTCGCTCTCTTTATTTTGTGATTTTCCATGGTCGCTTCCTTCATCTGTTGGTAGCGTGGCCGAGCGGTCTAAGGCGCTGGATTAAGGCTCCAGTCTCTTCGGAGGCGTGGGTTCGATTCCCACCGCTGCCAGGACCTGCTTTTGATTCGACTTCTGCATTGACAGTTGGCCGAAGATCACTAAATGGGTCACTTCCAGCGGTATTTCTCCTGGAATGCTCATGCGCTAGCTCTCTTCATCAAAGTGTTTCGATAGCTTCTGCAGCCCGGCTTATGCTAAAGGATCGTTAGCCTCACCACAGCTGTTTTTCGTGGTCATGCCTGCTTTCCTTGTTCTCCCTTGGAATGTCTCAATCAACAGCTTAACTCTGATATCCCCTCACAAGCCCCTTTGGGATTTTGAGTCCAGTCTACCAAAAGGCATGCTTTCCAAGCCTACCATTGCCAGGGAGCCTATTGTGGGGTTTGTAATGTCATTCTTCCGAAAGGATTTAAACAGCTCTAGGCTCCCATGCTTTAATGCTCCACCTGTAACTACAACTCACAACAAATAGCACTTACCAAATGATTCAAACAGATCGAAGCTGCTGTCAGGGTGTCAAATGTAGGAGGCAATCCTGCCTTGCGTGGCTTGTCTCCCAAGTCTTCAGGTAGCTCGTGCGTCCCATGTTTTCATGCTGTGCCTCACCAAGCAGCTCCCGTGGTTTCCATGGAGTACCTCAGACAGTCAGCCAACATGGAGCATGCTGCTTACAGAGCGTCTCAAAACTTGCTCCCTTTTCACGAGGCTGTTCACATCTCCAGTTACAAAGCATTATAGTTGTTCGAAAAAGCTACCTAGCTCGTCTGAACAGGGCGGGGTATGGGCCTAATGGAAACTTCGCCACCAAAGATTGGGAAACGGTCAGCTCGACGAAGAAATGATCCTGTTCTCTGTCAAGTTTGCAGCGCCTCTCTGCATCCACTCAATTCACTTCCTGTTAAAGCACACCACATGCCACAAGGCATACACATGTTGAATGAGAGAATGAGTCATCTAGTTTGCTCAAAAAAAAGAAAAGAAATGATCTTTCCAGAATTTGTCTTAAACGCTGGAAGCGCTGTACTTGATGGCCAAGAGTTTAATGCGAGCACTTCAAATTCAGTGGGCTCTGGGATGAAACTTGGATGCCATGCTCTCAGACATACATGGAGTTGATAAGAAAAAAAAAAACTTTAAGATATTCCGCTGTCCGTTACAAAATGTGTGAGGATGTTCATTGCTTTCGACGAGGTGGCCGAGAGGTTAAGGCGATGGACTGCTAATCCATTGTGCTCTGCACGCGTGGGTTCGAATCCCACCTTCGTCGCTTGTGTATTTTAGGCGGTTCCTAGAATGCCTCACGCTATTGCAGTGTCTTTTTCGTCAAGAAGACCTACAAGCAGCGCTTTTACACAGGTCCATGAGCCTGACTGGAGACACGTAGCACTGGTCATGCGCCTTTTGCTCCCAGGTTCATCTGTTTGAACTATGTCAACATGAGATTTAAGGCAGTTGACAGTCGATCCACTGTGCTTAACCCATGTAGGTATGGATTCTTTTGTCATCAACAAGAGCGTGCTCAACCAATTTTGGTAATGAACGAAGGGCAGCCATTATTGCCTAATCTTTGCACGTTCGCTCTCTTTATTTTGTGATTTTCCATGGTCGCTTCCTTCATCTGTTGGTAGCGTGGCCGAGCGGTCTAAGGCGCTGGATTAAGGCTCCAGTCTCTTCGGAGGCGTGGGTTCGAATCCCACCGCTGCCAGGACCTGCTTTTGATTCGACTTCTGCATTGACAGTTGGCCGAAGGTCACTAAATGGGTCACTTCCAGCGGTATTTCTCCTGGAATGCTCATGCGCTAGCTCTCTTCATCAAAGTGTTTCGATAGCTTCTGCAGCCCGGCTTATGCTAAAGGATCGTTAGCCTCACCACAGCTGTTTTTCGTGGTCATGCCTGCTTTCCTTGTTCTCCCTTGGAATGTCTCAATCAACAGCTTAACTCTGATATGCCCTCACAAGCCCCTTTGGGATTTTGAGTCCAGTCTACCAAAAGGCATGCTTTCCAAGCCCACCATTGCCAGGGAGCCTATTGTGGGGTTTGTAATGTCATTCTTCCGAAAGGATTTAAACAGCTCTAGGCTCCCATGCTTTAATGCTCCACCTGTAACTACAACTCACAACAAATAGCACTTACCAAATGATTCAAACAGATCGAAGCTGCTGTCAGGGTGTCAAATGTAGGAGGCAATCCTGCCTTGCGTGGCTTGTCTCCCAAGTCTTCAGGTAGCTCGTGCGTCCCATGTTTTCATGCTGTGCCTCACCAAGCAGCTCCCGTGGTTTCCATAGAGTACCTCAGACAGTCAGCCAACATGGAGCATGCTGCTTACAGAGCGTCTCAAAACTTGCTCCCTTTTCACGAGGCTGTTCACATCTCCAGTTACAAAGCATTATAGTTGTTCGAAAAAGCTACCTAGCTCGTCTGAACAGGGCGGGGTATGGGCCTAATCGAAACTTCGCCACCAAAGATTGGGAAACGGTCAGCTCGACGAAGAAATGATCCTGTTCTCTGTCAAGTTTGCAGCGCCTCTCCGCATCCACTCAATTCACTTCCTGTTAAAGCACACCACATGCCACAAGGCATACACATGTTGAATGAGAGAATGAGTCATCTAGTTTGCTCAAAAAAAAGAAAAAAAATGATCTTTCCAGAATTTGTCTTAAACGCTGGAAGCGCTGTACTTGGTGGCCAAGAGTTTAATGCGAGCACTTCAAATTTGAACTATGTCAACATGAGATTTAAGGCAGTTGACAGTCGATCCACTGTGCATAACCCATGTAGGTATGGATTCTTTTGTCATCAACAAGAGCGTGCTCAACCAATTTTGGTAATGAACGAAGGGCAGCCATTATTGCCTAATCTTTGCACGTTCGCTCTCTTTATTTTGTGATTTTCCATGGTCGCTTCCTTCATCTGTTGGTAGCGTGGCCGAGCGGTCTAAGGCGCTGGATTAAGGCTCCAGTCTCTTCGGAGGCGTGGGTTCGAATCCCACCGCTGCCAGGACCTGCTTTTGATTCGACTTCTGCATTGACAGTTGGCCGAAGGTCACAAAATGGGTCACTTCCAGCGCCTCTCCGCATCCACTCAATTCACTTCCTGTTAAAGCACACCACATGCCACAAGGCATACGCATGTTGAATGAGAGAATGAGTCATCTAGTTTGCTCAAAAAAAAGAAAAAAAATGATCTTTCCAGAATTTGTCTTAAACGCTGGAAGCGCTGTACTTGGTGGCCAAGAGTTTAATGCGAGCACTTCAAATTCAGTGGGCTCTGGGATGAAACTTGGATGCCATGCTCTCAGACATGCATGGAGTTGATAAGAAAAAAAAAAACTTCAAGATATTCCGCTGTCCCTTACAAAATGTGTGAGGATGTTCATTGCTTTCGACGAGGTGGCCGAGAGGTTAAGGCGATGGACTGCTAATCCATTGTGCTCTGCACGCGTGGGTTCGAATCCCACCTTCGTCGCTTGTGTGTTTTAGGCGGTTCCTAGAATGCCTCACGCTATTGCAGTGTCTTTTTCGTCAAGAAGACCTACAAGCAGCGCTTTTACACAGGTCCATGAGCCTGACTGGAGACACGTAGCACTGGTCATGCGCCTTTTGCTCCCAGGTTCATCTGTTTGAACTATGTCAACATGAGATTTAAGGCAGTTGACAGTCGATCCACTGTGCATAACCCATGTAGGTATGGATTCTTTTGTCATCAACAAGAGCGTGCTCAACCAATTTTGGTAATGAACGAAGGGCAGCCATTATTGCCTAATCTTTGAACGTTCGCTCTCTTTATTTTGTGATTTTCCATGGTCGCTTCCTTCATCTGTTGGTAGCGTGGCCGAGCGGTCTAAGGCGCTGGATTAAGGCTCCAGTCTCTTCGGAGGCGTGGGTTCGAATCCCACCGCTGCCAGGACCTGCTTTTGATTCGACTTCTGCATTGACAGTTGGCCGAAGGTCACTAAATGGGTCACTTCCAGCGGTATTTCTCCTGGAATGCTCATGCGCTAGCTCTCTTCATCAAAGTGTTTCGATAGCTTCTGCAGCCCGGCTTATGCTAAAGGATCGTTAGCCTCACCACAGCTGTTTTTCGTGGTCATGCCTGCTTTCCTTGTTCTCCCTTGGAATGTCTCAATCAACAGCTTAACTCTGATATCCCCTCACAAGCCCCTTTGGGATTTTGAGTCCAGTCTACCAAAAGGCATGCTTTCCAAGCCCACCATTGCCAGGGAGCCTATTGTGGGGTTTGTAATGTCATTCTTCCGAAAGGATTTAAACAGCTCTAGGCTCCCATGCTTTAATGCTCCACCTGTAACTACAACTCACAACAAATAGCACTTACCAAATGATTCAAACAGATCGAAGCTGCTGTCAGGGTGTCAAATGTAGGAGGCAATCCTGCCTTGCGTGGCTTGTCTCCCAAGTCTTCAGGTAGCTCGTGCGTCCCATGTTTTCATGCTGTGCCTCACCAAGCAGCTCCCGTGGTTTCCATGGAGTACCTTAGACAGTCAGCCAACATGGAGCATGCTGCTTACAGAGCGTCTCAAAACTTGCTCCCTTTTCACGAGGCTGTTCACATCTCCAGTTACAAAGCATTATAGTTGTTCGAAAAAGCTACCTAGCTCGTCTGAACAGGGCGGGGTATGGGCCTAATCGAAACTTCGCCACCAAAGATTGGGAAACGGTCAGCTCGACGAAGAAATGATCCTGTTCTCTGTCAAGTTTGCAGCGCCTCTCCGCATCCACTCAATTCACTTCCTGTTAAAGCACACCACATGCCACAAGGCATACACATGTTGAATGAGAGAATGAGTCATCTAGTTTGCTCAAAAAAAAGAAAAGAAATGATCTTTCCAGAATTTGTCTTAAACGCTGGAAGCGCTGTACTTGGTGGCCAAGAGTTTAATGCGAGCACTTCAAATTCAGTGGGCTCTGGGATGAAACTTGGATGCCATGCTCTCAGACATGCATAGAGTTGATAAGAAAAAAAACAACTTCAAGATATTCCGCTGTCCCTTACAAAATGTGTGAGGATGTTCATTGCTTTCGACGAGGTGGCCGAGAGGTTAAGGCGATGAACTGCTAATCCATTCTGCTCTGCACGCGTGGGTTCGAATCCCACCTTCGTCGCTTGTGTGTTTTAGGCGGTTCCTAGAATGCCTCACGCTATTGCAGTGTCTTTTTCGTCAAGAAGACCTACAAGCAGCGCTTTTACACAGGTCCATGAGCCTGACTGGAGACACGTAGCACTGGTCATGCGCCTTTTGCTCCCAGGTTCATCTGTTTGAACTATGTCAACATGAGATTTAAGGCAGTTGACAGTCGATCCACTGTGCATAACCCATGTAGGTATGGATTCTTTTGTCATCAACAAGAGCGTGCTCAACCAATTTTGGTAATGAACGAAGGGCAGCCATTATTGCCTAATCTTTGCACGTTCGCTCTCTTTATTTTGTGATTTTCCATGGTCGCTTCCTTCATCTGTTGGTAGCGTGGCCGAGCGGTCTAAGGCGCTGGATTAAGGCTCCAGTCTCTTCGGAGGCGTGGGTTCGAATCCCACCGCTGCCAGGACCTGCTTTTGATTCGACTACTGCATTGACAGTTGGCCGAAGGTCACTAAATGGGTCACTTCCAGCGGTATTTCTCCTGGAATGCTCATGCGCTAGCTCTCTTCATCAAAGTGTTTCGATAGCTTCTGCAGCCCGGCTTATGCTAAAGGATCGTTAGCCTCACCACAGCTGTTTTTCGTGGTCATGCCTGCTTTCCTTGTTCTCCCTTGGAATGTCTCAATCAACAGCTTAACTCTGATATCCCCTCACAAGCCCCTTTGGGATTTTGAGTCCAGTCTACCAAAAGGCATGCTTTCCAAGCCCACCATTGCCAGGGAGCCTATTGTGGGGTTTGTAATGTCATTCTTCCGAAAGGATTTAAACAGCTCTAGGCTCCCATGCTTTAATGCTCCACCTGTAACTACAACTCACAACAAATAGCACTTACCAAATGATTCAAACAGATCGAAGCTGCTGTCAGGGTGTCAAATGTAGGAGGCAATCCTGCCTTGCGTGGCTTGTCTCCCAAGTCTTCAGGTAGCTCGTGCGTCCCATGTTTTCATGCTGTGCCTCACCAAGCAGCTCCCGTGGTTTCCATAGAGTACCTCAGACAGTCAGCCAACATGGAGCATGCTGCTTACAGAGCGTCTCAAAACTTGCTCCCTTTTCACGAGGCTGTTCACATCTCCAGTTACAAAGCATTATAGTTGTTCGAAAAAGCTACCTAGCTCGTCTGAACAGGGCGGGGTATGGGCCTAATGGAAACTTCGCCACCAAAGATTGGGAAACGGTCAGCTCGACGAAGAAATGATCCTGTTCTCTGTCAAGTTTGCAGCGCCTCTCCGCATCCACTCAATTCACTTCCTGTTAAAGCACACCACATGCCACAAGGCATACACATGTTGAATGAGAGAATGAGTCATCTAGTTTGCTTAAAAAAAAGAAAAGAAATGATCTTTCCAGAATTTGTCTTAAACGCTGGAAGCGCTGTACTTGGTGGCCAAGAGTTTAATGCGAGCACTTCAAATTCAGTGGGCTCTAGGATGAAACTTGGATGCCATGCTCTCAGACATGCATGGAGTTGATAAGAAAAAAAAAACAACTTCAAGATATTCCGCTGTCCCTTACAAAATGTGTGAGGATGTTCATTGCTTTCGATGAGGTGGCCGAGAGGTTAAGGCGATGGACTGCTAATCCATTGTGCTCTGCACGCGTGGGTTCGAATCCCACCTTCATCGCTTGTGTGTTTTAGGCGGTTCCTAGAATGCCTCACGCTATTGCAGTGTCTTTTTCGTCAAGAAGACCTACAAGCAGCGCTTTTACACAGGTCCATGAGCCTGACTGGAGACACGTAGCTCTGGTCATGCGCCTTTTGCTCCCAGGTTCATCTGTTTGAACTATGTCAACATGAGATTTAAGGCAGTTGACAGTCGATCCACTGTGCATAACCCATGTAGGTATGGATTCTTTTGTCATCAACAAGAGCGTGTCCAACCAATTTTGGAAATGAACGAAGGGCAGCCATTATTGCCTAATCTTTGCACGTTCGCTCTCTTTCTTTTGTGATTTTCCATGGTCGCTTCCTTAATCTGTTGGTAGCGTGGCCGAGCGGTCTAAGGTGCTGGATTAAGGCTCCAGTCTCTTCGGAGGCGTCGGTTTAAATCCCACTGCTGCCAGGACCTGCTTTTGATTCGACTACTGCATTGACAGTTGGCCGAAGGTCACTAAATGGGTCACTTCCAGCGGTATTTCTCCTGGAATGCTCATGCGCTAGCTCTCTTCATCAAAGTGTTTCGATAGCTTCTGCAGCCCGGCTTATGCTAAAGGATCGTTAGCCTCACCACAGCTGTTTTTCGTGGTCATGCCTGCTTTCCTTGTTCTCCCTTGGAATGTCTCAATCAACAGCTTAACTCTGATATCCCCTCACAAGCCCCTTTGGGATTTTGAGTCCAGTCTACCAAAAGGCATGCTTTCCAAGCCCACCATTGCCAGGGAGCCTATTGTGGGGTTTGTAATGTCATTCTTCCGAAAGGATTTAAACAGCTCTAGGCTCCCATGCTTTAATGCTCCACCTGTAACTACAACTCACAACAAATAGCACTTACCAAATGATTCAAACAGATCGAAGCTGCTGTCAGGGTGTCAAATGTAGGAGGCAATCCTGCCTTGCGTGGCTTGTCTCCCAAGTCTTCAGGTAGCTCGTGCGTCCCATGTTTTCATGCTGTGCCTCACCAAGCAGCTCCCGTGGTTTCCATGGAGTACCTCAGACAGTCAGCCAACATGGAGCATGCTGCTTACAGAGCGTCTCAAAACTTGCTCCCTTTTCACGAGGCTGTTCACATCTCCAGTTACAAAGCATTATAGTTGTTCGAAAAAGCTACCTAGCTCGTCTGAACAGGGCGGGGTATGGGCCTAATCGAAACTTCGCCACCAAAGATTGGGAAACGGTCAGCTCGACGAAGAAATGATCCTGTTCTCTGTCAAGTTTGCAGCGCCTCTCCGCATCCACTCAATTCACTTCCTGTTAAAGCACACCACATGCCACAAGGCATACACATGTTGAATGAGAGAATGAGTCATCTAGTTTGCTCAAAAAAAAGAAAAGAAATGATCTTTCCAGAATTTGTCTTAAACGCTGGAAGCGCTGTACTTGGTGGCCAAGAGTTTAATGCGAGCACTTCAAATTCAGTGGGCTCTGGGATGAAACTTGGATGCCATGCTCTCAGACATGCATAGAGTTGATAAGAAAAAAAACAACTTCAAGATATTCCGCTGTCCCTTACAAAATGTGTGAGGATGTTCATTGCTTTCGACGAGGTGGCCGAGAGGTTAAGGCGATGAACTGCTAATCCATTCTGCTCTGCACGCGTGGGTTCGAATCCCACCTTCGTCGCTTGTGTGTTTTAGGCGGTTCCTAGAATGCCTCACGCTATTGCAGTGTCTTTTTCGTCAAGAAGACCTACAAGCAGCGCTTTTACACAGGTCCATGAGCCTGACTGGAGACACGTAGCACTGGTCATGCGCCTTTTGCTCCCAGGTTCATCTGTTTGAACTATGTCAACATGAGATTTAAGGCAGTTGACAGTCGATCCACTGTGCATAACCCATGTAGGTATGGATTCTTTTGTCATCAACAAGAGCGTGCTCAACCAATTTTGGTAATGAACGAAGGGCAGCCATTATTGCCTAATCTTTGCACGTTCGCTCTCTTTATTTTGTGATTTTCCATGGTCGCTTCCTTCATCTGTTGGTAGCGTGGCCGAGCGGTCTAAGGCGCTGGATTAAGGCTCCAGTCTCTTCGGAGGCGTGGGTTCGAATCCCACCGCTGCCAGGACCTGCTTTTGATTCGACTTCTGCATTGACAGTTGGCCGAAGGTCACTAAATGGGTCACTTCCAGCGGTATTTCTCCTGGAATGCTCATGCGCTAGCTCTCTTCATCAAAGTGTTTCGATAGCTTCTGCAGCCCGGCTTATGCTAAAGGATCGTTAGCCTCACCACAGCTGTTTTTCGTGGTCATGCCTGCTTTCCTTGTTCTCCCTTGGAATGTCTCAATCAACAGCTTAACTCTGATATCCCCTCACAAGCCCCTTTGGGATTTTGAGTCCAGTCTACCAAAAGGCATGCTTTCCAAGCCCACCATTGCCAGGGAGCCTATTGTGGGGTTTGTAATGTCATTCTTCCGAAAGGATTTAAACAGCTCTAGGCTCCCATGCTTTAATGCTCCACCTGTAACTACAACTCACAACAAATAGCACTTACCAAATGATTCAAACAGATCGAAGCTGCTGTCAGGGTGTCAAATGTAGGAGGCAATCCTGCCTTGCGTGGCTTGTCTCCCAAGTCTTCAGGTAGCTCGTGCGTCCCATGTTTTCATGCTGTGCCTCACCAAGCAGCTCCCGTGGTTTCCATAGAGTACCTCAGACAGTCAGCCAACATGGAGCATGCTGCTTACAGAGCGTCTCAAAACTTGCTCCCTTTTCACGAGGCTGTTCACATCTCCAGTTACAAAGCATTATAGTTGTTCGAAAAAGCTACCTAGCTCGTCTGAACAGGGCGGGGTATGGGCCTAATCGAAACTTCGCCACCAAAGATTGGGAAACGGTCAGCTCGACGAAGAAATGATCCTGTTCTCTGTCAAGTTTGCAGCGCCTCTCCGCATCCACTCAATTCACTTCCTGTTAAAGCACACCACATGCCACAAGGCATACACATGTTGAATGAGAGAATGAGTCATCTAGTTTGCTTAAAAAAAAGAAAAGAAATGATCTTTCCAGAATTTGTCTTAAACGCTGGAAGCGCTGTACTTGGTGGCCAAGAGTTTAATGCGAGCACTTCAAATTCAGTGGGCTCTGGGATGAAACTTGGATGCCATGCTCTCAGACATGCATGGAGTTGATAAGAAAAAAAAAACAACTTCAAGATATTCCGCTGTCCCTTACAAAATGTGTGAGGATGTTCATTGCTTTCGATGAGGTGGCCGAGAGGTTAAGGCGATGGACTGCTAATCCATTGTGCTCTGCACGCGTGGGTTCGAATCCCACCTTCATCGCTTGTGTGTTTTAGGCGGTTCCTAGAATGCCTCACGCTATTGCAGTGTCTTTTTCGTCAAGAAGACCTACAAGCAGCGCTTTTACACAGGTCCATGAGCCTGACTGGAGACACGTAGCTCTGGTCATGCGCCTTTTGCTCCCAGGTTCATCTGTTTGAACTATGTCAACATGAGATTTAAGGCAGTTGACAGTCGATCCACTGTGCATAACCCATGTAGGTATGGATTCTTTTGTCATCAACAAGAGCGTGTCCAACCAATTTTGGAAATGAACGAAGGGCAGCCATTATTGCCTAATCTTTGCACGTTCGCTCTCTTTCTTTTGTGATTTTCCATGGTCACTTCCTTAATCTGTTGGTAGCGTGGCCGAGCGGTCTAAGGTGCTGGATTAAGGCTCCAGTCTCTTCGGAGGCGTGGGTTTAAATCCCACTGCTGCCAGGACCTGCTTTTGATTCGACTACTGCATTGACAGTTGGCCGAAGGTCACTAAATGGGTCACTTCCAGCGGTATTTCTCCTGGAATGCTCATGCGCTAGCTCTCTTCATCAAAGTGTTTCGATAGCTTCTGCAGCCCGGCTTATGCTAAAGGATCGTTAGCCTCACCACAGCTGTTTTTCGTGGTCATGCCTGCTTTCCTTGTTCTCCCTTGGAATGTCTCAATCAACAGCTTAACTCTGATATCCCCTCACAAGCCCCTTTGGGATTTTGAGTCCAGTCTACCAAAAGGCATGCTTTCCAAGCCCACCATTGCCAGGGAGCCTATTGTGGGGTTTGTAATGTCATTCTTCCGAAAGGATTTAAACAGCTCTAGGCTCCCATGCTTTAATGCTCCACCTGTAACTACAACTCACAACAAATAGCACTTACCAAATGATTCAAACAGATCGAAGCTGCTGTCAGGGTGTCAAATGTAGGAGGCAATCCTGCCTTGCGTGGCTTGTCTCCCAAGTCTTCAGGTAGCTCGTGCGTCCCATGTTTTCATGCTGTGCCTCACCAAGCAGCTCCCGTGGTTTCCATGGAGTACCTCAGACAGTCAGCCAACATGGAGCATGCTGCTTACAGAGCGTCTCAAAACTTGCTCCCTTTTCACGAGGCTGTTCACATCTCCAGTTACAAAGCATTATAGTTGTTCGAAAAAGCTACCTAGCTCGTCTGAACAGGGCGGGGTATGGGCCTAATCGAAACTTCGCCACCAAAGATTGGGAAACGGTCAGCTCGACGAAGAAATGATCCTGTTCTCTGTCAAGTTTGCAGCGCCTCTCCGCATCCACTCAATTCACTTCCTGTTAAAGCACACCACATGCCACAAGGCATACACATGTTGAATGAGAGAATGAGTCATCTAGTTTGCTCAAAAAAAAGAAAAGAAATGATCTTTCCAGAATTTGTCTTAAACGCTGGAAGCGCTGTACTTGGTGGCCAAGAGTTTAATGCGAGCACTTCAAATTCAGTGGGCTCTGGGATGAAACTTGGATGCCATGCTCTCAGACATGCATAGAGTTGATAAGAAAAAAAACAACTTCAAGATATTCCGCTGTCCCTTACAAAATGTGTGAGGATGTTCATTGCTTTCGACGAGGTGGCCGAGAGGTTAAGGCGATGAACTGCTAATCCATTCTGCTCTGCACGCGTGGGTTCGAATCCCACCTTCGTCGCTTGTGTGTTTTAGGCGGTTCCTAGAATGCCTCACGCTATTGCAGTGTCTTTTTCGTCAAGAAGACCTACAAGCAGCGCTTTTACACAGGTCCATGAGCCTGACTGGAGACACGTAGCACTGGTCATGCGCCTTTTGCTCCCAGGTTCATCTGTTTGAACTATGTCAACATGAGATTTAAGGCAGTTGACAGTCGATCCACTGTGCATAACCCATGTAGGTATGGATTCTTTTGTCATCAACAAGAGCGTGCTCAACCAATTTTGGTAATGAACGAAGGGCAGCCATTATTGCCTAATCTTTGCACGTTCGCTCTCTTTATTTTGTGATTTTCCATGGTCGCTTCCTTCATCTGTTGGTAGCGTGGCCGAGCGGTCTAAGGCGCTGGATTAAGGCTCCAGTCTCTTCGGAGGCGTGGGTTCGAATCCCACCGCTGCCAGGACCTGCTTTTGATTCGACTTCTGCATTGACAGTTGGCCGAAGGTCACTAAATGGGTCACTTCCAGCGGTATTTCTCCTGGAATGCTCATGCGCTAGCTCTCTTCATCAAAGTGTTTCGATAGCTTCTGCAGCCCGGCTTATGCTAAAGGATCGTTAGCCTCACCACAGCTGTTTTTCGTGGTCATGCCTGCTTTCCTTGTTCTCCCTTGGAATGTCTCAATCAACAGCTTAACTCTGATATCCCCTCACAAGCCCCTTTGGGATTTTGAGTCCAGTCTACCAAAAGGCATGCTTTCCAAGCCCACCATTGCCAGGGAGCCTATTGTGGGGTTTGTAATGTCATTCTTCCGAAAGGATTTAAACAGCTCTAGGCTCCCATGCTTTAATGCTCCACCTGTAACTACAACTCACAACAAATAGCACTTACCAAATGATTCAAACAGATCGAAGCTGCTGTCAGGGTGTCAAATGTAGGAGGCAATCCTGCCTTGCGTGGCTTGTCTCCCAAGTCTTCAGGTAGCTCGTGCGTCCCATGTTTTCATGCTGTGCCTCACCAAGCAGCTCCCGTGGTTTCCATAGAGTACCTCAGACAGTCAGCCAACATGGAGCATGCTGCTTACAGAGCGTCTCAAAACTTGCTCCCTTTTCACGAGGCTGTTCACATCTCCAGTTACAAAGCATTATAGTTGTTCGAAAAAGCTACCTAGCTCGTCTGAACAGGGCGGGGTATGGGCCTAATCGAAACTTCGCCACCAAAGATTGGGAAACGGTCAGCTCGACGAAGAAATGATCCTGTTCTCTGTCAAGTTTGCAGCGCCTCTCCGCATCCACTCAATTCACTTCCTGTTAAAGCACACCACATGCCACAAGGCATACACATGTTGAATGAGAGAATGAGTCATCTAGTTTGCTTAAAAAAAAGAAAAGAAATGATCTTTCCAGAATTTGTCTTAAACGCTGGAAGCGCTGTACTTGGTGGCCAAGAGTTTAATGCGAGCACTTCAAATTCAGTGGGCTCTGGGATGAAACTTGGATGCCATGCTCTCAGACATGCATGGAGTTGATAAGAAAAAAAAAACAACTTCAAGATATTCCGCTGTCCCTTACAAAATGTGTGAGGATGTTCATTGCTTTCGATGAGGTGGCCGAGAGGTTAAGGCGATGGACTGCTAATCCATTGTGCTCTGCACGCGTGGGTTCGAATCCCACCTTCGTCGCTTGTGTGTTTTAGGTGGTTCCTAGAATGCCTCACGCTATTGCAGTGTCTTTTTCGTCAAGAAGACCTACAAGCAGCGCTTTTACACAGGTCCATGAGCCTGACTGGAGACACGTAGCTCTGGTCATGCGCCTTTTGCTCCCAGGTTCATCTGTTTGAACTATGTCAACATGAGATTTAAGGCAGTTGACAGTCGATCCACTGTGCATAACCCATGTAGGTATGGATTCTTTTGTCATCAACAAGAGCGTGTCCAACCAATTTTGGAAATGAACGAAGGGCAGCCATTATTGCCTAATCTTTGCACGTTCGCTCTCTTTCTTTTGTGATTTTCCATGGTCACTTCCTTAATCTGTTGGTAGCGTGGCCGAGCGGTCTAAGGTGCTGGATTAAGGCTCCAGTCTCTTCGGAGGCGTGGGTTTAAATCCCACTGCTGCCAGGACCTGCTTTTGATTCGACTACTGCATTGACAGTTGGCCGAAGGTCACTAAATGGGTCACTTCCAGCGGTATTTCTCCTGGAATGCTCATGCGCTAGCTCTCTTCATCAAAGTGTTTCGATAGCTTCTGCAGCCCGGCTTATGCTAAAGGATCGTTAGCCTCACCACAGCTGTTTTTCGTGGTCATGCCTGCTTTCCTTGTTCTCCCTTGGAATGTCTCAATCAACAGCTTAACTCTGATATCCCCTCACAAGCCCCTTTGGGATTTTGAGTCCAGTCTACCAAAAGGCATGCTTTCCAAGCCCACCATTGCCAGGGAGCCTATTGTGGGGTTTGTAATGTCATTCTTCCGAAAGGATTTAAACAGCTCTAGGCTCCCATGCTTTAATGCTCCACCTGTAACTACAACTCACAACAAATAGCACTTACCAAATGATTCAAACAGATCGAAGCTGCTGTCAGGGTGTCAAATGTAGGAGGCAATCCTGCCTTGCGTGGCTTGTCTCCCAAGTCTTCAGGTAGCTCGTGCGTCCCATGTTTTCATGCTGTGCCTCACCAAGCAGCTCCCGTGGTTTCCATGGAGTACCTCAGACAGTCAGCCAACATGGAGCATGCTGCTTACAGAGCGTCTCAAAACTTGCTCCCTTTTCACGAGGCTGTTCACATCTCCAGTTACAAAGCATTATAGTTGTTCGAAAAAGCTACCTAGCTCGTCTGAACAGGGCGGGGTATGGGCCTAATGGAAACTTCGCCACCAAAGATTGGGAAACGGTCAGCTCGACGAAGAAATGATCCTGTTCTCTGTCAAGTTTGCAGCGCCTCTCCGCATCCACTCAATTCACTTCCTGTTAAAGCACACCACATGCCACAAGGCATACACATGTTGAATGAGAGAATGAGTCATCTAGTTTGCTCAAAAAAAAGAAAAAAAATGATCTTTCCAGAATTTGTCTTAAACGCTGGAAGCGCTGTACTTGGTGGCCAAGAGTTTAATGCGAGCACTTTAAATTCAGTGGGCTCTGGGATGAAACTTGGATGCCATGCTCTCAGACATGCATGGAGTTGATAAGAAAAAAAAAAACTTCAAGATATTCCGCTGTCCCTTACAAAATGTGTGAGGATGTTCATTGCTTTCGACGAGGTGGCCGAGAGGTTAAGGCGATGGACTGCTAATCCATTGTGCTCTGCACGCGTGGGTTCGAATCCCACCTTCGTCGCTTGTGTGTTTTAGGCGGTTCCTAGAATGCCTCACGCTATTGCAGTGTCTTTTTCGTCAAGAAGACCTACAAGCAGCGCTTTTACACAGGTCCATGAGCCTGACTGGAGACACGTAGCACTGGTCATGCGCCTTTTGCTCCCAGGTTCATCTGTTTGAACTATGTCAACATGAGATTTAAGGCAGTTGACAGTCGATCCACTGTGCATAACCCATGTAGGTATGGATTCTTTTGTCATCAACAAGAGCGTGCTCAACCAATTTTGGTAATGAACGAAGGGCAGCCATTATTGCCTAATCTTTGCACGTTCGCTCTCTTTATTTTGTGATTTTCCATGGTCGCTTCCTTCATCTGTTGGTAGCGTGGCCGAGCGGTCTAAGGCGCTGGATTAAGGCTCCAGTCTCTTCGGAGGCGTGGGTTCGAATCCCACCGCTGCCAGGACCTGCTTTTGATTCGACTTCTGCATTGACAGTTGGCCGAAGGTCACTAAATGGGTCACTTCCAGCGGTATTTCTCCTGGAATGCTCATGCGCTAGCTCTCTTCATCAAAGTGTTTCGATAGCTTCTGCAGCCCGGCTTATGCTAAAGGATCGTTAGCCTCACCACAGCTGTTTTTCGTGGTCATGCCTGCTTTCCTTGTTCTCCCTTGGAATGTCTCAATCAACAGCTTAACTCTGATATCCCCTCACAAGCCCCTTTGGGATTTTGAGTCCAGTCTACCAAAAGGCATGCTTTCCAAGCCCACCATTGCCAGGGAGCCTATTGTGGGGTTTGTAATGTCATTCTTCCGAAAGGATTTAAACAGCTCTAGGCTCCCATGCTTTAATGCTCCACCTGTAACTACAACTCACAACAAATAGCACTTACCAAATGATTCAAACAGATCGAAGCTGCTGTCAGGGTGTCAAATGTAGGAGGCAATCCTGCCTTGCGTGGCTTGTCTCCCAAGTCTTCAGGTAGCTCGTGCGTCCCATGTTTTCATGCTGTGCCTCACCAAGCAGCTCCCGTGGTTTCCATGGAGTACCTCAGACAGTCAGCCAACATGGAGCATGCTGCTTACAGAGCGTCTCAAAACTTGCTCCCTTTTCACGAGGCTGTTCACATCTCCAGTTACAAAGCATTATAGTTGTTCGAAAAAGCTACCTAGCTCGTCTGAACAGGGCGGGGTATGGGCCTAATCGAAACTTCGCCACCAAAGATTGGGAAACGGTCAGCTCGACGAAGAAATGATCCTGTTCTCTGTCAAGTTTGCAGCGCCTCTCCGCATCCACTCAATTCACTTCCTGTTAAAGCACACCACATGCCACAAGGCATACACATGTTGAATGAGAGAATGAGTCATCTAGTTTGCTCAAAAAAAAGAAAAGAAATGATCTTTCCAGAATTTGTCTTAAACGCTGGAAGCGCTGTACTTGGTGGCCAAGAGTTTAATGCGAGCACTTCAAATTCAGTGGGCTCTGGGATGAAACTTGGATGCCATGCTCTCAGACATGCATAGAGTTGATAAGAAAAAAAAAAACTTCAAGATATTCCGCTGTCCCTTACAAAATGTGTGAGGATGTTCATTGCTTTCGACGAGGTGGCCGAGAGGTTAAGGCGATGGACTGCTAATCCATTGTGCTCTGCACGCGTGGGTTCGAATCCCACCTTCGTCGCTTGTGTGTTTTAGCCGGTTCCTAGAATGCCTCACGCTATTGCAGTGTCTTTTTCGTCAAGAAGACCTACAAGCAGCGCTTTTACACAGGTCCATGAGCCTGACTGGAGACACGTAGCACTGGTCATGCGCCTTTTG
The DNA here is from genome assembly GCF_024256425.1 of Clarias gariepinus. NCBI lineage: Eukaryota > Metazoa > Chordata > Actinopteri > Siluriformes > Clariidae > Clarias > Clarias gariepinus. The sequence continues at coordinate 4,289,222 of NC_071113.1, forward strand.
CTCCCAGGTTCATCTGTTTGAACTATGTCAACATGAGATTTAAGGCAGTTGACAGTCGATCCACTGTGCATAACCCATGTAGGTATGGATTCTTTTGTCATCAACAAGAGCGTGCTCAACCAATTTTGGTAATGAACGAAGGGCAGCCATTATTGCCTAATCTTTGCACGTTCGCTCTCTTTATTTTGTGATTTTCCATGGTCCCTTCCTTCATCTGTTGGTAGCGTGGCCGAGCGGTCTAAGGCGCTGGATTAAGGCTCCAGTCTCTTCGGAGGCGTGGGTTCGAATCCCACCGCTGCCAGGACCTGCTTTTGATTCGACTTCTGCATTGACAGTTGGCCGAAGGTCACTAAATGGGTCACTTCCAGCGGTATTTCTCCTGGAATGCTCATGCGCTAGCTCTCTTCATCAAAGTGTTTCGATAGCTTCTGCAGCCCGGCTTATGCTAAAGGATCGTTAGCCTCACCACAGCTGTTTTTCGTGGTCATGCCTGCTTTCCTTGTTCTCCCTTGGAATGTCTCAATCAACAGCTTAACTCTGATATCCCCTCACAAGCCCCTTTGGGATTTTGAGTCCAGTCTACCAAAAGGCATGCTTTCCAAGCCCACCATTGCCAGGGAGCCTATTGTGGGGTTTGTAATGTCATTCTTCCGAAAGGATTTAAACAGCTCTAGGCTCCCATGCTTTAATGCTCCACCTGTAACTACAACTCACAACAAATAGCACTTACCAAATGATTCAAACAGATCGAAGCTGCTGTCAGGGTGTCAAATGTAGGAGGCAATCCTGCCTTGCGTGGCTTGTCTCCCAAGTCTTCAGGTAGCTCGTGCGTCCCATGTTTTCATGCTGTGCCTCACCAAGCAGCTCCCGTGGTTTCCATGGAGTACCTCAGACAGTCAGCCAACATGGAGCATGCTGCTTACAGAGCGTCTCAAAACTTGCTCCCTTTTCACGAGGCTGTTCACATCTCCAGTTACAAAGCATTATAGTTGTTCGAAAAAGCTACCTAGCTCGTCTGAACAGGGCGGGGTATGGGCCTAATGGAAACTTCGCCACCAAAGATTGGGAAACGGTCAGCTCGACGAAGAAATGATCCTGTTCTCTGTCAAGTTTGCAGCGCCTCTCCGCATCCACTCAATTCACTTCCTGTTAAAGCACACCACATGCCACAAGGCATACACATGTTGAATGAGAGAATGAGTCATCTAGTTTGCTCAAAAAAAAGAAAAAAAATGATCTTTCCAGAATTTGTCTTAAACGCTGGAAGCGCTGTACTTGGTGGCCAAGAGTTTAATGCGAGCACTTCAAATTCAGTGGGCTCTGGGATGAAACTTGGATGCCATGCTCTCAGACATGCATGGAGTTGATAAGAAAAAAAAAAACTTCAAGATATTCCGCTGTCCCTTACAAAATGTGTGAGGATGTTCATTGCTTTCGACGAGGTGGCCGAGAGGTTAAGGCGATGGACTGCTAATCCATTGTGCTCTGCATGCGTGGGTTCGAATCCCACCTTCGTCGCTTGTGTGTTTTAGGCGGTTCCTAGAATGCCTCACGCTATTGCAGTGTCTTTTTCGTCAAGAAGACCTACAAGCAGCGCTTTTACACAGGTCCATGAGCCTGACTGGAGACACGTAGCACTGGTCATGCGCCTTTTGCTCCCAGGTTCATCTGTTTGAACTATGTCAACATGAGATTTAAGGCAGTTGACAGTCGATCCACTGTGCATAACCCATGTAGGTATGGATTCTTTTGTCATCAACAAGAGCGTGCTCAACCAATTTTGGTAATGAACGAAGGGCAGCCATTATTGCCTAATCTTTGCACGTTCGCTCTCTTTATTTTGTGATTTTCCATGGTCGCTTCCTTCATCTGTTGGTAGCGTGGCCGAGCGGTCTAAGGCGCTGGATTAAGGCTCCAGTCTCTTCGGAGGCGTGGGTTCGAATCCCACCGCTGCCAGGACCTGCTTTTGATTCGACTTCTGCATTGACAGTTGGCCGAAGGTCACTAAATGGGTCACTTCCAGCGGTATTTCTCCTGGAATGCTCATGCGCTAGCTCTCTTCATCAAAGTGTTTCGATAGCTTCTGCAGCCCGGCTTATGCTAAAGGATCGTTAGCCTCACCACAGCTGTTTTTCGTGGTCATGCCTGCTTTCCTTGTTCTCCCTTGGAATGTCTCAATCAACAGCTTAACTCTGATATCCCCTCACAAGCCCCTTTGGGATTTTGAGTCCAGTCTACCAAAAGGCATGCTTTCCAAGCCCACCATTGCCAGGGAGCCTATTGTGGGGTTTGTAATGTCATTCTTCCGAAAGGATTTAAACAGCTCTAGGCTCCCATGCTTTAATGCTCCACCTGTAACTACAACTCACAACAAATAGCACTTACCAAATGATTCAAACAGATCGAAGCTGCTGTCAGGGTGTCAAATGTAGGAGGCAATCCTGCCTTGCGTGGCTTGTCTCCCAAGTCTTCAGGTAGCTCGTGCGTCCCATGTTTTCATGCTGTGCCTCACCAAGCAGCTCCCGTGGTTTCCATGGAGTACCTCAGACAGTCAGCCAACATGGAGCATGCTGCTTACAGAGCGTCTCAAAACTTGCTCCCTTTTCACGAGGCTGTTCACATCTCCAGTTACAAAGCATTATAGTTGTTCGAAAAAGCTACCTAGCTCGTCTGAACAGGGCGGGGTATGGGCCTAATGGAAACTTCGCCACCAAAGATTGGGAAACGGTCAGCTCGACGAAGAAATGATCCTGTTCTCTGTCAAGTTTGCAGCGCCTCTCCGCATCCACTCAATTCACTTCCTGTTAAAGCACACCACATGCCACAAGGCATACACATGTTGAATGAGAGAATGAGTCATCTAGTTTGCTCAAAAAAAAGAAAAGAAATGATCTTTCCAGAATTTGTCTTAAACGCTGGAAGCGCTGTACTTGGTGGCCAAGAGTTTAATGCGAGCACTTCAAATTCAGTGGGCTCTGGGATGAAACTTGGATGCCATGCTCTCAGACATGCATGGAGTTGATAAGAAAAAAAAAAACTTCAAGATATTCCGCTGTCCCTTACAAAATGTGTGAGGATGTTCATTGCTTTCGACGAGGTGGCCGAGAGGTTAAGGCGATGGACTGCTAATCCATTGTGCTCTGCACGCGTGGGTTCGAATCCCACCTTCGTCGCTTGTGTGTTTTAGCCGGTTCCTAGAATGCCTCACGCTATTGCAGTGTCTTTTTCGTCAAGAAGACCTACAAGCAGCGCTTTTACACAGGTCCATGAGCCTGACTGGAGACACGTAGCACTGGTCATGCGCCTTTTGCTCCCAGGTTCATCTGTTTGAACTATGTCAACATGAGATTTAAGGCAGTTGACAGTCGATCCACTGTGCATAACCCATGTAGGTATGGATTCTTTTGTCATCAACAAGAGCGTGCTCAACCAATTTTGGTAATGAACGAAGGGCAGCCATTATTGCCTAATCTTTGCACGTTCGCTCTCTTTATTTTGTGATTTTCCATGGTCGCTTCCTTCATCTGTTGGTAGCGTGGCCGAGCGGTCTAAGGCGCTGGATTAAGGCTCCAGTCTCTTCGGAGGCGTGGGTTCGAATCCCACCGCTGCCAGGACCTGCTTTTGATTCGACTTCTGCATTGACAGTTGGCCGAAGGTCACTAAATGGGTCACTTCCAGCGGTATTTCTCCTGGAATGCTCATGCGCTAGCTCTCTTCATCAAAGTGTTTCGATAGCTTCTGCAGCCCGGCTTATGCTAAAGGATCGTTAGCCTCACCACAGCTGTTTTTCGTGGTCATGCCTGCTTTCCTTGTTCTCCCTTGGAATGTCTCAATCAACAGCTTAACTCTGATATCCCCTCACAAGCCCCTTTGGGATTTTGAGTCCAGTCTAACAAAAGGCATGCTTTCCAAGCCCACCATTGCCAGGGAGCCTATTGTGGGGTTTGTAATGTCATTCTTCCGAAAGGATTTAAACAGCTCTAGGCTCCCATGCTTTAATGCTCCACCTGTAACTACAACTCACAACAAATAGCACTTACCAAATGATTCAAACAGATCGAAGCTGCTGTCAGGGTGTCAAATGTAGGAGGCAATCCTGCCTTGCGTGGCTTGTCTCCCAAGTCTTCAGGTAGCTCGTGCGTCCCATGTTTTCATGCTGTGCCTCACCAAGCAGCTCCCGTGGTTTCCATGGAGTACCTCAGACAGTCAGCCAACATGGAGCATGCTGCTTACAGAGCGTCTCAAAACTTGCTCCCTTTTCACGAGGCTGTTCACATCTCCAGTTACAAAGCATTATAGTTGTTCGAAAAAGCTACCTAGCTCGTCTGAACAGGGCGGGGTATGGGCCTAATGGAAACTTCGCCACCAAAGATTGGGAAACGGTCAGCTCGACGAAGAAATGATCCTGTTCTCTGTCAAGTTTGCAGCGCCTCTCCGCATCCACTCAATTCACTTCCTGTTAAAGCACACCACATGCCACAAGGCATACACATGTTGAATGAGAGAATGAGTCATCTAGTTTGCTCAAAAAAAAGAAAAAAAATGATCTTTCCAGAATTTGTCTTAAACGCTGGAAGCGCTGTACTTGGTGGCCAAGAGTTTAATGCGAGCACTTTAAATTCAGTGGGCTCTGGGATGAAACTTGGATGCCATGCTCTCAGACATGCATGGAGTTGATAAGAAAAAAAAAAACTTCAAGATATTCCGCTGTCCCTTACAAAATGTGTGAGGATGTTCATTGCTTTCGACGAGGTGGCCGAGAGGTTAAGGCGATGGACTGCTAATCCATTGTGCTCTGCACGCGTGGGTTCGAATCCCACCTTCGTCGCTTGTGTGTTTTAGGCGGTTCCTAGAATGCCTCACGCTATTGCAGTGTCTTTTTCGTCAAGAAGACCTACAAGCAGCGCTTTTACACAGGTCCATGAGCCTGACTGGAGACACGTAGCACTGGTCATGCGCCTTTTGCTCCCAGGTTCATCTGTTTGAACTATGTCAACATGAGATTTAAGGCAGTTGACAGTCGATCCACTGTGCATAACCCATGTAGGTATGGATTCTTTTGTCATCAACAAGAGCGTGCTCAACCAATTTTGGTAATGAACGAAGGGCAGCCATTATTGCCTAATCTTTGCACGTTCGCTCTCTTTATTTTGTGATTTTCCATGGTCGCTTCCTTCATCTGTTGGTAGCGTGGCCGAGCGGTCTAAGGCGCTGGATTAAGGCTCCAGTCTCTTCGGAGGCGTGGGTTCGAATCCCACCGCTGCCAGGACCTGCTTTTGATTCGACTTCTGCATTGACAGTTGGCCGAAGGTCACTAAATGGGTCACTTCCAGCGGTATTTCTCCTGGAATGCTCATGCGCTAGCTCTCTTCATCAAAGTGTTTCGATAGCTTCTGCAGCCCGGCTTATGCTAAAGGATCGTTAGCCTCACCACAGCTGTTTTTCGTGGTCATGCCTGCTTTCCTTGTTCTCCCTTGGAATGTCTCAATCAACAGCTTAACTCTGATATCCCCTCACAAGCCCCTTTGGGATTTTGAGTCCAGTCTACCAAAAGGCATGCTTTCCAAGCCCACCATTGCCAGGGAGCCTATTGTGGGGTTTGTAATGTCATTCTTCCGAAAGGATTTAAACAGCTCTAGGCTCCCATGCTTTAATGCTCCACCTGTAACTACAACTCACAACAAATAGCACTTACCAAATGATTCAAACAGATCGAAGCTGCTGTCAGGGTGTCAAATGTAGGAGGCAATCCTGCCTTGCGTGGCTTGTCTCCCAAGTCTTCAGGTAGCTCGTGCGTCCCATGTTTTCATGCTGTGCCTCACCAAGCAGCTCCCGTGGTTTCCATGGAGTACCTCAGACAGTCAGCCAACATGGAGCATGCTGCTTACAGAGCGTCTCAAAACTTGCTCCCTTTTCACGAGGCTGTTCACATCTCCAGTTACAAAGCATTATAGTTGTTCGAAAAAGCTACCTAGCTCGTCTGAACAGGGCGGGGTATGGGCCTAATGGAAACTTCGCCACCAAAGATTGGGAAACGGTCAGCTCGACGAAGAAATGATCCTGTTCTCTGTCAAGTTTGCAGCGCCTCTCCGCATCCACTCAATTCACTTCCTGTTAAAGCACACCACATGCCACAAGGCATACACATGTTGAATGAGAGAATGAGTCATCTAGTTTGCTCAAAAAAAAGAAAAAAAATGATCTTTCCAGAATTTGTCTTAAACGCTGGAAGCGCTGTACTTGGTGGCCAAGAGTTTAATGCGAGCACTTCAAATTCAGTGGGCTCTGGGATGAAACTTGGATGCCATGCTCTCAGACATGCATGGAGTTGATAAGAAAAAAAAAAACTTCAAGATATTCCGCTGTCCCTTACAAAATGTGTGAGGATGTTCATTGCTTTCGACGAGGTGGCCGAGAGGTTAAGGCGATGGACTGCTAATCCATTGTGCTCTGCATGCGTGGGTTCGAATCCCACCTTCGTCGCTTGTGTGTTTTAGGCGGTTCCTAGAATGCCTCACGCTATTGCAGTGTCTTTTTCGTCAAGAAGACCTACAAGCAGCGCTTTTACACAGGTCCATGAGCCTGACTGGAGACACGTAGCACTGGTCATGCGCCTTTTGCTCCCAGGTTCATCTGTTTGAACTATGTCAACATGAGATTTAAGGCAGTTGACAGTCGATCCACTGTGCATAACCCATGTAGGTATGGATTCTTTTGTCATCAACAAGAGCGTGCTCAACCAATTTTGGTAATGAACGAAGGGCAGCCATTATTGCCTAATCTTTGCACGTTCGCTCTCTTTATTTTGTGATTTTCCATGGTCGCTTCCTTCATCTGTTGGTAGCGTGGCCGAGCGGTCTAAGGCGCTGGATTAAGGCTCCAGTCTCTTCGGAGGCGTGGGTTCGAATCCCACCGCTGCCAGGACCTGCTTTTGATTCGACTTCTGCATTGACAGTTGGCCGAAGGTCACTAAATGGGTCACTTCCAGCGGTATTTCTCCTGGAATGCTCATGCGCTAGCTCTCTTCATCAAAGTGTTTCGATAGCTTCTGCAGCCCGGCTTATGCTAAAGGATCGTTAGCCTCACCACAGCTGTTTTTCGTGGTCATGCCTGCTTTCCTTGTTCTCCCTTGGAATGTCTCAATCAACAGCTTAACTCTGATATCCCCTCACAAGCCCCTTTGGGATTTTGAGTCCAGTCTACCAAAAGGCATGCTTTCCAAGCCCACCATTGCCAGGGAGCCTATTGTGGGGTTTGTAATGTCATTCTTCCGAAAGGATTTAAACAGCTCTAGGCTCCCATGCTTTAATGCTCCACCTGTAACTACAACTCACAACAAATAGCACTTACCAAATGATTCAAACAGATCGAAGCTGCTGTCAGGGTGTCAAATGTAGGAGGCAATCCTGCCTTGCGTGGCTTGTCTCCCAAGTCTTCAGGTAGCTCGTGCGTCCCATGTTTTCATGCTGTGCCTCACCAAGCAGCTCCCGTGGTTTCCATGGAGTACCTCAGACAGTCAGCCAACATGGAGCATGCTGCTTACAGAGCGTCTCAAAACTTGCTCCCTTTTCACGAGGCTGTTCACATCTCCAGTTACAAAGCATTATAGTTGTTCGAAAAAGCTACCTAGCTCGTCTGAACAGGGCGGGGTATGGGCCTAATGGAAACTTCGCCACCAAAGATTGGGAAACGGTCAGCTCGACGAAGAAATGATCCTGTTCTCTGTCAAGTTTGCAGCGCCTCTCCGCATCCACTCAATTCACTTCCTGTTAAAGCACACCACATGCCACAAGGCATACACATGTTGAATGAGAGAATGAGTCATCTAGTTTGCTCAAAAAAAAGAAAAGAAATGATCTTTCCAGAATTTGTCTTAAACGCTGGAAGCGCTGTACTTGGTGGCCAAGAGTTTAATGCGAGCACTTCAAATTCAGTGGGCTCTGGGATGAAACTTGGATGCCATGCTCTCAGACATGCATGGAGTTGATAAGAAAAAAAAAAACTTCAAGATATTCCGCTGTCCCTTACAAAATGTGTGAGGATGTTCATTGCTTTCGACGAGGTGGCCGAGAGGTTAAGGCGATGGACTGCTAATCCATTGTGCTCTGCACGCGTGGGTTCGAATCCCACCTTCGTCGCTTGTGTGTTTTAGCCGGTTCCTAGAATGCCTCACGCTATTGCAGTGTCTTTTTCGTCAAGAAGACCTACAAGCAGCGCTTTTACACAGGTCCATGAGCCTGACTGGAGACACGTAGCACTGGTCATGCGCCTTTTGCTCCCAGGTTCATCTGTTTGAACTATGTCAACATGAGATTTAAGGCAGTTGACAGTCGATCCACTGTGCATAACCCATGTAGGTATGGATTCTTTTGTCATCAACAAGAGCGTGCTCAACCAATTTTGGTAATGAACGAAGGGCAGCCATTATTGCCTAATCTTTGCACGTTCGCTCTCTTTATTTTGTGATTTTCCATGGTCGCTTCCTTCATCTGTTGGTAGCGTGGCCGAGCGGTCTAAGGCGCTGGATTAAGGCTCCAGTCTCTTCGGAGGCGTGGGTTCGAATCCCACCGCTGCCAGGACCTGCTTTTGATTCGACTTCTGCATTGACAGTTGGCCGAAGGTCACTAAATGGGTCACTTCCAGCGGTATTTCTCCTGGAATGCTCATGCGCTAGCTCTCTTCATCAAAGTGTTTCGATAGCTTCTGCAGCCCGGCTTATGCTAAAGGATCGTTAGCCTCACCACAGCTGTTTTTCGTGGTCATGCCTGCTTTCCTTGTTCTCCCTTGGAATGTCTCAATCAACAGCTTAACTCTGATATCCCCTCACAAGCCCCTTTGGGATTTTGAGTCCAGTCTACCAAAAGGCATGCTTTCCAAGCCCACCATTGCCAGGGAGCCTATTGTGGGGTTTGTAATGTCATTCTTCCGAAAGGATTTAAACAGCTCTAGGCTCCCATGCTTTAATGCTCCACCTGTAACTACAACTCACAACAAATAGCACTTACCAAATGATTCAAACAGATCGAAGCTGCTGTCAGGGTGTCAAATGTAGGAGGCAATCCTGCCTTGCGTGGCTTGTCTCCCAAGTCTTCAGGTAGCTCGTGCGTCCCATGTTTTCATGCTGTGCCTCACCAAGCAGCTCCCGTGGTTTCCATGGAGTACCTCAGACAGTCAGCCAACATGGAGCATGCTGCTTACAGAGCGTCTCAAAACTTGCTCCCTTTTCACGAGGCTGTTCACATCTCCAGTTACAAAGCATTATAGTTGTTCGAAAAAGCTACCTAGCTCGTCTGAACAGGGCGGGGTATGGGCCTAATGGAAACTTCGCCACCAAAGATTGGGAAACGGTCAGCTCGACGAAGAAATGATCCTGTTCTCTGTCAAGTTTGCAGCGCCTCTCCGCATCCACTCAATTCACTTCCTGTTAAAGCACACCACATGCCACAAGGCATACACATGTTGAATGAGAGAATGAGTCATCTAGTTTGCTCAAAAAAAAGAAAAAAAATGATCTTTCCAGAATTTGTCTTAAACGCTGGAAGCGCTGTACTTGGTGGCCAAGAGTTTAATGCGAGCACTTTAAATTCAGTGGGCTCTGGGATGAAACTTGGATGCCATGCTCTCAGACATGCATGGAGTTGATAAGAAAAAAAAAAACTTCAAGATATTCCGCTGTCCCTTACAAAATGTGTGAGGATGTTCATTGCTTTCGACGAGGTGGCCGAGAGGTTAAGGCGATGGACTGCTAATCCATTGTGCTCTGCACGCGTGGGTTCGAATCCCACCTTCGTCGCTTGTGTGTTTTAGGCGGTTCCTAGAATGCCTCACGCTATTGCAGTGTCTTTTTCGTCAAGAAGACCTACAAGCAGCGCTTTTACACAGGTCCATGAGCCTGACTGGAGACACGTAGCACTGGTCATGCGCCTTTTGCTCCCAGGTTCATCTGTTTGAACTATGTCAACATGAGATTTAAGGCAGTTGACAGTCGATCCACTGTGCATAACCCATGTAGGTATGGATTCTTTTGTCATCAACAAGAGCGTGCTCAACCAATTTTGGTAATGAACGAAGGGCAGCCATTATTGCCTAATCTTTGCACGTTCGCTCTCTTTATTTTGTGATTTTCCATGGTCGCTTCCTTCATCTGTTGGTAGCGTGGCCGAGCGGTCTAAGGCGCTGGATTAAGGCTCCAGTCTCTTCGGAGGCGTGGGTTCGAATCCCACCGCTGCCAGGACCTGCTTTTGATTCGACTTCTGCATTGACAGTTGGCCGAAGGTCACTAAATGGGTCACTTCCAGCGGTATTTCTCCTGGAATGCTCATGCGCTAGCTCTCTTCATCAAAGTGTTTCGATAGCTTCTGCAGCCCGGCTTATGCTAAAGGATCGTTAGCCTCACCACAGCTGTTTTTCGTGGTCATGCCTGCTTTCCTTGTTCTCCCTTGGAATGTCTCAATCAACAGCTTAACTCTGATATCCCCTCACAAGCCCCTTTGGGATTTTGAGTCCAGTCTACCAAAAGGCATGCTTTCCAAGCCCACCATTGCCAGGGAGCCTATTGTGGGGTTTGTAATGTCATTCTTCCGAAAGGATTTAAACAGCTCTAGGCTCCCATGCTTTAATGCTCCACCTGTAACTACAACTCACAACAAATAGCACTTACCAAATGATTCAAACAGATCGAAGCTGCTGTCAGGGTGTCAAATGTAGGAGGCAATCCTGCCTTGCGTGGCTTGTCTCCCAAGTCTTCAGGTAGCTCGTGCGTCCCATGTTTTCATGCTGTGCCTCACCAAGCAGCTCCCGTGGTTTCCATGGAGTACCTCAGACAGTCAGCCAACATGGAGCATGCTGCTTACAGAGCGTCTCAAAACTTGCTCCCTTTTCACGAGGCTGTTCACATCTCCAGTTACAAAGCATTATAGTTGTTCGAAAAAGCTACCTAGCTCGTCTGAACAGGGCGGGGTATGGGCCTAATGGAAACTTCGCCACCAAAGATTGGGAAACGGTCAGCTCGACGAAGAAATGATCCTGTTCTCTGTCAAGTTTGCAGCGCCTCTCCGCATCCACTCAATTCACTTCCTGTTAAAGCACACCACATGCCACAAGGCATACACATGTTGAATGAGAGAATGAGTCATCTAGTTTGCTCAAAAAAAAGAAAAAAAATGATCTTTCCAGAATTTGTCTTAAACGCTGGAAGCGCTGTACTTGGTGGCCAAGAGTTTAATGCGAGCACTTTAAATTCAGTGGGCTCTGGGATGAAACTTGGATGCCATGCTCTCAGACATGCATGGAGTTGATAAGAAAAAAAAAAACTTCAAGATATTCCGCTGTCCCTTACAAAATGTGTGAGGATGTTCATTGCTTTCGACGAGGTGGCCGAGAGGTTAAGGCGATGGACTGCTAATCCATTGTGCTCTGCACGCGTGGGTTCGAATCCCACCTTCGTCGCTTGTGTGTTTTAGGCGGTTCCTAGAATGCCTCACGCTATTGCAGTGTCTTTTTCGTCAAGAAGACCTACAAGCAGCGCTTTTACACAGGTCCATGAGCCTGACTGGAGACACGTAGCACTGGTCATGCGCCTTTTGCTCCCAGGTTCATCTGTTTGAACTATGTCAACATGAGATTTAAGGCAGTTGACAGTCGATCCACTGTGCATAACCCATGTAGGTATGGATTCTTTTGTCATCAACAAGAGCGTGCTCAACCAATTTTGGTAATGAACGAAGGGCAGCCATTATTGCCTAATCTTTGCACGTTCGCTCTCTTTATTTTGTGATTTTCCATGGTCGCTTCCTTCATCTGTTGGTAGCGTGGCCGAGCGGTCTAAGGCGCTGGATTAAGGCTCCAGTCTCTTCGGAGGCGTGGGTTCGAATCCCACCGCTGCCAGGACCTGCTTTTGATTCGACTTCTGCATTGACAGTTGGCCGAAGGTCACTAAATGGGTCACTTCCAGCGGTATTTCTCCTGGAATGCTCATGCGCTAGCTCTCTTCATCAAAGTGTTTCGATAGCTTCTGCAGCCCGGCTTATGCTAAAGGATCGTTAGCCTCACCACAGCTGTTTTTCGTGGTCATGCCTGCTTTCCTTGTTCTCCCTTGGAATGTCTCAATCAACAGCTTAACTCTGATATCCCCTCACAAGCCCCTTTGGGATTTTGAGTCCAGTCTACCAAAAGGCATGCTTTCCAAGCCCACCATTGCCAGGGAGCCTATTGTGGGGTTTGTAATGTCATTCTTCCGAAAGGATTTAAACAGCTCTAGGCTCCCATGCTTTAATGCTCCACCTGTAACTACAACTCACAACAAATAGCACTTACCAAATGATTCAAACAGATCGAAGCTGCTGTCAGGGTGTCAAATGTAGGAGGCAATCCTGCCTTGCGTGGCTTGTCTCCCAAGTCTTCAGGTAGCTCGTGCGTCCCATGTTTTCATGCTGTGCCTCACCAAGCAGCTCCCGTGGTTTCCATGGAGTACCTCAGACAGTCAGCCAACATGGAGCATGCTGCTTACAGAGCGTCTCAAAACTTGCTCCCTTTTCACGAGGCTGTTCACATCTCCAGTTACAAAGCATTATAGTTGTTCGAAAAAGCTACCTAGCTCGTCTGAACAGGGCGGGGTATGGGCCTAATGGAAACTTCGCCACCAAAGATTGGGAAACGGTCAGCTCGACGAAGAAATGATCCTGTTCTCTGTCAAGTTTGCAGCGCCTCTCCGCATCCACTCAATTCACTTCCTGTTAAAGCACACCACATGCCACAAGGCATACACATGTTGAATGAGAGAATGAGTCATCTAGTTTGCTCAAAAAAAAGAAAAGAAATGATCTTTCCAGAATTTGTCTTAAACGCTGGAAGCGCTGTACTTGGTGGCCAAGAGTTTAATGCGAGCACTTCAAATTCAGTGGGCTCTGGGATGAAACTTGGATGCCATGCTCTCAGACATGCATGGAGTTGATAAGAAAAAAAAAAACTTCAAGATATTCCGCTGTCCCTTACAAAATGTGTGAGGATGTTCATTGCTTTCGACGAGGTGGCCGAGAGGTTAAGGCGATGGACTGCTAATCCATTGTGCTCTGCACGCGTGGGTTCGAATCCCACCTTCGTCGCTTGTGTGTTTTAGCCGGTTCCTAGAATGCCTCACGCTATTGCAGTGTCTTTTTCGTCAAGAAGACCTACAAGCAGCGCTTTTACACAGGTCCATGAGCCTGACTGGAGACACGTAGCACTGGTCATGCGCCTTTTGCTCCCAGGTTCATCTGTTTGAACTATGTCAACATGAGATTTAAGGCAGTTGACAGTCGATCCACTGTGCATAACCCATGTAGGTATGGATTCTTTTGTCATCAACAAGAGCGTGCTCAACCAATTTTGGTAATGAACGAAGGGCAGCCATTATTGCCTAATCTTTGCACGTTCGCTCTCTTTATTTTGTGATTTTCCATGGTCGCTTCCTTCATCTGTTGGTAGCGTGGCCGAGCGGTCTAAGGCGCTGGATTAAGGCTCCAGTCTCTTCGGAGGCGTGGGTTCGAATCCCACCGCTGCCAGGACCTGCTTTTGATTCGACTTCTGCATTGACAGTTGGCCGAAGGTCACTAAATGGGTCACTTCCAGCGGTATTTCTCCTGGAATGCTCATGCGCTAGCTCTCTTCATCAAAGTGTTTCGATAGCTTCTGCAGCCCGGCTTATGCTAAAGGATCGTTAGCCTCACCACAGCTGTTTTTCGTGGTCATGCCTGCTTTCCTTGTTCTCCCTTGGAATGTCTCAATCAACAGCTTAACTCTGATATCCCCTCACAAGCCCCTTTGGGATTTTGAGTCCAGTCTACCAAAAGGCATGCTTTCCAAGCCCACCATTGCCAGGGAGCCTATTGTGGGGTTTGTAATGTCATTCTTCCGAAAGGATTTAAACAGCTCTAGGCTCCCATGCTTTAATGCTCCACCTGTAACTACAACTCACAACAAATAGCACTTACCAAATGATTCAAACAGATCGAAGCTGCTGTCAGGGTGTCAAATGTAGGAGGCAATCCTGCCTTGCGTGGCTTGTCTCCCAAGTCTTCAGGTAGCTCGTGCGTCCCATGTTTTCATGCTGTGCCTCACCAAGCAGCTCCCGTGGTTTCCATGGAGTACCTCAGACAGTCAGCCAACATGGAGCATGCTGCTTACAGAGCGTCTCAAAACTTGCTCCCTTTTCACGAGGCTGTTCACATCTCCAGTTACAAAGCATTATAGTTGTTCGAAAAAGCTACCTAGCTCGTCTGAACAGGGCGGGGTATGGGCCTAATCGAAACTTCGCCACCAAAGATTGGGAAACGGTCAGCTCGACGAAGAAATGATCCTGTTCTCTGTCAAGTTTGCAGCGCCTCTCCGCATCCACTCAATTCACTTCCTGTTAAAGCACACCACATGCCACAAGGCATACACATGTTGAATGAGAGAATGAGTCATCTAGTTTGCTCAAAAAAAAGAAAAGAAATGATCTTTCCAGAATTTGTCTTAAACGCTGGAAGCGCTGTACTTGGTGGCCAAGAGTTTAATGCGAGCACTTCAAATTCAGTGGGCTTTGGGATGAAACTTGGATGCCATGCTCTCAGACATGCATAGAGTTGATAAGAAAAAAAAAAACTTCAAGATATTCCGCTGTCCCTTACAAAATGTGTGAGGATGTTCATTGCTTTCGACGAGGTGGCCGAGAGGTTAAGGCGATGGACTGCTAATCCATTGTGCTCTGCACGCGTGGGTTCGAATCCCACCTTCGTCGCTTGTGTGTTTTAGCCGGTTCCTAGAATGCCTCACGCTATTGCAGTGTCTTTTTCGTCAAGAAGACCTACAAGCAGCGCTTTTACACAGGTCCATGAGCCTGACTGGAGACACGTAGCACTGGTCATGCGCCTTTTGCTCCCAGGTTCATCTGTTTGAACTATGTCAACATGAGATTTAAGGCAGTTGACAGTCGATCCACTGTGCATAACCCATGTAGGTATGGATTCTTTTGTCATCAACAAGAGCGTGCTCAACCAATTTTGGTAATGAACGAAGGGCAGCCATTATTGCCTAATCTTTGCACGTTCGCTCTCTTTATTTTGTGATTTTCCATGGTCGCTTCCTTCATCTGTTGGTAGCGTGGCCGAGCGGTCTAAGGCGCTGGATTAAGGCTCCAGTCTCTTCGGAGGCGTGGGTTCGAATCCCACCGCTGCCAGGACCTGCTTTTGATTCGACTTCTGCATTGACAGTTGGCCGAAGGTCACTAAATGGGTCACTTCCAGCGGTATTTCTCCTGGAATGCTCATGCGCTAGCTCTCTTCATCAAAGTGTTTCGATAGCTTCTGCAGCCCGGCTTATGCTAAAGGATCGTTAGCCTCACCACAGCTGTTTTTCGTGGTCATGCCTGCTTTCCTTGTTCTCCCTTGGAATGTCTCAATCAACAGCTTAACTCTGATATCCCCTCACAAGCCCCTTTGGGATTTTGAGTCCAGTCTACCAAAAGGCATGCTTTCCAAGCCCACCATTGCCAGGGAGCCTATTGTGGGGTTTGTAATGTCATTCTTCCGAAAGGATTTAAACAGCTCTAGGCTCCCATGCTTTAATGCTCCACCTGTAACTACAACTCACAACAAATAGCACTTACCAAATGATTCAAACAGATCGAAGCTGCTGTCAGGGTGTCAAATGTAGGAGGCAATCCTGCCTTGCGTGGCTTGTCTCCCAAGTCTTCAGGTAGCTCGTGCGTCCCATGTTTTCATGCTGTGCCTCACCAAGCAGCTCCCGTGGTTTCCATGGAGTACCTCAGACAGTCAGCCAACATGGAGCATGCTGCTTACAGAGCGTCTCAAAACTTGCTCCCTTTTCACGAGGCTGTTCACATCTCCAGTTACAAAGCATTATAGTTGTTCGAAAAAGCTACCTAGCTCGTCTGAACAGGGCGGGTATGGGCCTAATCGAAACTTCGCCACCAAAGATTGGGAAACGGTCAGCTCGACGAAGAAATGATCCTGTTCTCTGTCAAGTTTGCAGCGCCTCTCCGCATCCACTCAATTCACTTCCTGTTAAAGCACACCACATGCCACAAGGCATACACATGTTGAATGAGAGAATGAGTCATCTAGTTTGCTCAAAAAAAAGAAAAGAAATGATCTTTCCAGAATTTGTCTTAAACGCTGGAAGCGCTGTACTTGGTGGCCAAGAGTTTAATGCGAGCACTTCAAATTCAGTGGGCTCTGGGATGAAACTTGGATGCCATGCTCTCAGACATGCATAGAGTTGATAAGAAAAAAAAAAACTTCAAGATATTCCGCTGTCCCTTACAAAATGTGTGAGGATGTTCATTGCTTTCGACGAGGTGGCCGAGAGATTAAGGCGATGGACTGCTAATCCATTGTGCTCTGCACGCGTGGGTTCGAATCCCACCTTTGTCGCTTGTGTGTTTTAGCCGGTTCCTAGAATGCCTCACGCTATTGCAGTGTCTTTTTCGTCAAGAAGACCTACAAGCAGCGCTTTTACACAGGTCCATGAGCCTGACTGGAGACACGTAGCACTGGTCATGCGCCTTTTGCTCCCAGGTTCATCTGTTTGAACTATGTCAACATGAGATTTAAGGCAGTTGACAGTCGATCCACTGTGCATAACCCATGTAGGTATGGATTCTTTTGTCATCAACAAGAGCGTGCTCAACCAATTTTGGTAATGAACGAAGGGCAGCCATTATTGCCTAATCTTTGCACGTTCGCTCTCTTTCTTTTGTGATTTTCCATGGTCGCTTCCTTCATCTGTTGGTAGCGTGGCCGAGCGGTCTAAGGCGCTGGATTAAGGCTCCAGTCTCTTCGGAGGCGTGGGTTCGAATCCCACCGCTGCCAGGACCTGCTTTTGATTCGACTTCTGCATTGACAGTTGGCCGAAGGTCACTAAATGGGTCACTTCCAGCGGTATTTCTCCTGGAATGCTCATGCGCTAGCTCTCTTCATCAAAGTGTTTCGATAGCTTCTGCAGCCCGGCTTATGCTAAAGGATCGTTAGCCTCACCACAGCTGTTTTTCGTGGTCATGCCTGCTTTCCTTGTTCTCCCTTGGAATGTCTCAATCAACAGCTTAACTCTGATATCCCCTCACAAGCCCCTTTGGGATTTTGAGTCCAGTCTACCAAAAGGCATGCTTTCCAAGCCCACCATTGCCAGGGAGCCTATTGTGGGGTTTGTAATGTCATTCTTCCGAAAGGATTTAAACAGCTCTAGGCTCCCATGCTTTAATGCTCCACCTGTAACTACAACTCACAACAAATAGCACTTACCAAATGATTCAAACAGATCGAAGCTGCTGTCAGGGTGTCAAATGTAGGAGGCAATCCTGCCTTGCGTGGCTTGTCTCCCAAGTCTTCAGGTAGCTCGTGCGTCCCATGTTTTCATGCTGTGCCTCACCAAGCAGCTCCCGTGGTTTCCATGGAGTACCTCAGACAGTCAGCCAACATGGAGCATGCTGCTTACAGAGCGTCTCAAAACTTGCTCCCTTTTCACGAGGCTGTTCACATCTCCAGTTACAAAGCATTATAGTTGTTCGAAAAAGCTACCTAGCTCGTCTGAACAGGGCGGGTATGGGCCTAATCGAAACTTCGCCACCAAAGATTGGGAAACGGTCAGCTCGACGAAGAAATTATCCTGTTCTCTGTCAAGTTTGCAGCGCCTCTCCGCATCCACTCAATTCACTTCCTGTTAAAGCACACCACATGCCACAAGGCATACACATGTTGAATGAGAGAATGAGTCATCTAGTTTGCTCAAAAAAAGAAAAGAAATGATCTTTCCAGAATTTGTCTTAAACGCTGGAAGCGCTGTACTTGGTGGCCAAGAGTTTAATGCGAGCACTTCAAATTCAGTGGGCTCTGGGATGAAACTTGGATGCCATGCTCTCAGACATGCATAGAGTTGATAAGAAAAAAAAAAACTTCAAGATATTCCGCTGTCCCTTACAAAATGTGTGAGGATGTTCATTGCTTTCGACGAGGTGGCCGAGAGATTAAGGCGATGGACTGCTAATCCATTGTGCTCTGCACGCGTGGGTTCGAATCCCACCTTCGTCGCTTGTGTGTTTTAGCCGGTTCCTAGAATGCCTCACGCTATTGCAGTGTCTTTTTCGTCAAGAAGACCTACAAGCAGCGCTTTTACACAGGTCCATGAGCCTGACTGGAGACACGTAGCACTGGTCATGCGCCTTTTGCTCCCAGGTTCATCTGTTTGAACTATGTCAACATGAGATTTAAGGCAGTTGACAGTCGATCCACTGTGCATAACCCATGTAGGTATGGATTCTTTTGTCATCAACAAGAGCGTGCTCAACCAATTTTGGTAATGAACGAAGGGCAGCCATTATTGCCTAATCTTTGCACGTTCGCTCTCTTTCTTTTGTGATTTTCCATGGTCGCTTCCTTCATCTGTTGGTAGCGTGGCCGAGCGGTCTAAGGCGCTGGATTAAGGCTCCAGTCTCTTCGGAGGCGTGGGTTCGAATCCCACCGCTGCCAGGACCTGCTTTTGATTCGACTTCTGCATTGACAGTTGGCCGAAGGTCACTAAATGGGTCACTTCCAGCGGTATTTCTCCTGGAATGCTCATGCGCTAGCTCTCTTCATCAAAGTGTTTCGATAGCTTCTGCAGCCCGGCTTATGCTAAAGGATCGTTAGCCTCACCACAGCTGTTTTTCGTGGTCATGCCTGCTTTCCTTGTTCTCCCTTGGAATGTCTCAATCAACAGCTTAACTCTGATATCCCCTTACAAGCCCCTTTGGGATTTTGAGTCCAGTCTACCAAAAGGCATGCTTTCCAAGCCCACCATTGCCAGGGAGCCTATTGTGGGGTTTGTAATGTCATTCTTCCGAAAGGATTTAAACAGCTCTAGGCTCCCATGCTTTAATGCTCCACCTGTAACTACAACTCACAACAAATAGCACTTACCAAATGATTCAAACAGATCGAAGCTGCTGTCAGGGTGTCAAATGTAGGAGGCAATCCTGCCTTGCGTGGCTTGTCTCCCAAGTCTTCAGGTAGCTCGTGCGTCCCATGTTTTCATGCTGTGCCTCACCAAGCAGCTCCCGTGGTTTCCATGGAGTACCTCAGACAGTCAGCCAACATGGAGCATGCTGCTTACAGAGCGTCTCAAAACTTGCTCCCTTTTCACGAGGCTGTTCACATCTTCAGTTACAAAGCATTATAGTTGTTCGAAAAAGCTACCTAGCTCGTCTGAACAGGGCGGGTATGGGCCTAATCGAAACTTCGCCACCAAAGATTGGGAAACGGTCAGCTCGACGAAGAAATGATCCTGTTCTCTGTCAAGTTTGCAGCGCCTCTCCGCATCCACTCAATTCACTTCCTGTTAAAGCACACCACATGCCACAAGGCATACACATGTTGAATGAGAGAATGAGTCATCTAGTTTGCTCAAAAAAAAGAAAAGAAATGATCTTTCCAGAATTTGTCTTAAACGCTGGAAGCGCTGTACTTGGTGGCCAAGAGTTTAATGCGAGCACTTCAAATTCAGTGGGCTCTGGGATGAAACTTGGATGCCATGCTCTCAGACATGCATGGAGTTGATAAGAAAAAAAAAACAACTTCAAGATATTCCGCTGTCCCTTACAAAATGTGTGAGGATGTTCATTGCTTTCGATGAGGTGGCCGAGAGGTTAAGGCGATGGACTGCTAATCCATTGTGCTCTGCACGCGTGGGTTCGAATCCCACCTTCATCGCTTGTGTGTTTTAGGCGGTTTCTAG
Organism: Clarias gariepinus; assembly: GCF_024256425.1. Lineage (NCBI taxonomy): Eukaryota > Metazoa > Chordata > Actinopteri > Siluriformes > Clariidae > Clarias > Clarias gariepinus. The sequence goes on from NC_071113.1 coordinate 4,308,968, forward strand.
AATGCCTCACGCTATTGCAGTGTCTTTTTCGTCAAGAAGACCTACAAGCAGCGCTTTTACACAGGTCCATGAGCCTGACTGGAGACACGTAGCTCTGGTCATGCGCCTTTTGCTCCCAGGTTCATCTGTTTGAACTATGTCAACATGAGATTTAAGGCAGTTGACAGTCGATCCACTGTGCATAACCCATGTAGGTATGGATTCTTTTGTCATCAACAAGAGAGTGTCCAACCAATTTTGGAAATGAACGAAGGGCAGCCATTATTGCCTAATCTTTGCACGTTCGCTCTCTTTCTTTTGTGATTTTCCATGGTCACTTCCTTAATCTGTTGGTAGCGTGGCCGAGCGGTCTAAGGTGCTGGATTAAGGCTCCAGTCTCTTCGGAGGCGTGGGTTTGAATCCCACTGCTGCCAGGACCTGCTTTTGATTCGACTACTGCATTGACAGTTGGCCGAAGGTCAATAAATGGGTCACTTCTAGCGGTATTTCTCCTGGAATGCTCATGCGCTAGCTCTCTTCATCAAAGTGTTTCGATAGCTTCTGCAGCCCGGCTTATGCTAAAGGATCGTTAGCCTCACCACAGCTGTTTTTCGTGGTCATGCCTGCTTTCCTTGTTCTCCCTTGGAATGTCTCAATCAACAGCTTAACTCTGATATCCCCTCACAAGCCCCTTTGGGATTTTGAGTCCAGTCTACCAAAAGGCATGCTTTCCAAGCCCACCATTGCCAGGGAGCCTATTGTGGGGTTTGTAATGTCATTCTTCCGAAAGGATTTAAACAGCTCTAGGCTCCCATGCTTTAATGCTCCACCTGTAACTACAACTCACAACAAATAGCACTTATCAAATGATTCAAACAGATCGAAGCTGCTGTCAGGGTGTCAAATGTAGGAGGCAATCCTGCCTTGCGTGGCTTGTCTCCCAAGTCTTCAGGTAGCTCGTGCGTCCCATGTTTTCATGCTGTGCCTCACCAAGCAGCTCCCGTGGTTTCCATGGAGTACCTCAGACAGTCAGCCAACATGGAGCATGCTGCTTACAGAGCGTCTCAAAACTTGCTCCCTTTTCACGAGGCTGTTCACATCTCCAGTTACAAAGCATTATAGTTGTTCGAAAAAGCTACCTAGCTCGTCTGAACAGGGCGGGGTATGGGCCTAATGGAAACTTCGCCACCAAAGATTGGGAAACGGTCAGCTCGACGAAGAAATGATCCTGTTCTCTGTCAAGTTTGCAGCGCCTTTCCGCATCCACTCAATTCACTTCCTGTTAAAGCACACCACATGCCACAAGGCATACACATGTTGAATGAGAGAATGAGTCATCTAGTTTGCTCAAAAAAAAGAAAAGAAATGATCTTTCCAGAATTTGTCTTAAACGCTGGAAGCGCTGTACTTGGTGGCCAAGAGTTTAATGCGAGCACTTCAAATTCAGTGGGCTCTGGGATGAAACTTGGATGCCATGCTCTCAGACATACATGGAGTTGATAAGAAAAAAAAAAACTTCAAGATATTCCGCTGTCCGTTACAAAATGTGTGAGGATGTTCATTGCTTTCGACGAGGTGGCCGAGAGGTTAAGGCGATGGACTGCTAATCCATTGTGCTCTGCACGCGTGGGTTCGAATCCCACCTTCGTCGCTTGTGTATTTTAGGCGGTTCCTAGAATGCCTCACGCTATTGCAGTGTCTTTTTCGTCAAGAAGACCTACAAGCAGCGCTTTTACACAGGTCCATGAGCCTGACTGGAGACACGTAGCACTGGTCATGCGCCTTTTGCTCCCAGGTTCATCTGTTTGAACTATGTCAACATGAGATTTAAGGCAGTTGACAGTCGATCCACTGTGCATAACCCATGTAGGTATGGATTCTTTTGTCATCAACAAGAGCGTGCTCAACCAATTTTGGTAATGAACGAAGGGCAGCCATTATTGCCTAATCTTTGCACGTTCGCTCTCTTTCTTTTGTGATTTTCCATGGTCGCTTCCTTCATCTGTTGGTAGCGTGGCCGAGCGGTCTAAGGCGCTGGATTAAGGCTCCAGTCTCTTCGGGGGCGTGGGTTCGAATCCCACCGCTGCCAGGACCTGCTTTTGATTCGACTTCTGCATTGACAGTTGGCCGAAGATCACTAAATGGGTCACTTCCAGCGGTATTTCTCCTGGAATGCTCATGCGCTAGCTCTCTTCATCAAAGTGTTTCGATAGCTTCTGCAGCCCGGCTTATGCTAAAGGATCGTTAGCCTCACCACAGCTGTTTTTCGTGGTCATGCCTGCTGTTAAAGCACACCACATGCCACAAGGCATACACATGTTGAATGAGAGAATGAGTCATCTAGTTTGCTCAAAAAAAAGAAAAGAAATGATCTTTCCAGAATTTGTCTTAAACGCTGGAAGCGCTGTACTTGGTGGCCAAGAGTTTAATGCGAGCACTTCAAATTCAGTGGGCTCTGGGATGAAACTTGGATGCCATGCTCTCAGACATGCATGGAGTTGATAAGAAAAAAAAAAACTTCAAGATATTCCGCTGTCCGTTACAAAATGTGTGAGGATGTTCATTGCTTTCGACGAGGTGGCCGAGAGGTTAAGGCGATGGACTGCTAATCCATTGTGCTCTGCACGCGTGGGTTCGAATCCCACCTTCGTCGCTTGTGTGTTTTAGCCGGTTCCTAGAATGCCTCACGCTATTGCAGTGTCTTTTTCGTCAAGAAGACCTACAAGCAGCGCTTTTACACAGGTCCATGAGCCTGACTGGAGACACGTAGCACTGGTCATGCGCCTTTTGCTCCCAGGTTCATCTGTTTGAACTATGTCAACATGAGATTTAAGGCAGTTGACAGTCGATCCACTGTGCATAACCCATGTAGGTATGGATTCTTTTGTCATCAACAAGAGCATGCTCAACCAATTTTGGTAATGAACGAAGGGCAGCCATTATTGCCTAATCTTTGCACGTTCGCTCTCTTTATTTTGTGATTTTCCATGGTCGCTTCCTTCATCTGTTGGTAGCGTGGCCGAGCGGTCTAAGGTGCTGGATTAAGGCTCCAGTCTCTTCGGAGGCGTGGGTTCGAATCCCACCGCTGCCAGGACCTGCTTTTGATTCGACTTCTGCATTGACAGTTGGCCGAAGGTCACTAAATGGGTCACTTCCAGCGGTATTTCTCCTGGAATGCTCATGCGCTAGCTCTCTTCATCAAAGTGTTTCGATAGCTTCTGCAGCCCGGCTTATGCTAAAGGATCGTTAGCCTCACCACAGCTGTTTTTCGTGATCATGCCTGCTTTCCTTGTTTTCCCTTGGAATGTCTCAATCAACAGCTTAACTCTGATATCCCCTCACAAGCCCCTTTGGGATTTTGAGTCCAGTCTACCAAAAGGCATGCTTTCCAAGCCCACCATTGCCAGGGAGCCTATTGTGGGGTTTGTAATGTCATTCTTCCGAAAGGATTTAAACAGCTCTAGGCTCCCATGCTTTAATGCTCCACCTGTAACTACAACTCACAACAAATAGCACTTACCAAATGATTCAAACAGATCGAAGCTGCTGTCAGGGTGTCAAATGTAGGAGGCAATCCTGCCTTGCGTGGCTTGTCTCCCAAGTCTTAAGGTAGCTCGTGCGTCCCATGTTTTCATGCTGTGCCTCACCAAGCAGCTCCCGTGGTTTCCATGGATTACCTCAGACAGTCAGCCAACATGGAGCATGCTGCTTACAGAGCGTCTCAAAACTTGCTCCCTTTTCACGAGGCTGTTCACATCTCCAGTTACAAAGCATTATAGTTGTTCGAAAAAGCTACCTAGCTCGTCTGAACAGGGCGGGGTATGGGCCTAATCGAAACTTCGCCACCAAAGATTGGGAAACGGTCAGCTCGACGAAGAAATGATCCTGTTCTCTGTCAAGTTTGCAGCGCCTCTCCGCATCCACTCAATTCAATTCCTGTTAAAGCACACCACATGCCACAAGGCATACACATGTTGAATGAGAGAATGAGTCATCTAGTTTGCTCAAAAAAAAGAAAAGAAATGATCTTTCCAGAATTTGTCTTAAACGCTGGAAGCGCTGTACTTGGTGGCCAAGAGTTTAATGCGAGCACTTCAAATTCAGTGGGCTCTGGGATGAAACTTGGATGCCATGCTCTCAGACATGCATGGAGTTGATAAGGAAAAAAAAACAACTTCAAGATATTCCGCTGTCTCTTACAAAATGTGTGAGGATGTTCATTGCTTTCGACGAGGTGGCCGAGAGGTTAAGGCGATGGACTGCTAATCCATTGTGCTCTGCACGCGTGGATTTGAATCCCACCTTCGTCGCTTGTGTGTTTTAGCCGGTTCCTAGAATGCCTCACGCTATTGCAGTGTCTTTTTCGTCAAGAAGACCTACAAGCAGCGCTTTTACACAGGTCCATGAGCCTGACTGGAGACACGTAGCACTGGTCATGCGCCTTTTGCTCCCAGGTTCATCTGTTTGAACTATGTCAACATGAGATTTAAGGCAGTTGACAGTCGATCCACTGTGCATAACCCATGTAGGTATGGATTCTTTTGTCATCAACAAGAGCGTGCTCAACCAATTTTGGTAATGAACAAAGGGCAGCCATTATTGCCTAATCTTTGCACGTTCGCTCTCTTTCTTTTGTGATTTTCCATGGTCGCTTCCTTCATCTGTTGGTAGCGTGACCAAGCGGTCCAAGGCGCTGGATTAAGGCTCCAGTCTCTTCGGAGGTGTGGGTTCGAATCCCACCGCTGCCAGGACCTGCTTTTGATTCGACTTCTGCATTGACAGTTGCCCGAAGGTCACTAAATGGGTCACTTCCAGCGGTATTTCTCCTGGAATGCTCATGCGCTAGCTCTCTTCATCAAAGTGTTTCGATAGCTTCTGCAGCCCGGCTTATGCTAAAGGATCGTTAGCCTCACCACAGCTGTTTTTCGTGGTCATGCCTGCTTTCCTTGTTCTCCCTTGGAATGTCTCAATCAACAGCTTAACTCTGATATCCCCTCACAAGCCCCTTTGGGATTTTGAGTCCAGTCTACCAAAAGGCATGCTTTCCAAGCCCACCATTGCCAGGGAGCCTATTGTGGGGTTTGTAATGTCATTCTTCCGAAAGGATTTAAACAGCTCTAGGCTCCCATGCTTTAATGCTCCACCTGTAACTACAACTCACAACAAATAGCACTTACCAAATGATTCAAACAGATCGAAGCTGCTGTCAGGGTGTCAAATGTAGGAGGCAATCCTGCCTTGCGTGGCTTGTCTCCCAAGTCTTCAGGTAGCTCGTGCGTCCCATGTTTTCATGCTGTGCCTCACCAAGCAGCTCCCGTGGTTTCCATAGAGTACCTCAGACAGTCAGCCAACATGGAGCATGCTGCTTACAGAGCGTCTCAAAACTTGCTCCCTTTTCACGAGGCTGTTCACATCTCCAGTTACAAAGCATTATAGTTGTTCGAAAAAGCTACCTAGCTCGTCTGAACAGGGCGGGGTATGGGCCTAATCGAAACTTCGCCACCAAAGATTGGGAAACGGTCAGCTCGACGAAGAAATGATCCTGTTCTCTGTCAAGTTTGCAGCGCCTCTCCGCATCCACTCAATTCACTTCCTGTTAAAGCACACCACATGCCACAAGGCATACACATGTTGAATGAGAGAATGAGTCATCTAGTTTGCTTAAAAAAAAGAAAAGAAATGATCTTTCCAGAATTTGTCTTAAACGCTGGAAGCGCTGTACTTGGTGGCCAAGAGTTTAATGCGAGCACTTCAAATTCAGTGGGCTCTGGGATGAAACTTGGATGCCATGCTCTCAGACATGCATGGAGTTGATAAGAAAAAAAAAACAACTTCAAGATATTCCGCTGTCCCTTACAAAATGTGTGAGGATGTTCATTGCTTTCGATGAGGTGGCCGAGAGGTTAAGGCGATGGACTGCTAATCCATTGTGCTCTGCACGCGTGGGTTCGAATCCCACCTTCGTCGCTTGTGTGTTTTAGGCGGTTCCTAGAATGCCTCACGCTATTGCAGTGTCTTTTTCGTCAAGAAGACCTACAAGCAGCGCTTTTACACAGGTCCATGAGCCTGACTGGAGACACGTAGCTCTGGTCATGCGCCTTTTGCTCCCAGGTTCATCTGTTTGAACTATGTCAACATGAGATTTAAGGCAGTTGACAGTCGATCCACTGTGCATAACCCATGTAGGTATGGATTCTTTTGTCATCAACAAGAGCGTGTCCAACCAATTTTGGAAATGAACGAAGGGCAGCCATTATTGCCTAATCTTTGCACGTTCGCTCTCTTTCTTTTGTGATTTTCCATGGTCACTTCCTTAATCTGTTGGTAGCGTGGCCGAGCGGTCTAAGGTGCTGGATTAAGGCTCCAGTCTCTTCGGAGGCGTGGGTTTAAATCCCACTGCTGCCAGGACCTGCTTTTGATTCGACTACTGCATTGACAGTTGGCCGAAGGTCACTAAATGGGTCACTTCCAGCGGTATTTCTCCTGGAATGCTCATGCGCTAGCTCTCTTCATCAAAGTGTTTTGATAGCTTCTGCAGCCCGGCTTATGCTAAAGGATCGTTAGCCTCACCACAGCTGTTTTTCGTGGTCATGCCTGCTTTCCTTGTTCTCCCTTGGAATGTCTCAATCAACAGCTTAACTCTGATATCCCCTCACAAGCCCCTTTGGGATTTTGAGTCCAGTCTACCAAAAGGCATGCTTTCCAAGCCCACCATTGCCAGGGAGCCTATTGTGGGGTTTGTAATGTCATTCTTCCGAAAGGATTTAAACAGCTCTAGGCTCCCATGCTTTAATGCTCCACCTGTAACTACAACTCACAACAAATAGCACTTACCAAATGATTCAAACAGATCGAAGCTGCTGTCAGGGTGTCAAATGTAGGAGGCAATCCTGCCTTGCGTGGCTTGTCTCCCAAGTCTTCAGGTAGCTCGTGCGTCCCATGTTTTCATGCTGTGCCTCACCAAGCAGCTCCCGTGGTTTCCATGGAGTACCTCAGACAGTCAGCCAACATGGAGCATGCTGCTTACAGAGCGTCTCAAAACTTGCTCCCTTTTCACGAGGCTGTTCACATCTCCAGTTACAAAGCATTATAGTTGTTCGAAAAAGCTACCTAGCTCGTCTGAACAGGGCGGGGTATGGGCCTAATGGAAACTTCGCCACCAAAGATTGGGAAACGGTCAGCTCGACGAAGAAATGATCCTGTTCTCTGTCAAGTTTGCAGCGCCTCTCCGCATCCACTCAATTCACTTCCTGTTAAAGCACACCACATGCCACAAGGCATACACATGTTGAATGAGAGAATGAGTCATCTAGTTTGCTCAAAAAAAAGAAAAAAAATTATCTTTCCAGAATTTGTCTTAAACGCTGGAAGCGCTGTACTTGGTGGCCAAGAGTTTAATGCGAGCACTTCAAATTCAGTGGGCTCTGGGATGAAACTTGGATGCCATGCTCTCAGACATGCATGGAGTTGATAAGAAAAAAAAAAACTTCAAGATATTCCGCTGTCCCTTACAAAATGTGTGAGGATGTTCATTGCTTTCGACGAGGTGGCCGAGAGGTTAAGGCGATGGACTGCTAATCCATTGTGCTCTGCACGCGTGGGTTCGAATCCCACCTTCGTCGCTTGTGTGTTTTAGGCGGTTCCTAGAATGCCTCACGCTATTGCAGTGTCTTTTTCGTCAAGAAGACCTACAAGCAGCGCTTTTACACAGGTCCATGAGCCTGACTGGAGACACGTAGCACTGGTCATGCGCCTTTTGCTCCCAGGTTCATCTGTTTGAACTATGTCAACATGAGATTTAAGGCAGTTGACAGTCGATCCACTGTGCATAACCCATGTAGGTATGGATTCTTTTGTCATCAACAAGAGCGTGCTCAACCAATTTTGGTAATGAACGAAGGGCAGCCATTATTGCCTAATCTTTGCACGTTCGCTCTCTTTATTTTGTGATTTTCCATGGTCGCTTCCTTCATCTGTTGGTAGCGTGGCCGAGCGGTCTAAGGCGCTGGATTAAGGCTCCAGTCTCTTCGGAGGCGTGGGTTCGAATCCCACCGCTGCCAGGACCTGCTTTTGATTCGACTTCTGCATTGACAGTTGGCCGAAGGTCACTAAATGGGTCACTTCCAGCGGTATTTCTCCTGGAATGCTCATGCGCTAGCTCTCTTCATCAAAGTGTTTCGATAGCTTCTGCAGCCCGGCTTATGCTAAAGGATCGTTAGCCTCACCACAGCTGTTTTTCGTGGTCATGCCTGCTTTCCTTGTTCTCCCTTGGAATGTCTCAATCAACAGCTTAACTCTGATATCCCCTCACAAGCCCCTTTGGGATTTTGAGTCCAGTCTACCAAAAGGCATGCTTTCCAAGCCCACCATTGCCAGGGAGCCTATTGTGGGGTTTGTAATGTCATTCTTCCGAAAGGATTTAAACAGCTCTAGGCTCCCATGCTTTAATGCTCCACCTGTAACTACAACTCACAACAAATAGCACTTACCAAATGATTCAAACAGATCGAAGCTGCTGTCAGGGTGTCAAATGTAGGAGGCAATCCTGCCTTGCGTGGCTTGTCTCCCAAGTCTTCAGGTAGCTCGTGCGTCCCATGTTTTCATGCTGTGCCTCACCAAGCAGCTCCCGTGGTTTCCATGGAGTACCTCAGACAGTCAGCCAACATGGAGCATGCTGCTTACAGAGCGTCTCAAAACTTGCTCCCTTTTCACGAGGCTGTTCACATCTCCAGTTACAAAGCATTATAGTTGTTCGAAAAAGCTACCTAGCTCGTCTGAACAGGGCGGGGTATGGGCCTAATCGAAACTTCGCCACCAAAGATTGGGAAACGGTCAGCTCGACGAAGAAATGATCCTGTTCTCTGTCAAGTTTGCAGCGCCTCTCCGCATCCACTCAATTCACTTCCTGTTAAAGCACACCACATGCCACAAGGCATACACATGTTGAATGAGAGAATGAGTCATCTAGTTTGCTCAAAAAAAAGAAAAGAAATGATCTTTCCAGAATTTGTCTTAAACGCTGGAAGCGCTGTACTTGGTGGCCAAGAGTTTAATGCGAGCACTTCAAATTCAGTGGGCTCTGGGATGAAACTTGGATGCCATGCTCTCAGACATGCATAGAGTTGATAAGAAAAAAAAAAACTTCAAGATATTCCGCTGTTCCTTACAAAATGTGTGAGGATGTTCATTGCTTTCGACGAGGTGGCCGAGAGGTTAAGGCGATGGACTGCTAATCCATTGTGCTCTGCACGCGTGGGTTCGAATCCCACCTTCGTCGCTTGTGTGTTTTAGCCGGTTCCTAGAATGCCTCACGCTATTGCAGTGTCTTTTTCGTCAAGAAGACCTACAAGCAGCGCTTTTACACAGGTCCATGAGCCTGACTGGAGACACGTAGCACTGGTCATGCGCCTTTTGCTCCCAGGTTCATCTGTTTGAACTATGTCAACATGAGATTTAAGGCAGTTGACAGTCGATCCACTGTGCATAACCCATGTAGGTATGGATTCTTTTGTCATCAACAAGAGCGTGCTCAACCAATTTTGGTAATGAACGAAGGGCAGCCATTATTGCCTAATCTTTGCACGTTCGCTCTCTTTATTTTGTGATTTTCCATGGTCGCTTCCTTCATCTGTTGGTAGCGTGGCCGAGCGGTCTAAGGCGCTGGATTAAGGCTCCAGTCTCTTCGGAGGCGTGGGTTCGAATCCCACCGCTGCCAGGACCTGCTTTTGATTCGACTTCTGCATTGACAGTTGGCCGAAGGTCACTAAATGGGTCACTTCCAGCGGTATTTCTCCTGGAATGCTCATGCGCTAGCTCTCTTCATCAAAGTGTTTCGATAGCTTCTGCAGCCCGGCTTATGCTAAAGGATCGTTAGCCTCACCACAGCTGTTTTTCGTGGTCATGCCTGCTTTCCTTGTTCTCCCTTGGAATGTCTCAATCAACAGCTTAACTCTGATATCCCCTCACAAGCCCCTTTGGGATTTTGAGTCCAGTCTACCAAAAGGCATGCTTTCCAAGCCCACCATTGCCAGGGAGCCTATTGTGGGGTTTGTAATGTCATTCTTCCGAAAGGATTTAAACAGCTCTAGGCTCCCATGCTTTAATGCTCCACCTGTAACTACAACTCACAACAAATAGCACTTACCAAATGATTCAAACAGATCGAAGCTGCTGTCAGGGTGTCAAATGTAGGAGGCAATCCTGCCTTGCGTGGCTTGTCTCCCAAGTCTTCAGGTAGCTCGTGCGTCCCATGTTTTCATGCTGTGCCTCACCAAGCAGCTCCCGTGGTTTCCATGGAGTACCTCAGACAGTCAGCCAACATGGAGCATGCTGCTTACAGAGCGTCTCAAAACTTGCTCCCTTTTCACGAGGCTGTTCACATCTCCAGTTACAAAGCATTATAGTTGTTCGAAAAAGCTACCTAGCTCGTCTGAACAGGGCGGGGTATGGGCCTAATGGAAACTTCGCCACCAAAGATTGGGAAACGGTCAGCTCGACGAAGAAATGATCCTGTTCTCTGTCAAGTTTGCAGCGCCTCTCCGCATCCACTCAATTCACTTCCTGTTAAAGCACACCACATGCCACAAGGCATACACATGTTGAATGAGAGAATGAGTCATCTAGTTTGCTCAAAAAAAAGAAAAAAAATGATCTTTCCAGAATTTGTCTTAAACGCTGGAAGCGCTGTACTTGGTGGCCAAGAGTTTAATGCGAGCACTTCAAATTCAGTGGGCTCTGGGATGAAACTTGGATGCCATGCTCTCAGACATGCATGGAGTTGATAAGAAAAAAAAAAACTTCAAGATATTCCGCTGTCCCTTACAAAATGTGTGAGGATGTTCATTGCTTTCGACGAGGTGGCCGAGAGGTTAAGGCGATGGACTGCTAATCCATTGTGCTCTGCACGGGTGGGTTCGAATCCCACCTTCGTCGCTTGTGTGTTTTAGGCGGTTCCTAGAATGCCTCACGCTATTGCAGTGTCTTTTTCGTCAAGAAGACCTACAAGCAGCGCTTTTACACAGGTCCATGAGCCTGACTGGAGACACGTAGCACTGGTCATGCGCCTTTTGCTCCCAGGTTCATCTGTTTGAACTATGTCAACATGAGATTTAAGGCAGTTGACAGTCGATCCACTGTGCATAACCCATGTAGGTATGGATTCTTTTGTCATCAACAAGAGCGTGCTCAACCAATTTTGGTAATGAACGAAGGGCAGCCATTATTGCCTAATCTTTGCACGTTCGCTCTCTTTATTTTGTGATTTTCCATGGTCGCTTCCTTCATCTGTTGGTAGCGTGGCCGAGCGGTCTAAGGCGCTGGATTAAGGCTCCAGTCTCTTCGGAGGCGTGGGTTCGAATCCCACCGCTGCCAGGACCTGCTTTTGATTCGACTTCTGCATTGACAGTTGGCCGAAGGTCACTAAATGGGTCACTTCCAGCGGTATTTCTCCTGGAATGCTCATGCGCTAGCTCTCTTCATCAAAGTGTTTCGATAGCTTCTGCAGCCCGGCTTATGCTAAAGGATCGTTAGCCTCACCACAGCTGTTTTTCGTGGTCATGCCTGCTTTCCTTGTTCTCCCTTGGAATGTCTCAATCAACAGCTTAACTCTGATATCCCCTCACAAGCCCCTTTGGGATTTTGAGTCCAGTCTACCAAAAGGCATGCTTTCCAAGCCCACCATTGCCAGGGAGCCTATTGTGGGGTTTGTAATGTCATTCTTCCGAAAGGATTTAAACAGCTCTAGGCTCCCATGCTTTAATGCTCCACCTGTAACTACAACTCACAACAAATAGCACTTACCAAATGATTCAAACAGATCGAAGCTGCTGTCAGGGTGTCAAATGTAGGAGGCAATCCTGCCTTGCGTGGCTTGTCTCCCAAGTCTTCAGGTAGCTCGTGCGTCCCATGTTTTCATGCTGTGCCTCACCAAGCAGCTCCCGTGGTTTCCATGGAGTACCTCAGACAGTCAGCCAACATGGAGCATGCTGCTTACAGAGCGTCTCAAAACTTGCTCCCTTTTCACGAGGCTGTTCACATCTCCAGTTACAAAGCATTATAGTTGTTCGAAAAAGCTACCTAGCTCGTCTGAACAGGGCGGGGTATGGGCCTAATGGAAACTTCGCCACCAAAGATTGGGAAACGGTCAGCTCGACGAAGAAATGATCCTGTTCTCTGTCAAGTTTGCAGCGCCTCTCCGCATCCACTCAATTCACTTCCTGTTAAAGCACACCACATGCCACAAGGCATACACATGTTGAATGAGAGAATGAGTCATCTAGTTTGCTCAAAAAAAAGAAAAGAAATGATCTTTCCAGAATTTGTCTTAAACGCTGGAAGCGCTGTACTTGGTGGCCAAGAGTTTAATGCGAGCACTTCAAATTCAGTGGGCTCTGGGATGAAACTTGGATGCCATGCTCTCAGACATGCATGGAGTTGATAAGAAAAAAAAAAACTTCAAGATATTCCGCTGTCCCTTACAAAATGTGTGAGGATGTTCATTGCTTTCGACGAGGTGGCCGAGAGGTTAAGGCGATGGACTGCTAATCCATTGTGCTCTGCACGCGTGGGTTCGAATCCCACCTTCGTCGCTTGTGTGTTTTAGCCGGTTCCTAGAATGCCTCACGCTATTGCAGTGTCTTTTTCGTCAAGAAGACCTACAAGCAGCGCTTTTACACAGGTCCATGAGCCTGACTGGAGACACGTAGCACTGGTCATGCGCCTTTTGCTCCCAGGTTCATCTGTTTGAACTATGTCAACATGAGATTTAAGGCAGTTGACAGTCGATCCACTGTGCATAACCCATGTAGGTATGGATTCTTTTGTCATCAACAAGAGCGTGCTCAACCAATTTTGGTAATGAACGAAGGGCAGCCATTATTGCCTAATCTTTGCACGTTCGCTCTCTTTATTTTGTGATTTTCCATGGTCGCTTCCTTCATCTGTTGGTAGCGTGGCCGAGCGGTCTAAGGCGCTGGATTAAGGCTCCAGTCTCTTCGGAGGCGTGGGTTCGAATCCCACCGCTGCCAGGACCTGCTTTTGATTCGACTTCTGCATTGACAGTTGGCCGAAGGTCACTAAATGGGTCACTTCCAGCGGTATTTCTCCTGGAATGCTCATGCGCTAGCTCTCTTCATCAAAGTGTTTCGATAGCTTCTGCAGCCCGGCTTATGCTAAAGGATCGTTAGCCTCACCACAGCTGTTTTTCGTGGTCATGCCTGCTTTCCTTGTTCTCCCTTGGAATGTCTCAATCAACAGCTTAACTCTGATATCCCCTCACAAGCCCCTTTGGGATTTTGAGTCCAGTCTACCAAAAGGCATGCTTTCCAAGCCCACCATTGCCAGGGAGCCTATTGTGGGGTTTGTAATGTCATTCTTCCGAAAGGATTTAAACAGCTCTAGGCTCCCATGCTTTAATGCTCCACCTGTAACTACAACTCACAACAAATAGCACTTACCAAATGATTCAAACAGATCGAAGCTGCTGTCAGGGTGTCAAATGTAGGAGGCAATCCTGCCTTGCGTGGCTTGTCTCCCAAGTCTTCAGGTAGCTCGTGCGTCCCATGTTTTCATGCTGTGCCTCACCAAGCAGCTCCCGTGGTTTCCATGGAGTACCTCAGACAGTCAGCCAACATGGAGCATGCTGCTTACAGAGCGTCTCAAAACTTGCTCCCTTTTCACGAGGCTGTTCACATCTCCAGTTACAAAGCATTATAGTTGTTCGAAAAAGCTACCTAGCTCGTCTGAACAGGGCGGGGTATGGGCCTAATCGAAACTTCGCCACCAAAGATTGGGAAACGGTCAGCTCGACGAAGAAATGATCCTGTTCTCTGTCAAGTTTGCAGCGCCTCTCCGCATCCACTCAATTCACTTCCTGTTAAAGCACACCACATGCCACAAGGCATACACATGTTGAATGAGAGAATGAGTCATCTAGTTTGCTCAAAAAAAAGAAAAGAAATGATCTTTCCAGAATTTGTCTTAAACGCTGGAAGCGCTGTACTTGGTGGCCAAGAGTTTAATGCGAGCACTTCAAATTCAGTGGGCTTTGGGATGAAACTTGGATGCCATGCTCTCAGACATGCATAGAGTTGATAAGAAAAAAAAAAACTTCAAGATATTCCGCTGTCCCTTACAAAATGTGTGAGGATGTTCATTGCTTTCGACGAGGTGGCCGAGAGGTTAAGGCGATGGACTGCTAATCCATTGTGCTCTGCACGCGTGGGTTCGAATCCCACCTTCGTCGCTTGTGTGTTTTAGCCGGTTCCTAGAATGCCTCACGCTATTGCAGTGTCTTTTTCGTCAAGAAGACCTACAAGCAGCGCTTTTACACAGGTCCATGAGCCTGACTGGAGACACGTAGCACTGGTCATGCGCCTTTTGCTCCCAGGTTCATCTGTTTGAACTATGTCAACATGAGATTTAAGGCAGTTGACAGTCGATCCACTGTGCATAACCCATGTAGGTATGGATTCTTTTGTCATCAACAAGAGCGTGCTCAACCAATTTTGGTAATGAACGAAGGGCAGCCATTATTGCCTAATCTTTGCACGTTCGCTCTCTTTATTTTGTGATTTTCCATGGTCGCTTCCTTCATCTGTTGGTAGCGTGGCCGAGCGGTCTAAGGCGCTGGATTAAGGCTCCAGTCTCTTCGGAGGCGTGGGTTCGAATCCCACCGCTGCCAGGACCTGCTTTTGATTCGACTTCTGCATTGACAGTTGGCCGAAGGTCACTAAATGGGTCACTTCCAGCGGTATTTCTCCTGGAATGCTCATGCGCTAGCTCTCTTCATCAAAGTGTTTCGATAGCTTCTGCAGCCCGGCTTATGCTAAAGGATCGTTAGCCTCACCACAGCTGTTTTTCGTGGTCATGCCTGCTTTCCTTGTTCTCCCTTGGAATGTCTCAATCAACAGCTTAACTCTGATATCCCCTCACAAGCCCCTTTGGGATTTTGAGTCCAGTCTACCAAAAGGCATGCTTTCCAAGCCCACCATTGCCAGGGAGCCTATTGTGGGGTTTGTAATGTCATTCTTCCGAAAGGATTTAAACAGCTCTAGGCTCCCATGCTTTAATGCTCCACCTGTAACTACAACTCACAACAAATAGCACTTACCAAATGATTCAAACAGATCGAAGCTGCTGTCAGGGTGTCAAATGTAGGAGGCAATCCTGCCTTGCGTGGCTTGTCTCCCAAGTCTTCAGGTAGCTCGTGCGTCCCATGTTTTCATGCTGTGCCTCACCAAGCAGCTCCCGTGGTTTCCATGGAGTACCTCAGACAGTCAGCCAACATGGAGCATGCTGCTTACAGAGCGTCTCAAAACTTGCTCCCTTTTCACGAGGCTGTTCACATCTCCAGTTACAAAGCATTATAGTTGTTCGAAAAAGCTACCTAGCTCGTCTGAACAGGGCGGGTATGGGCCTAATCGAAACTTCGCCACCAAAGATTGGGAAACGGTCAGCTCGACGAAGAAATGATCCTGTTCTCTGTCAAGTTTGCAGCGCCTCTCCGCATCCACTCAATTCACTTCCTGTTAAAGCACACCACATGCCACAAGGCATACACATGTTGAATGAGAGAATGAGTCATCTAGTTTGCTCAAAAAAAAGAAAAGAAATGATCTTTCCAGAATTTGTCTTAAACGCTGGAAGCGCTGTACTTGGTGGCCAAGAGTTTAATGCGAGCACTTCAAATTCAGTGGGCTCTGGGATGAAACTTGGATGCCATGCTCTCAGACATGCATAGAGTTGATAAGAAAAAAAAAAACTTCAAGATATTCCGCTGTCCCTTACAAAATGTGTGAGGATGTTCATTGCTTTCGACGAGGTGGCCGAGAGATTAAGGCGATGGACTGCTAATCCATTGTGCTCTGCACGCGTGGGTTCGAATCCCACCTTTGTCGCTTGTGTGTTTTAGCCGGTTCCTAGAATGCCTCACGCTATTGCAGTGTCTTTTTCGTCAAGAAGACCTACAAGCAGCGCTTTTACACAGGTCCATGAGCCTGACTGGAGACACGTAGCACTGGTCATGCGCCTTTTGCTCCCAGGTTCATCTGTTTGAACTATGTCAACATGAGATTTAAGGCAGTTGACAGTCGATCCACTGTGCATAACCCATGTAGGTATGGATTCTTTTGTCATCAACAAGAGCGTGCTCAACCAATTTTGGTAATGAACGAAGGGCAGCCATTATTGCCTAATCTTTGCACGTTCGCTCTCTTTCTTTTGTGATTTTCCATGGTCGCTTCCTTCATCTGTTGGTAGCGTGGCCGAGCGGTCTAAGGCGCTGGATTAAGGCTCCAGTCTCTTCGGAGGCGTGGGTTCGAATCCCACCGCTGCCAGGACCTGCTTTTGATTCGACTTCTGCATTGACAGTTGGCCGAAGGTCACTAAATGGGTCACTTCCAGCGGTATTTCTCCTGGAATGCTCATGCGCTAGCTCTCTTCATCAAAGTGTTTCGATAGCTTCTGCAGCCCGGCTTATGCTAAAGGATCGTTAGCCTCACCACAGCTGTTTTTCGTGGTCATGCCTGCTTTACTTGTTCTCCCTTGGAATGTCTCAATCAACAGCTTAACTCTGATATCCCCTCACAAGCCCCTTTGGGATTTTGAGTCCAGTCTACCAAAAGGCATGCTTTCCAAGCCCACCATTGCCAGGGAGCCTATTGTGGGGTTTGTAATGTCATTCTTCCGAAAGGATTTAAACAGCTCTAGGCTCCCATGCTTTAATGCTCCACCTGTAACTACAACTCACAACAAATAGCACTTACCAAATGATTCAAACAGATCGAAGCTGCTGTCAGGGTGTCAAATGTAGGAGGCAATCCTGCCTTGCGTGGCTTGTCTCCCAAGTCTTCAGGTAGCTCGTGCGTCCCATGTTTTCATGCTGTGCCTCACCAAGCAGCTCCCGTGGTTTCCATGGAGTACCTCAGACAGTCAGCCAACATGGAGCATGCTGCTTACAGAGCGTCTCAAAACTTGCTCCCTTTTCACGAGGCTGTTCACATCTCCAGTTACAAAGCATTATAGTTGTTCGAAAAAGCTACCTAGCTCGTCTGAACAGGGCGGGTATGGGCCTAATCGAAACTTCGCCACCAAAGATTGGGAAACGGTCAGCTCGACGAAGAAATTATCCTGTTCTCTGTCAAGTTTGCAGCGCCTCTCCGCATCCACTCAATTCACTTCCTGTTAAAGCACACCACATGCCACAAGGCATACACATGTTGAATGAGAGAATGAGTCATCTAGTTTGCTCAAAAAAAGAAAAGAAATGATCTTTCCAGAATTTGTCTTAAACGCTGGAAGCGCTGTACTTGGTGGCCAAGAGTTTAATGCGAGCACTTCAAATTCAGTGGGCTCTGGGATGAAACTTGGATGCCATGCTCTCAGACATGCATAGAGTTGATAAGAAAAAAAAAAACTTCAAGATATTCCGCTGTCCCTTACAAAATGTGTGAGGATGTTCATTGCTTTCGACGAGGTGGCCGAGAGATTAAGGCGATGGACTGCTAATCCATTGTGCTCTGCACGCGTGGGTTCGAATCCCACCTTCGTCGCTTGTGTGTTTTAGCCGGTTCCTAGAATGCCTCACGCTATTGCAGTGTCTTTTTCGTCAAGAAGACCTACAAGCAGCGCTTTTACACAGGTCCATGAGCCTGACTGGAGACACGTAGCACTGGTCATGCGCCTTTTGCTCCCAGGTTCATCTGTTTGAACTATGTCAACATGAGATTTAAGGCAGTTGACAGTCGATCCACTGTGCATAACCCATGTAGGTATGGATTCTTTTGTCATCAACAAGAGCGTGCTCAACCAATTTTGGTAATGAACGAAGGGCAGCCATTATTGCCTAATCTTTGCACGTTCGCTCTCTTTATTTTGTGATTTTCCATGGTCGCTTCCTTCATCTGTTGGTAGCGTGGCCGAGCGGTCTAAGGCGCTGGATTAAGGCTCCAGTCTCTTCGGAGGCGTGGGTTCGAATCCCACCGCTGCCAGGACCTGCTTTTGATTCGACTTCTGCATTGACAGTTGGCCGAAGGTCACTAAATGGGTCACTTCCAGCGGTATTTCTCCTGGAATGCTCATGCGCTAGCTCTCTTCATCAAAGTGTTTCGATAGCTTCTGCAGCCCGGCTTATGCTAAAGGATCGTTAGCCTCACCACAGCTGTTTTTCGTGGTCATGCCTGCTTTCCTTGTTCTCCCTTGGAATGTCTCAATCAACAGCTTAACTCTGATATCCCCTCACAAGCCCCTTTGGGATTTTGAGTCCAGTCTACCAAAAGGCATGCTTTCCAAGCCCACCATTGCCAGGGAGCCTATTGTGGGGTTTGTAATGTCATTCTTCCGAAAGGATTTAAACAGCTCTAGGCTCCCATGCTTTAATGCTCCACCTGTAACTACAACTCACAACAAATAGCACTTACCAAATGATTCAAACAGATCGAAGCTGCTGTCAGGGTGTCAAATGTAGGAGGCAATCCTGCCTTGCGTGGCTTGTCTCCCAAGTCTTCAGGTAGCTCGTGCGTCCCATGTTTTCATGCTGTGCCTCACCAAGCAGCTCCCGTGGTTTCCATGGAGTACCTCAGACAGTCAGCCAACATGGAGCATGCTGCTTACAGAGCGTCTCAAAACTTGCTCCCTTTTCACGAGGCTGTTCACATCTTCAGTTACAAAGCATTATAGTTGTTCGAAAAAGCTACCTAGCTCGTCTGAACAGGGCGGGTATGGGCCTAATCGAAACTTCGCCACCAAAGATTGGGAAACGGTCAGCTCGACGAAGAAATGATCCTGTTCTCTGTCAAGTTTGCAGCGCCTCTCCGCATCCACTCAATTCACTTCCTGTTAAAGCACACCACATGCCACAAGGCATACACATGTTGAATGAGAGAATGAGTCATCTAGTTTGCTCAAAAAAAAGAAAAGAAATGATCTTTCCAGAATTTGTCTTAAACGCTGGAAGCGCTGTACTTGGTGGCCAAGAGTTTAATGCGAGCACTTCAAATTCAGTGGGCTCTGGGATGAAACTTGGATGCCATGCTCTCAGACATGCATGGAGTTGATAAGAAAAAAAAAACAACTTCAAGATATTCCGCTGTCCCTTACAAAATGTGTGAGGATGTTCATTGCTTTCGATGAGGTGGCCGAGAGGTTAAGGCGATGGACTGCTAATCCATTGTGCTCTGCACGCGTGGGTTCGAATCCCACCTTCATCGCTTGTGTGTTTTAGGCGGTTTCTAGAATGCCTCACGCTATTGCAGTGTCTTTTTCGTCAAGAAGACCTACAAGCAGCGCTTTTACACAGGTCCATGAGCCTGACTGGAGACACGTAGCTCTGGTCATGCGCCTTTTGCTCCCAGGTTCATCTGTTTGAACTATGTCAACATGAGATTTAAGGCAGTTGACAGTCGATCCACTGTGCATAACCCATGTAGGTATGGATTCTTTTGTCATCAACAAGAGAGTGTCCAACCAATTTTGGAAATGAACGAAGGGCAGCCATTATTGCCTAATCTTTGCACGTTCGCTCTCTTTCTTTTGTGATTTTCCATGGTCACTTCCTTAATCTGTTGGTAGCGTGGCCGAGCGGTTTAAGGTGCTGGATTAAGGCTCCAGTCTCTTCGGAGGCGTGGGTTTGAATCCCACTGCTGCCAGGACCTGCTTTTGATTCGACTACTGCATTGACAGTTGGCCGAAGGTCACTAAATGGGTCACTTCTAGCGGTATTTCTCCTGGAATGCTCATGCGCTAGCTCTCTTCATCAAAGTGTTTCGATAGCTTCTGCAGCCCGGCTTATGCTAAAGGATCGTTAGCCTCACCACAGCTGTTTTTCGTGGTCATGCCTGCTTTCCTTGTTCTCCCTTGGAATGTCTCAATCAACAGCTTAACTCTGATATCCCCTCACAAGCCCCTTTGGGATTTTGAGTCCAGTCTACCAAAAGGCATGCTTTCCAAGCCCACCATTGCCAGGGAGCCTATTGTGGGGTTTGTAATGTCATTCTTCCGAAAGGATTTAAACAGCTCTAGGCTCCCATGCTTTAATGCTCCACCTGTAACTACAACTCACAACAAATAGCACTTATCAAATGATTCAAACAGATCGAAGCTGCTGTCAGGGTGTCAAATGTAGGAGGCAATCCTGCCTTGCGTGGCTTGTCTCCCAAGTCTTCAGGTAGCTCGTGCGTCCCATGTTTTCATGCTGTGCCTCACCAAGCAGCTCCCGTGGTTTCCATGGAGTACCTCAGACAGTCAGCCAACATGGAGCATGCTGCTTACAGAGCGTCTCAAAACTTGCTCCCTTTTCACGAGGCTGTTCACATCTCCAGTTACAAAGCATTATAGTTGTTCGAAAAAGCTACCTAGCTCGTCTGAACAGGGCGGGGTATGGGCCTAATGGAAACTTCGCCACCAAAGATTGGGAAACGGTCAGCTCGACGAAGAAATGATCCTGTTCTCTGTCAAGTTTGCAGCGCCTTTCCGCATCCACTCAATTCACTTCCTGTTAAAGCACACCACATGCCACAAGGCATACACATGTTGAATGAGAGAATGAGTCATCTAGTTTGCTCAAAAAAAAGAAAAGAAATGATCTTTCCAGAATTTGTCTTAAACGCTGGAAGCGCTGTACTTGGTGGCCAAGAGTTTAATGCGAGCACTTCAAATTCAGTGGGCTCTGGGATGAAACTTGGATGCCATGCTCTCAGACATACATGGAGTTGATAAGAAAAAAAAAAACTTCAAGATATTCCGCTGTCCGTTACAAAATGTGTGAGGATGTTCATTGCTTTCGACGAGGTGGCCGAGAGGTTAAGGCGATGGACTGCTAATCCATTGTGCTCTGCACGCGTGGGTTCGAATCCCACCTTCGTCGCTTGTGTATTTTAGGCGGTTCCTAGAATGCCTCACGCTATTGCAGTGTCTTTTTCGTCAAGAAGACCTACAAGCAGCGCTTTTACACAGGTCCATGAGCCTGACTGGAGACACGTAGCACTGGTCATGCGCCTTTTGCTCCCAGGTTCATCTGTTTGAACTATGTCAACATGAGATTTAAGGCAGTTGACAGTCGATCCACTGTGCATAACCCATGTAGGTATGGATTCTTTTGTCATCAACAAGAGCGTGCTCAACCAATTTTGGTAATGAACGAAGGGCAGCCATTATTGCCTAATCTTTGCACGTTCGCTCTCTTTCTTTTGTGATTTTCCATGGTCGCTTCCTTCATCTGTTGGTAGCGTGGCCGAGCGGTCTAAGGCGCTGGATTAAGGCTCCAGTCTCTTCGGGGGCGTGGGTTCGAATCCCACCGCTGCCAGGACCTGCTTTTGATTCGACTTCTGCATTGACAGTTGGCCGAAGATCACTAAATGGGTCACTTCCAGCGGTATTTCTCCTGGAATGCTCATGCGCTAGCTCTCTTCATCAAAGTGTTTCGATAGCTTCTGCAGCCCGGCTTATGCTAAAGGATCGTTAGCCTCACCACAGCTGTTTTTCGTGGTCATGCCTGCTGTTAAAGCACACCACATGCCACAAGGCATACACATGTTGAATGAGAGAATGAGTCATCTAGTTTGCTCAAAAAAAAGAAAAGAAATGATCTTTCCAGAATTTGTCTTAAACGCTGGAAGCGCTGTACTTGGTGGCCAAGAGTTTAATGCGAGCACTTCAAATTCAGTGGGCTCTGGGATGAAACTTGGATGCCATGCTCTCAGACATGCATGGAGTTGATAAGAAAAAAAAAAACTTCAAGATATTCCGCTGTCCGTTACAAAATGTGTGAGGATGTTCATTGCTTTCGACGAGGTGGCCGAGAGGTTAAGGCGATGGACTGCTAATCCATTGTGCTCTGCACGCGTGGGTTCGAATCCCACCTTCGTCGCTTGTGTGTTTTAGCCGGTTCCTAGAATGCCTCACGCTATTGCAGTGTCTTTTTCGTCAAGAAGACCTACAAGCAGCGCTTTTACACAGGTCCATGAGCCTGACTGGAGACACGTAGCACTGGTCATGCGCCTTTTGCTCCCAGGTTCATCTGTTTGAACTATGTCAACATGAGATTTAAGGCAGTTGACAGTCGATCCACTGTGCATAACCCATGTAGGTATGGATTCTTTTGTCATCAACAAGAGCATGCTCAACCAATTTTGGTAATGAACGAAGGGCAGCCATTATTGCCTAATCTTTGCACGTTCGCTCTCTTTATTTTGTGATTTTCCATGGTCGCTTCCTTCATCTGTTGGTAGCGTGGCCGAGCGGTCTAAGGTGCTGGATTAAGGCTCCAGTCTCTTCGGAGGCGTGGGTTCGAATCCCACCGCTGCCAGGACCTGCTTTTGATTCGACTTCTGCATTGACAGTTGGCCGAAGGTCACTAAATGGGTCACTTCCAGCGGTATTTCTCCTGGAATGCTCATGCGCTAGCTCTCTTCATCAAAGTGTTTCGATAGCTTCTGCAGCCCGGCTTATGCTAAAGGATCGTTAGCCTCACCACAGCTGTTTTTCGTGATCATGCCTGCTTTCCTTGTTTTCCCTTGGAATGTCTCAATCAACAGCTTAACTCTGATATCCCCTCACAAGCCCCTTTGGGATTTTGAGTCCAGTCTACCAAAAGGCATGCTTTCCAAGCCCACCATTGCCAGGGAGCCTATTGTGGGGTTTGTAATGTCATTCTTCCGAAAGGATTTAAACAGCTCTAGGCTCCCATGCTTTAATGCTCCACCTGTAACTACAACTCACAACAAATAGCACTTACCAAATGATTCAAACAGATCGAAGCTGCTGTCAGGGTGTCAAATGTAGGAGGCAATCCTGCCTTGCGTGGCTTGTCTCCCAAGTCTTAAGGTAGCTCGTGCGTCCCATGTTTTCATGCTGTGCCTCACCAAGCAGCTCCCGTGGTTTCCATGGATTACCTCAGACAGTCAGCCAACATGGAGCATGCTGCTTACAGAGCGTCTCAAAACTTGCTCCCTTTTCACGAGGCTGTTCACATCTCCAGTTACAAAGCATTATAGTTGTTCGAAAAAGCTACCTAGCTCGTCTGAACAGGGCGGGGTATGGGCCTAATCGAAACTTCGCCACCAAAGATTGGGAAACGGTCAGCTCGACGAAGAAATGATCCTGTTCTCTGTCAAGTTTGCAGCGCCTCTCCGCATCCACTCAATTCAATTCCTGTTAAAGCACACCACATGCCACAAGGCATACACATGTTGAATGAGAGAATGAGTCATCTAGTTTGCTCAAAAAAAAGAAAAGAAATGATCTTTCCAGAATTTGTCTTAAACGCTGGAAGCGCTGTACTTGGTGGCCAAGAGTTTAATGCGAGCACTTCAAATTCAGTGGGCTCTGGGATGAAACTTGGATGCCATGCTCTCAGACATGCATGGAGTTGATAAGGAAAAAAAAAAAACTTCAAGATATTCCGCTGTCTCTTACAAAATGTGTGAGGATGTTCATTGCTTTCGACGAGGTGGCCGAGAGGTTAAGGCGATGGACTGCTAATCCATTGTGCTCTGCACGCGTGGATTTGAATCCCACCTTCGTCGCTTGTGTGTTTTAGCCGGTTCCTAGAATGCCTCACGCTATTGCAGTGTCTTTTTCGTCAAGAAGACCTACAAGCAGCGCTTTTACACAGGTCCATGAGCCTGACTGGAGACACGTAGCACTGGTCATGCGCCTTTTGCTCCCAGGTTCATCTGTTTGAACTATGTCAACATGAGATTTAAGGCAGTTGACAGTCGATCCACTGTGCATAACCCATGTAGGTATGGATTCTTTTGTCATCAACAAGAGCGTGCTCAACCAATTTTGGTAATGAACAAAGGGCAGCCATTATTGCCTAATCTTTGCACGTTCGCTCTCTTTCTTTTGTGATTTTCCATGGTCGCTTCCTTCATCTGTTGGTAGCGTGACCAAGCGGTCCAAGGCGCTGGATTAAGGCTCCAGTCTCTTCGGAGGTGTGGGTTCGAATCCCACCGCTGCCAGGACCTGCTTTTGATTCGACTTCTGCATTGACAGTTGCCCGAAGGTCACTAAATGGGTCACTTCCAGCGGTATTTCTCCTGGAATGCTCATGCGCTAGCTCTCTTCATCAAAGTGTTTCGATAGCTTCTGCAGCCGGCTTATGCTAAAGGATCGTTAGCCTCACCACAGCTGTTTTTCGTGATCATGCCTGCTTTCCTTGTTTTCCCTTGGAATGTCTCAATCAACAGCTTAACTCTGATATCCCCTCACAAGCCCCTTTGGGATTTTGAGTCCAGTCTACCAAAAGGCATGCTTTCCAAGCCCACCATTGCCAGGGAGCCTATTGTGGGGTTTGTAATGTCATTCTTCCGAAAGGATTTAAACAGCTTTAGGCTCCCATGCTTTAATGCTCCACCTGTAACTACAACTCACAACAAATAGCACTTACCAAATGATTCAAACAGATCGAAGCTGCTGTCAGGGTGTCAAATGTAGGAGGCAATCCTGCCTTGCGTGGCTTGTCTCCCAAGTCTTAAGGTAGCTCGTGCATCCCATGTTTTCATGCTGTGCCTCACCAAGCAGCTCCCGTGGTTTCCATGGATTACCTCAGACAGTCAGCCAACATGGAGCATGCTGCTTACAGAGCGTCTCAAAACTTGCTCCCTTTTCACGAGGCTGTACACATCTCCAGATACAAAGCATTATAGTTGTTCGAAAAAGCTACCTAGCTCGTCTGAACAGGGCGGGGTATAGGCCTAATCGAAACTTCGCCACCAAAGATTGGGAAACGGTCAGCTCGACGAAGAAATGATCCTGTTCTCTGTCAAGTTTGCAGCGCCTCTCCGCATCCACTCAATTCACTTCCTGTTATAGCACACCACATGCCACAAGGCATACACATGTTGAATGAGAGAATGAGTCATCTAGTTTGCTCAAAAAAAAGAAAAGAAATGATCTTTCCAGAATTTGTCTTAAACGCTGGAAGCGCTGTACTTGGTGGCCAAGAGTTTAATGCGAGCACTTCAAATTCAGTGGGCTCTGGGATGAAACTTGGATGCCATGCTCTCAGACATACATGGAGTTGATAAGAAAAAAAAAAACTTCAAGATATTCCGCTGTCCGTTACAAAATGTGTGAGGATGTTCATTGCTTTCGACGAGGTGGCCGAGAGGTTAAGGCGATGGACTGCTAATCCATTGTGCTCTGCACGCGTGGGTTCGAATCCCACCTTCGTCGCTTGTGTATTTTAGGCGGTTCCTAGAATGCCTCACGCTATTGCAGTGTCTTTTTCGTCAAGAAGACCTACAAGCAGCGCTTTTACACAGGTCCATGAGCCTGACTGGAGACACGTAGCACTGGTCATGCGCCTTTTGCTCCCAGGTTCATCTGTTTGAACTATGTCAACATGAGATTTAAGGCAGTTGACAGTCGATCCACTGTGCATAACCCATGTAGGTATGGATTCTTTTGTCATCAACAAGAGCGTGCTCAACCAATTTTGGTAATGAACGAAGGGCAGCCATTATTGCCTAATCTTTGCACGTTCGCTCTCTTTCTTTTGTGATTTTCCATGGTCGCTTCCTTCATCTGTTGGTAGCGTGGCCGAGCGGTCTAAGGCGCTGGATTAAGGTTCCAGTCTCTTCGGGGGCGTGGGTTCGAATCCCACCGCTGCCAGGACCTGCTTTTGATTCGACTTCTGCATTGACAGTTGGCCGAAGATCACTAAATGGGTCACTTCCAGCGGTATTTCTCCTGGAATGCTCATGCGCTAGCTCTCTTCATCAAAGTGTTTCGATAGCTTCTGCAGCCCGGCTTATGCTAAAGGATCGTTAGCCTCACCACAGCTGTTTTTCGTGGTCATGCCTGCTGTTAAAGCACACCACATGCCACAAGGCATACACATGTTGAATGAGAGAATGAGTCATCTAGTTTGCTCAAAAAAAAGAAAAGAAATGATCTTTCCAGAATTTGTCTTAAACGCTGGAAGCGCTGTACTTGGTGGCCAAGAGTTTAATGCGAGCACTTCAAATTCAGTGGGCTCTGGGATGAAACTTGGATGCCATGCTCTCAGACATACATGGAGTTGATAAGAAAAAAAAAAACTTCAAGATATTCCGCTGTCCGTTACAAAATGTGTGAGGATGTTCATTGCTTTCGACGAGGTGGCCGAGAGGTTAAGGCGATGGACTGCTAATCCATTGTGCTCTGCACGCGTGGGTTCGAATCCCACCTTCGTCGCTTGTGTATTTTAGGCGGTTCCTAGAATGCCTCACGCTATTGCAGTGTCTTTTTCGTCAAGAAGACCTACAAGCAGCGCTTTTACACAGGTCCATGAGCCTGACTGGAGACACGTAGCACTGGTCATGCGCCTTTTGCTCCCAGGTTCATCTGTTTGAACTATGTCAACATGAGATTTAAGGCAGTTGACAGTCGATCCACTGTGCATAACCCATGTAGGTATGGATTCTTTTGTCATCAACAAGAGCGTGCTCAACCAATTTTGGTAATGAACGAAGGGCAGCCATTATTGCCTAATCTTTGCACGTTCGCTCTCTTTCTTTTGTGATTTTCCATGGTCGCTTCCTTCATCTGTTGGTAGCGTGGCCGAGCGGTCTAAGGCGCTGGATTAAGGTTCCAGTCTCTTCGGGGGCGTGGGTTCGAATCCCACCGCTGCCAGGACCTGCTTTTGATTCGACTTCTGCATTGACAGTTGGCCGAAGATCACTAAATGGGTCACTTCCAGCGGTATTTCTCCTGGAATGCTCATGCGCTAGCTCTCTTCATCAAAGTGTTTCGATAGCTTCTGCAGCCCGGCTTATGCTAAAGGATCGTTAGCCTCACCACAGCTGTTTTTCGTGGTCATGCCTGCTGTTAAAGCACACCACATGCCACAAGGCATACACATGTTGAATGAGAGAATGAGTCATCTAGTTTGCTCAAAAAAAAGAAAAGAAATGATCTTTCCAGAATTTGTCTTAAACGCTGGAAGCGCTGTACTTGGTGGCCAAGAGTTTAATGCGAGCACTTCAAATTCAGTGGGCTCTGGGATGAAACTTGGATGCCATGCTCTCAGACATGCATGGAGTTGATAAGAAAAAAAAAAACTTCAAGATATTCCGCTGTCCGTTACAAAATGTGTGAGGATGTTCATTGCTTTCGACGAGGTGGCCGAGAGGTTAAGGCGATGGACTGCTAATCCATTGTGCTCTGCACGCGTGGGTTCGAATCCCACCTTCGTCGCTTGTGTGTTTTAGCCGGTTCCTAGAATGCCTCACGCTATTGCAGTGTCTTTTTCGTCAAGAAGACCTACAAGCAGCGCTTTTACACAGGTCCATGAGCCTGACTGGAGACACGTAGCACTGGTCATGCGCCTTTTGCTCCCAGGTTCATCTGTTTGAACTATGTCAACATGAGATTTAAGGCAGTTGACAGTCGATCCACTGTGCATAACCCATGTAGGTATGGATTCTTTTGTCATCAACAAGAGCATGCTCAACCAATTTTGGTAATGAACGAAGGGCAGCGTGCCGAGCCTGTTGGTAGCCTCACCACAGCTGTTTTTCGTGATCATGCCTGCTTTCCTTGTTTTCCCTTGGAATGTCTCAATCAACAGCTTAACTCTGATATCCCCTCACAAG
The DNA here is from genome assembly GCF_024256425.1 of Clarias gariepinus. NCBI lineage: Eukaryota > Metazoa > Chordata > Actinopteri > Siluriformes > Clariidae > Clarias > Clarias gariepinus. Next base: position 4,336,522 of record NC_071113.1, read on the forward strand.
CCCCTTTGGGATTTTGAGTCCAGTCTACCAAAAGGCATGCTTTCCAAGCCCACCATTGCCAGGGAGCCTATTGTGGGGTTTGTAATGTCATTCTTCCGAAAGGATTTAAACAGCTCTAGGCTCCCATGCTTTAATGCTCCACCTGTAACTACAACTCACAACAAATAGCACTTACCAAATGATTCAAACAGATCGAAGCTGCTGTCAGGGTGTCAAATGTAGGAGGCAATCCTGCCTTGCGTGGCTTGTCTCCCAAGTCTTAAGGTAGCTCGTGCGTCCCATGTTTTCATGCTGTGCCTCACCAAGCAGCTCCCGTGGTTTCCATGGATTACCTCAGACAGTCAGCCAACATGGAGCATGCTGCTTACAGAGCGTCTCAAAACTTGCTCCCTTTTCACGAGGCTGTTCACATCTCCAGTTACAAAGCATTATAGTTGTTCGAAAAAGCTACCTAGCTCGTCTGAACAGGGCGGGGTATGGGCCTAATCGAAACTTCGCCACCAAAGATTGGGAAACGGTCAGCTCGACGAAGAAATGATCCTGTTCTCTGTCAAGTTTGCAGCGCCTCTCCGCATCCACTCAATTCAATTCCTGTTAAAGCACACCACATGCCACAAGGCATACACATGTTGAATGAGAGAATGAGTCATCTAGTTTGCTCAAAAAAAAGAAAAGAAATGATCTTTCCAGAATTTGTCTTAAACGCTGGAAGCGCTGTACTTGGTGGCCAAGAGTTTAATGCAAGCACTTCAAATTCAGTGGGCTCTGGGATGAAACTTGGATGCCATGCTCTCAGACATGCATGGAGTTGATAAGGAAAAAAAAAAAACTTCAAGATATTCCGCTGTCTCTTACAAAATGTGTGAGGATGTTCATTGCTTTCGACGAGGTGGCCGAGAGGTTAAGGCGATGGACTGCTAATCCATTGTGCTCTGCACGCGTGGATTTGAATCCCACCTTCGTCGCTTGTGTGTTTTAGCCGGTTCCTAGAATGCCTCACGCTATTGCAGTGTCTTTTTCGTCAAGAAGACCTACAAGCAGCGCTTTTACACAGGTCCATGAGCCTGACTGGAGACACGTAGCACTGGTCATGCGCCTTTTGCTCCCAGGTTCATCTGTTTGAACTATGTCAACATGAGATTTAAGGCAGTTGACAGTCGATCCACTGTGCATAACCCATGTAGGTATGGATTCTTTTGTCATCAACAAGAGCGTGCTCAACCAATTTTGGTAATGAACAAAGGGCAGCCATTATTGCCTAATCTTTGCACGTTCGCTCTCTTTCTTTTGTGATTTTCCATGGTCGCTTCCTTCATCTGTTGGTAGCGTGACCAAGCGGTCTAAGGCGCTGGATTAAGGCTCCAGTCTCTTCGGAGGTGTGGGTTCGAATCCCACCGCTGCCAGGACCTGCTTTTGATTCGACTTCTGCATTGACAGTTGCCCGAAGGTCACTAAATGGGTCACTTCCAGCGGTATTTCTCCTGGAATGCTCATGCGCTAGCTCTCTTCATCAAAGTGTTTCGATAGCTTCTGCAGCCGGCTTATGCTAAAGGATCGTTAGCCTCACCACAGCTGTTTTTCGTGATCATGCCTGCTTTCCTTGTTTTCCCTTGGAATGTCTCAATCAACAGCTTAACTCTGATATCCCCTCACAAGCCCCTTTGGGATTTTGAGTCCAGTCTACCAAAAGGCATGCTTTCCAAGCCCACCATTGCCAGGGAGCCTATTGTGGGGTTTGTAATGTCATTCTTCCGAAAGGATTTAAACAGCTTTAGGCTCCCATGCTTTAATGCTCCACCTGTAACTACAACTCACAACAAATAGCACTTACCAAATGATTCAAACAGATCGAAGCTGCTGTCAGGGTGTCAAATGTAGGAGGCAATCCTGCCTTGCGTGGCTTGTCTCCCAAGTCTTAAGGTAGCTCGTGCATCCCATGTTTTCATGCTGTGCCTCACCAAGCAGCTCCCGTGGTTTCCATGGATTACCTCAGACAGTCAGCCAACATGGAGCATGCTGCTTACAGAGCGTCTCAAAACTTGCTCCCTTTTCACGAGGCTGTACACATCTCCAGATACAAAGCATTATAGTTGTTCGAAAAAGCTACCTAGCTCGTCTGAACAGGGCGGGGTATAGGCCTAATCGAAACTTCGCCACCAAAGATTGGGAAACGGTCAGCTCGACGAAGAAATGATCCTGTTCTCTGTCAAGTTTGCAGCGCCTCTCCGCATCCACTCAATTCACTTCCTGTTAAAGCACACCACATGCCACAAGGCATACACATGTTGAATGAGAGAATGAGTCATCTAGTTTGCTCAAAAAAAAGAAAAGAAATGATCTTTCCAGAATTTGTCTTAAACGCTGGAAGCGCTGTACTTGGTGGCCAAGAGTTTAATGCGAGCACTTCAAATTCAGTGGGCTCTGGGATGAAACTTGGATGCCATGCTCTCAGACATACATGGAGTTGATAAGAAAAAAAAAAACTTCAAGATATTCCGCTGTCCGTTACAAAATGTGTGAGGATGTTAATTGCTTTCGACGAGGTGGCCGAGAGGTTAAGGCGATGGACTGCTAATCCATTGTGCTCTGCACGCGTGGGTTCGAATCCCACCTTCGTCGCTTGTGTATTTTAGGCGGTTCCTAGAATGCCTCACGCTATTGCAGTGTCTTTTTCGTCAAGAAGACCTACAAGCAGCGCTTTTACACAGGTCCATGAGCCTGACTGGAGACACGTAGCACTGGTCATGCGCCTTTTGCTCCCAGGTTCATCTGTTTGAACTATGTCAACATGAGATTTAAGGCAGTTGACAGTCGATCCACTGTGCATAACCCATGTAGGTATGGATTCTTTTGTCATCAACAAGAGCGTGCTCAACCAATTTTGGTAATGAACGAAGGGCAGCCATTATTGCCTAATCTTTGCACGTTCGCTCTCTTTCTTTTGTGATTTTCCATGGTCGCTTCCTTCATCTGTTGGTAGCGTGGCCGAGCGGTCTAAGGCGCTGGATTAAGACTCCAGTCTCTTCGGATGCGTGGGTTCGAATCCCACCGCTGCCAGGACCTGCTTTTGATTCGACTTCTGCATTGACAGTTGGCCGAAGATCACTAAATGGGTCACTTCCAGCGGCATTTCTCCTGGAATGCTCATGCGCTAGCTCTCTTCATCAAAGTGTTTCGATAGCTTCTGCAGCCCGGCTTATGCTAAAGGATCGTTAGCCTCTCCACAGCTGTTTTTCGTGGTCATGCCTGCTTTCCTTGTTCTCCCTTGGAATGTCTCAATCAACAGCTTAACTCTGATATCCCCTCACAAGCCCCTTTGGGATTTTGAGTCCAGTCTACCAAAAGGCATGCTTTCCAAGCCCACCATTGCCAGGGAGCCTATTGTGGGGTTTGTAATGTCATTCTTCCGAAAGGATTTAAACAGCTCTAGGCTCCCATGCTTTAATGCTCCACCTATAACTACAACTCACAACAAATAGCACTTACCAAATGATTCAAACAGATCGAAGCTGCTGTCAGGGTGTCAAATGTAGGAGGCAATCCTGCCTTGCGTGGCTTGTCTCCCAAGTCTTCAGGTAGCTCGTGCGTCCCATGTTTTCATGCTGTGCCTCACCAAGCAGCTCCCGTGGTTTCCATGGAGTACCTCAGACAGTCAGCCAACATGGAGCATGCTGCTTACAGAGCGTCTCAAAACTTGCTCCCTTTTCACGAGGCTGTTCACATCTCCAGTTACAAAGCATTATAGTTGTTCGAAAAAGCTACCTAGCTCGTCTGAACAGGGCGGGGTATGGGCCTAATCGAAACTTCGCCACCAAAGATTGGGAAACGGTCAGCTCGACGAAGAAATGATCCTGTTCTCTGTCAAGTTTGCAGCGCCTCTCCGCATCCACTCAATTCACTTCCTGTTAAAGCACACCACATGCCACAAGGCATACACATGTTGAATGAGAGAATGAGTCATCTAGTTTGCTCAAAAAAAACAAAAGAAATGATCTTTCCAGAATTTGTCTTAAACGCTGGAAGCGCTGTACTTGGTGGCCAAGAGTTTAATGCGAGCACTTCAAATTCAGTGGGCTCTGGGATGAAACTTGGATGCCATGCTCTCAGACATACATGGAGTTGATAAGAAAAAAAAAAACTTTAAGATATTCCGCTGTCCGTTACAAAATGTGTGAGGATGTTCATTGCTTTCGACGAGGTGGCCGAGAGGTTAAGGCGATGGACTGCTAATCCATTGTGCTCTGCACGCGTGGGTTCGAATCCCACCTTCGTCGCTTGTGTATTTTAGGCGGTTCCTAGAATGCCTCACGCTATTGCAGTGTCTTTTTCGTCAAGAAGACCTACAAGCAGCGCTTTTACACAGGTCCATGAGCCTGACTGGAGACACGTAGCACTGGTCATGCGCCTTTTGCTCCCAGGTTCATCTGTTTGAACTATGTCAACATGAGATTTAAGGCAGTTGACAGTCGATCCACTGTGCATAACCCATGTAGGTATGGATTCTTTTGTCATCAACAAGAGCGTGCTCAACCAATTTTGGTAATGAACGAAGGGCAGCCATTATTGCCTAATCTTCGCACGTTCGCTCTCTTTATTTTGTGATTTTCCATGGTCGCGTCCTTCATCTGTTGGTAGCGTGGCCGAGCGGTCTAAGGCGCTGGATTAAGGCTCCAGTCTCTTCGGAGGCGTGGGTTCGATTCCCACCGCTGCCAGGACCTGCTTTTGATTCGACTTCTGCATTGACAGTTGGCCGAAGATCACTAAATGGGTCACTTCCAGCGGTATTTCTCTTGGAATGCTCATGCGCTAGCTCTCTTCATCAAAGTGTTTCGATAGCTTCTGCAGCCCGGCTTATGCTAAAGGATCGTTAGCCTCACCACAGCTGTTTTTCGTGGTCATGCCTGCTTTCCTTGTTCTCCCTTGGAATGTCTCAATCAACAGCTTAACTCTGATATCCCCTCACAAGCCCCTTTGGGATTTTGAGTCCAGTCTACCAAAAGGCATGCTTTCCAAGCCCACCATTGCCAGGGAGCCTATTGTGGGGTTTGTAATGTCATTCTTCCGAAAGGATTTAAACAGCTCTAGGCTCCCATGCTTTAATGCTCCACCTGTAACTACAACTCACAACAAATAGCACTTACCAAATGATTCAAACAGATCGAAGCTGCTGTCAGGGTGTCAAATGTAGGAGGCAATCCTGCCTTGCGTGGCTTGTCTCCCAAGTCTTCAGGTAGCTCGTGCGTCCCATGTTTTCATGCTGTGCCTCACCAAGCAGCTCCCGTGGTTTCCATGGAGTACCTCAGACAGTCAGCCAACATGGAGCATGCTGCTTACAGAGCGTCTCAAAACTTGCTCCCTTTTCACGAGGCTGTTCACATCTCCAGTTACAAAGCATTATAGTTGTTCGAAAAAGCTACCTAGCTCGTCTGAACAGGGCGGGGTATGGGCCTAATGGAAACTTCGCCACCAAAGATTGGGAAACGGTCAGCTCGACGAAGAAATGATCCTGTTCTCTGTCAAGTTTGCAGCGCCTCTCCGCATCCACTCAATTCACTTCCTGTTAAAGCACACCACATGCCACAAGGCATACACATGTTGAATGAGAGAATGAGTCATCTAGTTTGCTCAAAAAAAAGAAAAGAAATGATCTTTCCAGAATTTGTCTTAAACGCTGGAAGCGCTGTACTTGGTGGCCAAGAGTTTAATGCGAGCACTTCAAATTCAGTGGGCTCTGGGATGAAACTTGGATGCCATGCTCTCAGACATACATGGAGTTGATAAGAAAAAAAAAAACTTCAAGATATTCCGCTGTCCGTTACAAAATGTGTGAGGATGTTCATTGCTTTCGACGAGGTGGCCGAGAGGTTAAGGCGATGGACTGCTAATCCATTGTGCTCTGCACGCGTGGGTTCGAATCCCACCTTCGTCGCTTGTGTATTTTAGGCGGTTCCTAGAATGCCTCACGCTATTGCAGTGTCTTTTTCGTCAAGAAGACCTACAAGCAGCGCTTTTACACAGGTCCATGAGCCTGACTGGAGACACGTAGCACTGGTCATGCGCCTTTTGCTCCCAGGTTCATCTGTTTGAACTATGTCAACATGAGATTTAAGGCAGTTGACAGTCGATCCACTGTGCATAACCCATGTAGGTATGGATTCTTTTGTCATCAACAAGAGCGTGCTCAACCAATTTTGGTAATGAACGAAGGGCAGCCATTATTGCCTAATCTTCGCACGTTCGCTCTCTTTATTTTGTGATTTTCCATGGTCGCTTCCTTCATCTGTTGGTAGCGTGGCCGAGCGGTCTAAGGCGCTGGATTAAGGCTCCAGTCTCTTCGGAGGCGTGGGTTCGATTCCCACCGCTGCCAGGACCTGCTTTTGATTCGACTTCTGCATTGACAGTTGGCCGAAGATCACTAAATGGGTCACTTCCAGCGGTATTTCTCCTGGAATGCTCATGCGCTAGCTCTCTTCATCAAAGTGTTTCGATAGCTTCTGCAGCCCGGCTTATGCTAAAGGATCGTTAGCCTCACCACAGCTGTTTTTCGTGGTCATGCCTGCTTTCCTTGTTCTCCCTTGGAATGTCTCAATCAACAGCTTAACTCTGATATCCCCTCACAAGCCCCTTTGGGATTTTGAGTCCAGTCTACCAAAAGGCATGCTTTCCAAGCCCACCATTGCCAGGGAGCCTATTGTGGGGTTTGTAATGTCATTCTTCCGAAAGGATTTAAACAGCTCTAGGCTCCCATGCTTTAATGCTCCACCTGTAACTACAACTCACAACAAATAGCACTTACCAAATGATTCAAACAGATCGAAGCTGCTGTCAGGGTGTCAAATGTAGGAGGCAATCCTGCCTTGCGTGGCTTGTCTCCCAAGTCTTCAGGTAGCTCGTGCGTCCCATGTTTTCATGCTGTGCCTCACCAAGCAGCTCCCGTGGTTTCCATGGAGTACCTCAGACAGTCAGCCAACATGGAGCATGCTGCTTACAGAGCGTCTCAAAACTTGCTCCCTTTTCACGAGGCTGTTCACATCTCCAGTTACAAAGCATTATAGTTGTTCGAAAAAGCTACCTAGCTCGTCTGAACAGGGCGGGGTATGGGCCTAATGGAAACTTCGCCACCAAAGATTGGGAAACGGTCAGCTCGACGAAGAAATGATCCTGTTCTCTGTCAAGTTTGCAGCGCCTCTCCGCATCCACTCAATTCACTTCCTGTTAAAGCACACCACATGCCACAAGGCATACACATGTTGAATGAGAGAATGAGTCATCTAGTTTGCTCAAAAAAAAGAAAAGAAATGATCTTTCCAGAATTTGTCTTAAACGCTGGAAGCGCTGTACTTGGTGGCCAAGAGTTTAATGCGAGCACTTCAAATTCAGTGGGCTCTGGGATGAAACTTGGATGCCATGCTCTCAGACATACATGGAGTTGATAAGAAAAAAAAAAACTTTAAGATATTCCGCTGTCCGTTACAAAATGTGTGAGGATGTTCATTGCTTTCGACGAGGTGGCCGAGAGGTTAAGGCGATGGACTGCTAATCCATTGTGCTCTGCACGCGTGGGTTCGAATCCCACCTTCGTCGCTTGTGTATTTTAGGCGGTTCCTAGAATGCCTCACGCTATTGCAGTGTCTTTTTCGTCAAGAAGACCTACAAGCAGCGCTTTTACACAGGTCCATGAGCCTGACTGGAGACACGTAGCACTGGTCATGCGCCTTTTGCTCCCAGGTTCATCTGTTTGAACTATGTCAACATGAGATTTAAGGCAGTTGACAGTCGATCCACTGTGCTTAACCCATGTAGGTATGGATTCTTTTGTCATCAACAAGAGCGTGCTCAACCAATTTTGGTAATGAACGAAGGGCAGCCATTATTGCCTAATCTTTGCACGTTCGCTCTCTTTATTTTGTGATTTTCCATGGTCGCTTCCTTCATCTGTTGGTAGCGTGGCCGAGCGGTCTAAGGCGCTGGATTAAGGCTCCAGTCTCTTCGGAGGCGTGGGTTCGAATCCCACCGCTGCCAGGACCTGCTTTTGATTCGACTTCTGCATTGACAGTTGGCCGAAGGTCACTAAATGGGTCACTTCCAGCGGTATTTCTCCTGGAATGCTCATGCGCTAGCTCTCTTCATCAAAGTGTTTCGATAGCTTCTGCAGCCCGGCTTATGCTAAAGGATCGTTAGCCTCACCACAGCTGTTTTTCGTGGTCATGCCTGCTTTCCTTGTTCTCCCTTGGAATGTCTCAATCAACAGCTTAACTCTGATATGCCCTCACAAGCCCCTTTGGGATTTTGAGTCCAGTCTACCAAAAGGCATGCTTTCCAAGCCCACCATTGCCAGGGAGCCTATTGTGGGGTTTGTAATGTCATTCTTCCGAAAGGATTTAAACAGCTCTAGGCTCCCATGCTTTAATGCTCCACCTGTAACTACAACTCACAACAAATAGCACTTACCAAATGATTCAAACAGATCGAAGCTGCTGTCAGGGTGTCAAATGTAGGAGGCAATCCTGCCTTGCGTGGCTTGTCTCCCAAGTCTTCAGGTAGCTCGTGCGTCCCATGTTTTCATGCTGTGCCTCACCAAGCAGCTCCCGTGGTTTCCATAGAGTACCTCAGACAGTCAGCCAACATGGAGCATGCTGCTTACAGAGCGTCTCAAAACTTGCTCCCTTTTCACGAGGCTGTTCACATCTCCAGTTACAAAGCATTATAGTTGTTCGAAAAAGCTACCTAGCTCGTCTGAACAGGGTGGGGTATGGGCCTAATCGAAACTTCGCCACCAAAGATTGGGAAACGGTCAGCTCGACGAAGAAATGATCCTGTTCTCTGTCAAGTTTGCAGCGCCTCTCCGCATCCACTCAATTCACTTCCTGTTAAAGCACACCACATGCCACAAGGCATACACATGTTGAATGAGAGAATGAGTCATCTAGTTTGCTCAAAAAAAAGAAAAAAAATTATCTTTCCAGAATTTGTCTTAAACGCTGGAAGCGCTGTACTTGGTGGCCAAGAGTTTAATGCGAGCACTTCAAATTTGAACTATGTCAACATGAGATTTAAGGCAGTTGACAGTCGATCCACTGTGCATAACCCATGTAGGTATGGATTCTTTTGTCATCAACAAGAGCGTGCTCAACCAATTTTGGTAATGAACGAAGGGCAGCCATTATTGCCTAATCTTTGCACGTTCGCTCTCTTTATTTTGTGATTTTCCATGGTCGCTTCCTTCATCTGTTGGTAGCGTGGCCGAGCGGTCTAAGGCGCTGGATTAAGGCTCCAGTCTCTTTGGAGGCGTGGGTTCGAATCCCACAGCTGCCAGGACCTGCTTTTGATTCGACTTCTGCATTGACAGTTGGCCGAAGGTCACTAAATGGGTCACTTCCAGCGCCTCTCCGCATCCACTCAATTCACTTCCTGTTAAAGCACACCACATGCCACAAGGCATACGCATGTTGAATGAGAGAATGAGTCATCTAGTTTGCTCAAAAAAAAGAAAAAAAATGATCTTTCCAGAATTTGTCTTAAACGCTGGAAGCGCTGTACTTGGTGGCCAAGAGTTTAATGCGAGCACTTCAAATTCAGTGGGCTCTGGGATGAAACTTGGATGCCATGCTCTCAGACATGCATGGAGTTGATAAGAAAAAAAAAAACTTCAAGATATTCCGCTGTCCCTTACAAAATGTGTGAGGATGTTCATTGCTTTCGACGAGGTGGCCGAGAGGTTAAGGCGATGGACTGCTAATCCATTGTGCTCTGCACGCGTGGGTTTGAATCCCACCTTCGTCGCTTGTGTGTTTTAGGCGGTTCCTAGAATGCCTCACGCTATTGCAGTGTCTTTTTCGTCAAGAAGACCTACAAGCAGCGCTTTTACACAGGTCCATGAGCCTGACTGGAGACACGTAGCACTGGTCATGCGCCTTTTGCTCCCAGGTTCATCTGTTTGAACTATGTCAACATGAGATTTAAGGCAGTTGACAGTCGATCCACTGTGCATAACCCATGTAGGTATGGATTCTTTTGTCATCAACAAGAGCGTGCTCAACCAATTTTGGTAATGAACGAAGGGCAGCCATTATTGCCTAATCTTTGCACGTTCGCTCTCTTTATTTTGTGATTTTCCATGGTCGCTTCCTTCATCTGTTGGTAGCGTGGCCGAGCGGTCTAAGGCGCTGGATTAAGGCTCCAGTCTCTTCGGAGGCGTGGGTTCGAATCCCACCGCTGCCAGGACCTGCTTTTGATTCGACTTCTGCATTGACAGTTGGCCGAAGGTCACTAAATGGGTCACTTCCAGCGGTATTTCTCCTGGAATGCTCATGCGCTAGCTCTCTTCATCAAAGTGTTTCGATAGCTTCTGCAGCCCGGCTTATGCTAAAGGATCGTTAGCCTCACCACAGCTGTTTTTCGTGGTCATGCCTGCTTTCCTTGTTCTCCCTTGGAATGTCTCAATCAACAGCTTAACTCTGATATCCCCTCACAAGCCCCTTTGGGATTTTGAGTCCAGTCTACCAAAAGGCATGCTTTCCAAGCCCACCATTGCCAGGGAGCCTATTGTGGGGTTTGTAATGTCATTCTTCCGAAAGGATTTAAACAGCTCTAGGCTCCCATGCTTTAATGCTCCACCTGTAACTACAACTCACAACAAATAGCACTTACCAAATGATTCAAACAGATCGAAGCTGCTGTCAGGGTGTCAAATGTAGGAGGCAATCCTGCCTTGCGTGGCTTGTCTCCCAAGTCTTCAGGTAGCTCGTGCGTCCCATGTTTTCATGCTGTGCCTCACCAAGCAGCTCCCGTGGTTTCCATAGAGTACCTCAGACAGTCAGCCAACATGGAGCATGCTGCTTACAGAGCGTCTCAAAACTTGCTCCCTTTTCACGAGGCTGTTCACATCTCCAGTTACAAAGCATTATAGTTGTTCGAAAAAGCTACCTAGCTCGTCTGAACAGGGCGGGGTATGGGCCTAATCGAAACTTCGCCACCAAAGATTGGGAAACGGTCAGCTCGACGAAGAAATGATCCTGTTCTCTGTCAAGTTTGCAGCGCCTCTCCGCATCCACTCAATTCACTTCCTGTTAAAGCACACCACATGCCACAAGGCATACACATGTTGAATGAGAGAATGAGTCATCTAGTTTGCTCAAAAAAAAGAAAAGAAATGATCTTTCCAGAATTTGTCTTAAACGCTGGAAGCGCTGTACTTGGTGGCCAAGAGTTTAATGCGAGCACTTCAAATTCAGTGGGCTCTGGGATGAAACTTGGATGCCATGCTCTCAGACATGCATAGAGTTGATAAGAAAAAAAACAACTTCAAGATATTCCGCTGTCCCTTACAAAATGTGTGAGGATGTTCATTGCTTTCGATGAGGTGGCCGAGAGGTTAAGGCGATGAACTGCTAATCCATTCTGCTCTGCACGCGTGGGTTCGAATCCCACCTTCGTCGCTTGTGTGTTTTAGGCGGTTCCTAGAATGCCTCACGCTATTGCAGTGTCTTTTTCGTCAAGAAGACCTACAAGCAGCGCTTTTACACAGGTCCATGAGCCTGACTGGAGACACGTAGCACTGGTCATGCGCCTTTTGCTCCCAGGTTCATCTGTTTGAACTATGTCAACATGAGATTTAAGGCAGTTGACAGTCGATCCACTGTGCATAACCCATGTAGGTATGGATTCTTTTGTCATCAACAAGAGCGTGCTCAACCAATTTTGGTAATAAACGAAGGGCAGCCATTATTGCCTAATCTTTGCACGTTCGCTCTCTTTATTTTGTGATTTTCCATGGTCGCTTCCTTCATCTGTTGGTAGCGTGGCCGAGCGGTCTAAGGCGCTGGATTAAGGCTCCAGTCTCTTCGGAGGCGTGGGTTCGAATCCCACCGCTGCCAGGACCTGCTTTTGATTCGACTTCTGCATTGACAGTTGGCCGAAGGTCACTAAATGGGTCACTTCCAGCGGTATTTCTCCTGGAATGCTCATGCGCTAGCTCTCTTCATCAAAGTGTTTCGATAGCTTCTGCAGCCCGGCTTATGCTAAAGGATCGTTAGCCTCACCACAGCTGTTTTTCGTGGTCATGCCTGCTTTCCTTGTTCTCCCTTGGAATGTCTCAATCAACAGCTTAACTCTGATATCCCCTCACAAGCCCCTTTGGGATTTTGAGTCCAGTCTACCAAAAGGCATGCTTTCCAAGCCCACCATTGCCAGGGAGCCTATTGTGGGGTTTGTAATGTCATTCTTCCGAAAGGATTTAAACAGCTCTAGGCTCCCATGCTTTAATGCTCCACCTGTAACTACAACTCACAACAAATAGCACTTACCAAATGATTCAAACAGATCGAAGCTGCTGTCAGGGTGTCAAATGTAGGAGGCAATCCTGCCTTGCGTGGCTTGTCTCCCAAGTCTTCAGGTAGCTCGTGCGTCCCATGTTTTCATGCTGTGCCTCACCAAGCAGCTCCCGTGGTTTCCATAGAGTACCTCAGACAGTCAGCCAACATGGAGCATGCTGCTTACAGAGCGTCTCAAAACTTGCTCCCTTTTCACGAGGCTGTTCACATCTCCAGTTACAAAGCATTATAGTTGTTCGAAAAAGCTACCTAGCTCGTCTGAACAGGGCGGGGTATGGGCCTAATCGAAACTTCGCCACCAAAGATTGGGAAACGGTCAGCTCGACGAAGAAATGATCCTGTTCTCTGTCAAGTTTGCAGCGCCTCTCCGCATCCACTCAATTCACTTCCTGTTAAAGCACACCACATGCCACAAGGCATACACATGTTGAATGAGAGAATGAGTCATCTAGTTTGCTTAAAAAAAAGAAAAGAAATGATCTTTCCAGAATTTGTCTTAAACGCTGGAAGCGCTGTACTTGGTGGCCAAGAGTTTAATGCGAGCACTTCAAATTCAGTGGGCTCTGGGATGAAACTTGGATGCCATGCTCTCAGACATGCATAGAGTTGATAAGAAAAAAAACAACTTCAAGATATTCCGCTGTCCCTTACAAAATGTGTGAGGATGTTCATTGCTTTCGACGAGGTGGCCGAGAGGTTAAGGCGATGAACTGCTAATCCATTCTGCTCTGCACGCGTGGGTTCGAATCCCACCTTCGTCGCTTGTGTGTTTTAGGCGGTTCCTAGAATGCCTCACGCTATTGCAGTGTCTTTTTCGTCAAGAAGACCTACAAGCAGCGCTTTTACACAGGTCCATGAGCCTGACTGGAGACACGTAGCACTGGTCATGCGCCTTTTGCTCCCAGGTTCATCTGTTTGAACTATGTCAACATGAGATTTAAGGCAGTTGACAGTCGATCCACTGTGCATAACCCATGTAGGTATGGATTCTTTTGTCATCAACAAGAGCGTGCTCAACCAATTTTGGTAATGAACGAAGGGCAGCCATTATTGCCTAATCTTTGCACGTTCGCTCTCTTTATTTTGTGATTTTCCATGGTCGCTTCCTTCATCTGTTGGTAGCGTGGCCGAGCGGTCTAAGGCGCTGGATTAAGGCTCCAGTCTCTTCGGAGGCGTGGGTTCGAATCCCACCGCTGCCAGGACCTGCTTTTGATTCGACTTCTGCATTGACAGTTGGCCGAAGGTCACTAAATGGGTCACTTCCAGCGGTATTTCTCCTGGAATGCTCATGCGCTAGCTCTCTTCATCAAAGTGTTTCGATAGCTTCTGCAGCCCGGCTTATGCTAAAGGATCGTTAGCCTCACCACAGCTGTTTTTCGTGGTCATGCCTGCTTTCCTTGTTCTCCCTTGGAATGTCTCAATCAACAGCTTAACTCTGATATCCCCTCACAAGCCCCTTTGGGATTTTGAGTCCAGTCTACCAAAAGGCATGCTTTCCAAGCCCACCATTGCCAGGGAGCCTATTGTGGGGTTTGTAATGTCATTCTTCCGAAAGGATTTAAACAGCTCTAGGCTCCCATGCTTTAATGCTCCACCTGTAACTACAACTCACAACAAATAGCACTTACCAAATGATTCAAACAGATCGAAGCTGCTGTCAGGGTGTCAAATGTAGGAGGCAATCCTGCCTTGCGTGGCTTGTCTCCCAAGTCTTCAGGTAGCTCGTGCGTCCCATGTTTTCATGCTGTGCCTCACCAAGCAGCTCCCGTGGTTTCCATAGAGTACCTCAGACAGTCAGCCAACATGGAGCATGCTGCTTACAGAGCGTCTCAAAACTTGCTCCCTTTTCACGAGGCTGTTCACATCTCCAGTTACAAAGCATTATAGTTGTTCGAAAAAGCTACCTAGCTCGTCTGAACAGGGCGGGGTATGGGCCTAATCGAAACTTCGCCACCAAAGATTGGGAAACGGTCAGCTCGACGAAGAAATGATCCTGTTCTCTGTCAAGTTTGCAGCGCCTCTCCGCATCCACTCAATTCACTTCCTGTTAAAGCACACCACATGCCACAAGGCATACACATGTTGAATGAGAGAATGAGTCATCTAGTTTGCTTAAAAAAAAGAAAAGAAATGATCTTTCCAGAATTTGTCTTAAACGCTGGAAGCGCTGTACTTGGTGGCCAAGAGTTTAATGCGAGCACTTCAAATTCAGTGGGCTCTGGGATGAAACTTGGATGCCATGCTCTCAGACATGCATGGAGTTGATAAGAAAAAAAAAACAACTTCAAGATATTCCGCTGTCCCTTACAAAATGTGTGAGGATGTTCATTGCTTTCGATGAGGTGGCCGAGAGGTTAAGGCGATGGACTGCTAATCCATTGTGCTCTGCACGCGTGGGTTCGAATCCCACCTTCATCGCTTGTGTGTTTTAGGCGGTTCCTAGAATGCCTCACGCTATTGCAGTGTCTTTTTTGTCAAGAAGACCTACAAGCAGCGCTTTTACACAGGTCCATGAGCCTGACTGGAGACACGTAGCTCTGGTCATGCGCCTTTTGCTCCCAGGTTCATCTGTTTGAACTATGTCAACATGAGATTTAAGGCAGTTGACAGTCGATCCACTGTGCATAACCCATGTAGGTATGGATTCTTTTGTCATCAACAAGAGCGTGTCCAACCAATTTTGGAAATGAACGAAGGGCAGCCATTATTGCCTAATCTTTGCACGTTCGCTCTTTTTCTTTTGTGATTTTCCATGGTCACTTCCTTAATCTGTTGGTAGCGTGGCCGAGCGGTCTAAGGTGCTGGATTAAGGCTCCAGTCTCTTCGGAGGCGTGGGTTTAAATCCCACTGCTGCCAGGACCTGCTTTTGATTCGACTACTGCATTGACAGTTGGCCGAAGGTCACTAAATGGGTCACTTCCAGCGGTATTTCTCCTGGAATGCTCATGCGCTAGCTCTCTTCATCAAAGTGTTTCGATAGCTTCTGCAGCCCGGCTTATGCTAAAGGATCGTTAGCCTCACCACAGCTGTTTTTCGTGGTCATGCCTGCTTTCCTTGTTCTCCCTTGGAATGTCTCAATCAACAGCTTAACTCTGATATCCCCTCACAAGCCCCTTTGGGATTTTGAGTCCAGTCTACCAAAAGGCATGCTTTCCAAGCCCACCATTGCCAGGGAGCCTATTGTGGGGTTTGTAATGTCATTCTTCCGAAAGGATTTAAACAGCTCTAGGCTCCCATGCTTTAATGCTCCACCTGTAACTACAACTCACAACAAATAGCACTTACCAAATGATTCAAACAGATCGAAGCTGCTGTCAGGGTGTCAAATGTAGGAGGCAATCCTGCCTTGCGTGGCTTGTCTCCCAAGTCTTCAGGTAGCTCGTGCGTCCCATGTTTTCATGCTGTGCCTCACCAAGCAGCTCCCGTGGTTTCCATGGAGTACCTCAGACAGTCAGCCAACATGGAGCATGCTGCTTACAGAGCGTCTCAAAACTTGCTCCCTTTTCACGAGGCTGTTCACATCTCCAGTTACAAAGCATTATAGTTGTTCGAAAAAGCTACCTAGCTCGTCTGAACAGGGCGGGGTATGGGCCTAATGGAAACTTCGCCACCAAAGATTGGGAAACGGTCAGCTCGACGAAGAAATGATCCTGTTCTCTGTCAAGTTTGCAGCGCCTCTCCGCATCCACTCAATTCACTTCCTGTTAAAGCACACCACATGCCACAAGGCATACACATGTTGAATGAGAGAATGAGTCATCTAGTTTGCTCAAAAAAAAGAAAAAAAATGATCTTTCCAGAATTTGTCTTAAACGCTGGAAGCGCTGTACTTGGTGGCCAAGAGTTTAATGCGAGCACTTCAAATTCAGTGGGCTCTGGGATGAAACTTGGATGCCATGCTCTCAGACATGCATGGAGTTGATAAGAAAAAAAAAAACTTCAAGATATTCCGCTGTCCCTTACAAAATGTGTGAGGATGTTCATTGCTTTCGACGAGGTGGCCGAGAGGTTAAGGCGATGGACTGCTAATCCATTGTGCTCTGCACGCGTGGGTTCGAATCCCACCTTCGTCGCTTGTGTGTTTTAGGCGGTTCCTAGAATGCCTCACGCTATTGCAGTGTCTTTTTCGTCAAGAAGACCTACAAGCAGCGCTTTTACACAGGTCCATGAGCCTGACTGGAGACACGTAGCACTGGTCATGCGCCTTTTGCTCCCAGGTTCATCTGTTTGAACTATGTCAACATGAGATTTAAGGCAGTTGACAGTCGATCCACTGTGCATAACCCATGTAGGTATGGATTCTTTTGTCATCAACAAGAGCGTGCTCAACCAATTTTGGTAATGAACGAAGGGCAGCCATTATTGCCTAATCTTTGCACGTTCGCTCTCTTTATTTTGTGATTTTCCATGGTCGCTTCCTTCATCTGTTGGTAGCGTGGCCGAGCGGTCTAAGGCGCTGGATTAAGGCTCCAGTCTCTTCGGAGGCGTGGGTTCGAATCCCACCGCTGCCAGGACCTGCTTTTGATTCGACTTCTGCATTGACAGTTGGCCGAAGGTCACTAAATGGGTCACTTCCAGCGGTATTTCTCCTGGAATGCTCATGCGCTAGCTCTCTTCATCAAAGTGTTTCGATAGCTTCTGCAGCCCGGCTTATGCTAAAGGATCGTTAGCCTCACCACAGCTGTTTTTCGTGGTCATGCCTGCTTTCCTTGTTCTCCCTTGGAATGTCTCAATCAACAGCTTAACTCTGATATCCCCTCACAAGCCCCTTTGGGATTTTGAGTCCAGTCTACCAAAAGGCATGCTTTCCAAGTCCACCATTGCCAGGGAGCCTATTGTGGGGTTTGTAATGTCATTCTTCCGAAAGGATTTAAACAGCTCTAGGCTCCCATGCTTTAATGCTCCACCTGTAACTACAACTCACAACAAATAGCACTTACCAAATGATTCAAACAGATCGAAGCTGCTGTCAGGGTGTCAAATGTAGGAGGCAATCCTGCCTTGCGTGGCTTGTCTCCCAAGTCTTCAGGTAGCTCGTGCGTCCCATGTTTTCATGCTGTGCCTCACCAAGCAGCTCCCGTGGTTTCCATGGAGTACCTCAGACAGTCAGCCAACATGGAGCATGCTGCTTACAGAGCGTCTCAAAACTTGCTCCCTTTTCACGAGGCTGTTCACATCTCCAGTTACAAAGCATTATAGTTGTTCGAAAAAGCTACCTAGCTCGTCTGAACAGGGCGGGGTATGGGCCTAATCGAAACTTCGCCACCAAAGATTGGGAAACGGTCAGCTCGACGAAGAAATGATCCTGTTCTCTGTCAAGTTTGCAGCGCCTCTCCGCATCCACTCAATTCACTTCCTGTTAAAGCACACCACATGCCACAAGGCATACACATGTTGAATGAGAGAATGAGTCATCTAGTTTGCTCAAAAAAAAGAAAAGAAATGATCTTTCCAGAATTTGTCTTAAACGCTGGAAGCGCTGTACTTGGTGGCCAAGAGTTTAATGCGAGCACTTCAAATTCAGTGGGCTCTGGGATGAAACTTGGATGCCATGCTCTCAGACATGCATAGAGTTGATAAGAAAAAAAAAAACTTCAAGATATTCCGCTGTCCGTTACAAAATGTGTGAGGATGTTCATTGCTTTCGACGAGGTGGCCGAGAGGTTAAGGCGATGGACTGCTAATCCATTGTGCTCTGCACGCGTGGGTTCGAATCCCACCTTCGTCGCTTGTGTGTTTTAGCCGGTTCCTAGAATGCCTCACGCTATTGCAGTGTCTTTTTCGTCAAGAAGACCTACAAGCAGCGCTTTTACACAGGTCCATGAGCCTGACTGGAGACACGTAGCACTGGTCATGCGCCTTTTGCTCCCAGGTTCATCTGTTTGAACTATGTCAACATGAGATTTAAGGCAGTTGACAGTCGATCCACTGTGCATAACCCATGTAGGTATGGATTCTTTTGTCATCAACAAGAGCGTGCTCAACCAATTTTGGTAATGAACGAAGGGCAGCCATTATTGCCTAATCTTTGCACGTTCGCTCTCTTTATTTTGTGATTTTCCATGGTCGCTTCCTTCATCTGTTGGTAGCGTGGCCGAGCGGTCTAAGGCGCTGGATTAAGGCTCCAGTCTCTTCGGAGGCGTGGGTTCGAATCCCACCGCTGCCAGGACCTGCTTTTGATTCGACTTCTGCATTGACAGTTGGCCGAAGGTCACTAAATGGGTCACTTCCAGCGGTATTTCTCCTGGAATGCTCATGCGCTAGCTCTCTTCATCAAAGTGTTTCGATAGCTTCTGCAGCCCGGCTTATGCTAAAGGATCGTTAGCCTCACCACAGCTGTTTTTCGTGGTCATGCCTGCTTTCCTTGTTCTCCCTTGGAATGTCTCAATCAACAGCTTAACTCTGATATCCCCTCACAAGCCCCTTTGGGATTTTGAGTCCAGTCTACCAAAAGGCATGCTTTCCAAGCCCACCATTGCCAGGGAGCCTATTGTGGGGTTTGTAATGTCATTCTTCCGAAAGGATTTAAACAGCTCTAGGCTCCCATGCTTTAATGCTCCACCTGTAACTACAACTCACAACAAATAGCACTTACCAAATGATTCAAACAGATCGAAGCTGCTGTCAGGGTGTCAAATGTAGGAGGCAATCCTGCCTTGCGTGGCTTGTCTCCCAAGTCTTCAGGTAGCTCGTGCGTCCCATGTTTTCATGCTGTGCCTCACCAAGCAGCTCCCGTGGTTTCCATGGAGTACCTCAGACAGTCAGCCAACATGGAGCATGCTGCTTACAGAGCGTCTCAAAACTTGCTCCCTTTTCACGAGGCTGTTCACATCTCCAGTTACAAAGCATTATAGTTGTTCGAAAAAGCTACCTAGCTCGTCTGAACAGGGCGGGGTATGGGCCTAATGGAAACTTCGCCACCAAAGATTGGGAAACGGTCAGCTCGACGAAGAAATGATCCTGTTCTCTGTCAAGTTTGCAGCGCCTCTCCGCATCCACTCAATTCACTTCCTGTTAAAGCACACCACATGCCACAAGGCATACACATGTTGAATGAGAGAATGAGTCATCTAGTTTGCTCAAAAAAAAGAAAAAAAATGATCTTTCCAGAATTTGTCTTAAACGCTGGAAGCGCTGTACTTGGTGGCCAAGAGTTTAATGCGAGCACTTCAAATTCAGTGGGCTCTGGGATGAAACTTGGATGCCATGCTCTCAGACATGCATGGAGTTGATAAGAAAAAAAAAAACTTCAAGATATTCCGCTGTCCCTTACAAAATGTGTGAGGATGTTCATTGCTTTTGACGAGGTGGCCGAGAGGTTAAGGCGATGGACTGCTAATCCATTGTGCTCTGCACGCGTGGGTTCGAATCCCACCTTCGTCGCTTGTGTGTTTTAGCCGGTTCCTAGAATGCCTCACGCTATTGCAGTGTCTTTTTCGTCAAGAAGACCTACAAGCAGCGCTTTTACACAGGTCCATGAGCCTGACTGGAGACACGTAGCACTGGTCATGCGCCTTTTGCTCCCAGGTTCATCTGTTTGAACTATGTCAACATGAGATTTAAGGCAGTTGACAGTCGATCCACTGTGCATAACCCATGTAGGTATGGATTCTTTTGTCATCAACAAGAGCGTGCTCAACCAATTTTGGTAATGAACGAAGGGCAGCCATTATTGCCTAATCTTTGCACGTTCGCTCTCTTTATTTTGTGATTTTCCATGGTCGCTTCCTTCATCTGTTGGTAGCGTGGCCGAGCGGTCTAAGGCGCTGGATTAAGGCTCCAGTCTCTTCGGAGGCGTGGGTTCGAATCCCACTGCTGCCAGGACCTGCTTTTGATTCGACTTCTGCATTGACAGTTGGCCGAAGGTCACTAAATGGGTCACTTCCAGCGGTATTTCTCCTGGAATGCTCATGCGCTAGCTCTCTTCATCAAAGTGTTTCGATAGCTTCTGCAGCCCGGCTTATGCTAAAGGATCGTTAGCCTCACCACAGCTGTTTTTCGTGGTCATGCCTGCTTTCCTTGTTCTCCCTTGGAATGTCTCAATCAACAGCTTAACTCTGATATCCCCTCACAAGCCCCTTTGGGATTTTGAGTCCAGTCTACCAAAAGGCATGCTTTCCAAGCCCACCATTGCCAGGGAGCCTATTGTGGGGTTTGTAATGTCATTCTTCCGAAAGGATTTAAACAGCTCTAGGCTCCCATGCTTTAATGCTCCACCTGTAACTACAACTCACAACAAATAGCACTTACCAAATGATTCAAACAGATCGAAGCTGCTGTCAGGGTGTCAAATGTAGGAGGCAATCCTGCCTTGCGTGGCTTGTCTCCCAAGTCTTCAGGTAGCTCGTGCGTCCCATGTTTTCATGCTGTGCCTCACCAAGCAGCTCCCGTGGTTTCCATGGAGTACCTCAGACAGTCAGCCAACATGGAGCATGCTGCTTACAGAGCGTCTCAAAACTTGCTCCCTTTTCACGAGGCTGTTCACATCTCCAGTTACAAAGCATTATAGTTGTTCGAAAAAGCTACCTAGCTCGTCTGAACAGGGCGGGGTATGGGCCTAATGGAAACTTCGCCACCAAAGATTGGGAAACGGTCAGCTCGACGAAGAAATGATCCTGTTCTCTGTCAAGTTTGCAGCGCCTCTCCGCATCCACTCAATTCACTTCCTGTTAAAGCACACCACATGCCACAAGGCATACACATGTTGAATGAGAGAATGAGTCATCTAGTTTGCTCAAAAAAAAGAAAAAAAATGATCTTTCCAGAATTTGTCTTAAACGCTGGAAGCGCTGTACTTGGTGGCCAAGAGTTTAATGCGAGCACTTCAAATTCAGTGGGCTCTGGGATGAAACTTGGATGCCATGCTCTCAGACATGCATGGAGTTGATAAGAAAAAAAAAAACTTCAAGATATTCCGCTGTCCCTTACAAAATGTGTGAGGATGTTCATTGCTTTCGACGAGGTGGCCGAGAGGTTAAGGCGATGGACTGCTAATCCATTGTGCTCTGCACGCGTGGGTTCGAATCCCACCTTCGTCGCTTGTGTGTTTTAGCCGGTTCCTAGAATGCCTCACGCTATTGCAGTGTCTTTTTCGTCAAGAAGACCTACAAGCAGCGCTTTTACACAGGTCCATGAGCCTGACTGGAGACACGTAGCACTGGTCATGCGCCTTTTGCTCCCAGGTTCATCTGTTTGAACTATGTCAACATGAGATTTAAGGCAGTTGACAGTCGATCCACTGTGCATAACCCATGTAGGTATGGATTCTTTTGTCATCAACAAGAGCGTGCTCAACCAATTTTGGTAATGAACGAAGGGCAGCCATTATTGCCTAATCTTTGCACGTTCGCTCTCTTTATTTTGTGATTTTCCATGGTCGCTTCCTTCATCTGTTGGTAGCGTGGCCGAGCGGTCTAAGGCGCTGGATTAAGGCTCCAGTCTCTTCGGAGGCGTGGGTTCGAATCCCACCGCTGCCAGGACCTGCTTTTGATTCGACTTCTGCATTGACAGTTGGCCGAAGGTCACTAAATGGGTCACTTCCAGCGGTATTTCTCCTGGAATGCTCATGCGCTAGCTCTCTTCATCAAAGTGTTTCGATAGCTTCTGCAGCCCGGCTTATGCTAAAGGATCGTTAGCCTCACCACAGCTGTTTTTCGTGGTCATGCCTGCTTTCCTTGTTCTCCCTTGGAATGTCTCAATCAACAGCTTAACTCTGATATCCCCTCACAAGCCCCTTTGGGATTTTGAGTCCAGTCTACCAAAAGGCATGCTTTCCAAGCCCACCATTGCCAGGGAGCCTATTGTGGGGTTTGTAATGTCATTCTTCCGAAAGGATTTAAACAGCTCTAGGCTCCCATGCTTTAATGCTCCACCTGTAACTACAACTCACAACAAATAGCACTTACCAAATGATTCAAACAGATCGAAGCTGCTGTCAGGGTGTCAAATGTAGGAGGCAATCCTGCCTTGCGTGGCTTGTCTCCCAAGTCTTCAGGTAGCTCGTGCGTCCCATGTTTTCATGCTGTGCCTCACCAAGCAGCTCCCGTGGTTTCCATGGAGTACCTCAGACAGTCAGCCAACATGGAGCATGCTGCTTACAGAGCGTCTCAAAACTTGCTCCCTTTTCACGAGGCTGTTCACATCTCCAGTTACAAAGCATTATAGTTGTTCGAAAAAGCTACCTAGCTCGTCTGAACAGGGCGGGGTATGGGCCTAATCGAAACTTCGCCACCAAAGATTGGGAAACGGTCAGCTCGACGAAGAAATTATCCTGTTCTCTGTCAAGTTTGCAGCGCCTCTCCGCATCCACTCAATTCACTTCCTGTTAAAGCACACCACATGCCACAAGGCATACACATGTTGAATGAGAGAATGAGTCATCTAGTTTGCTCAAAAAAAAGAAAAGAAATGATCTTTCCAGAATTTGTCTTAAACGCTGGAAGCGCTGTACTTGGTGGCCAAGAGTTTAATGCGAGCACTTCAAATTCAGTGGGCTCTGGGATGAAACTTGGATGCCATGCTCTCAGACATGCATAGAGTTGATAAAAAAAAAAAAAAACTTCAAGATATTCCGCTGTCCCTTACAAAATGTGTGAGGATGTTCATTGCTTTCGACGAGGTGGCCGAGAGGTTAAGGCGATGGACTGCTAATCCATTGTGCTCTGCACGCGTGGGTTCGAATCCCACCTTCGTCGCTTGTGTGTTTTAGCCGGTTCCTAGAATGCCTCACGCTATTGCAGTGTCTTTTTCGTCAAGAAGACCTACAAGCAGCGCTTTTACACAGGTCCATGAGCCTGACTGGAGACACGTAGCACTGGTCATGCGCCTTTTGCTCCCAGGTTCATCTGTTTGAACTATGTCAACATGAGATTTAAGGCAGTTGACAGTCGATCCACTGTGCATAACCCATGTAGGTATGGATTCTTTTGTCATCAACAAGAGCGTGCTCAACCAATTTTGGTAATGAACGAAGGGCAGCCATTATTGCCTAATCTTTGCACGTTCGCTCTCTTTATTTTGTGATTTTCCATGGTCGCTTCCTTCATCTGTTGGTAGCGTGGCCGAGCGGTCTAAGGCGCTGGATTAAGGCTCCAGTCTCTTCGGAGGCGTGGGTTCGAATCCCACCGCTGCCAGGACCTGCTTTTGATTCGACTTCTGCATTGACAGTTGGCCGAAGGTCACTAAATGGGTCACTTCCAGCGGTATTTCTCCTGGAATGCTCATGCGCTAGCTCTCTTCATCAAAGTGTTTCGATAGCTTCTGCAGCCCGGCTTATGCTAAAGGATCGTTAGCCTCACCACAGCTGTTTTTCGTGGTCATGCCTGCTTTCCTTGTTCTCCCTTGGAATGTCTCAATCAACAGCTTAACTCTGATATCCCCTCACAAGCCCCTTTGGGATTTTGAGTCCAGTCTACCAAAAGGCATGCTTTCCAAGCCCACCATTGCCAGGGAGCCTATTGTGGGGTTTGTAATGTCATTCTTCCGAAAGGATTTAAACAGCTCTAGGCTCCCATGCTTTAATGCTCCACCTGTAACTACAACTCACAACAAATAGCACTTACCAAATGATTCAAACAGATCGAAGCTGCTGTCAGGGTGTCAAATGTAGGAGGCAATCCTGCCTTGCGTGGCTTGTCTCCCAAGTCTTCAGGTAGCTCGTGCGTCCCATGTTTTCATGCTGTGCCTCACCAAGCAGCTCCCGTGGTTTCCATGGAGTACCTCAGACAGTCAGCCAACATGGAGCATGCTGCTTACAGAGCGTCTCAAAACTTGCTCCCTTTTCACGAGGCTGTTCACATCTCCAGTTACAAAGCATTATAGTTGTTCGAAAAAGCTACCTAGCTCGTCTGAACAGGGCGGGGTATGGGCCTAATCGAAACTTCGCCACCAAAGATTGGGAAACGGTCAGCTCGACGAAGAAATTATCCTGTTCTCTGTCAAGTTTGCAGCGCCTCTCCGCATCCACTCAATTCACTTCCTGTTAAAGCACACCACATGCCACAAGGCATACACATGTTGAATGAGAGAATGAGTCATCTAGTTTGCTCAAAAAAAAGAAAAGAAATGATCTTTCCAGAATTTGTCTTAAACGCTGGAAGCGCTGTACTTGGTGGCCAAGAGTTTAATGCGAGCACTTCAAATTCAGTGGGCTCTGGGATGAAACTTGGATGCCATGCTCTCAGACATGCATAGAGTTGATAAAAAAAAAAAAAAACTTCAAGATATTCCGCTGTCCCTTACAAAATGTGTGAGGATGTTCATTGCTTTCGACGAGGTGGCCGAGAGGTTAAGGCGATGGACTGCTAATCCATTGTGCTCTGCACGCGTGGGTTCGAATCCCACCTTCGTCGCTTGTGTGTTTTAGCCGGTTCCTAGAATGCCTCACGCTATTGCAGTGTCTTTTTCGTCAAGAAGACCTACAAGCAGCGCTTTTACACAGGTCCATGAGCCTGACTGGAGACACGTAGCACTGGTCATGCGCCTTTTGCTCCCAGGTTCATCTGTTTGAACTATGTCAACATGAGATTTAAGGCAGTTGACAGTCGATCCACTGTGCATAACCCATGTAGGTATGGATTCTTTTGTCATCAACAAGAGCGTGCTCAACCAATTTTGGTAATGAACGAAGGGCAGCCATTATTGCCTAATCTTTGCACGTTCGCTCTCTTTATTTTGTGATTTTCCATGGTCGCTTCCTTCATCTGTTGGTAGCGTGGCCGAGCGGTCTAAGGCGCTGGATTAAGGCTCCAGTCTCTTCGGAGGCGTGGGTTCGAATCCCACCGCTGCCAGGACCTGCTTTTGATTCGACTTCTGCATTGACAGTTGGCCGAAGGTCACTAAATGGGTCACTTCCAGCGGTATTTCTCCTGGAATGCTCATGCGCTAGCTCTCTTCATCAAAGTGTTTCGATAGCTTCTGCAGCCCGGCTTATGCTAAAGGATCGTTAGCCTCACCACAGCTGTTTTTCGTGGTCATGCCTGCTTTCCTTGTTCTCCCTTGGAATGTCTCAATCAACAGCTTAACTCTGATATCCCCTCACAAGCCCCTTTGGGATTTTGAGTCCAGTCTACCAAAAGGCATGCTTTCCAAGCCCACCATTGCCAGGGAGCCTATTGTGGGGTTTGTAATGTCATTCTTCCGAAAGGATTTAAACAGCTCTAGGCTCCCATGCTTTAATGCTCCACCTGTAACTACAACTCACAACAAATAGCACTTACCAAATGATTCAAACAGATCGAAGCTGCTGTCAGGGTGTCAAATGTAGGAGGCAATCCTGCCTTGCGTGGCTTGTCTCCCAAGTCTTCAGGTAGCTCGTGCGTCCCATGTTTTCATGCTGTGCCTCACCAAGCAGCTCCCGTGGTTTCCATGGAGTACCTCAGACAGTCAGCCAACATGGAGCATGCTGCTTACAGAGCGTCTCAAAACTTGCTCCCTTTTCACGAGGCTGTTCACATCTCCAGTTACAAAGCATTATAGTTGTTCGAAAAAGCTACCTAGCTCGTCTGAACAGGGCGGGTATGGGCCTAATCGAAACTTCGCCACCAAAGATTGGGAAACGGTCAGCTCGACGAAGAAATGATCCTGTTCTCTGTCAAGTTTGCAGCGCCTCTCCGCATCCACTCAATTCACTTCCTGTTAAAGCACACCACATGCCACAAGGCATACACATGTTGAATGAGAGAATGAGTCATCTAGTTTGCTCAAAAAAAAGAAAAGAAATGATCTTTCCAGAATTTGTCTTAAACGCTGGAAGCGCTGTACTTGGTGGCCAAGAGTTTAATGCGAGCACTTCAAATTCAGTGGGCTCTGGGATGAAACTTGGATGCCATGCTCTCAGACATGCATAGAGTTGATAAGAAAAAAAAAAACTTCAAGATATTCCGCTGTCCCTTACAAAATGTGTGAGGATGTTCATTGCTTTCGACGAGGTGGCCGAGAGATTAAGGCGATGGACTGCTAATCCATTGTGCTCTGCACGCGTGGGTTCGAATCCCACCTTCGTCGCTTGTGTGTTTTAGGCGGTTCCTAGAATGCCTCACGCTATTGCAGTGTCTTTTTCGTCAAGAAGACCTACAAGCAGCGCTTTTACACAGGTCCATGAGCCTGACTGGAGACACGTAGCACTGGTCATGCGCCTTTTGCTCCCAGGTTCATCTGTTTGAACTATGTCAACATGAGATTTAAGGCAGTTGACAGTCGATCCACTGTGCATAACCCATGTAGGTATGGATTCTTTTGTCATCAACAAGAGCGTGCTCAACCAATTTTGGTAATGAACGAAGGGCAGCCATTATTGCCTAATCTTTGAACGTTCGCTCTCTTTATTTTGTGATTTTCCATGGTCGCTTCCTTCATCTGTTGGTAGCGTGGCCGAGCGGTCTAAGGCGCTGGATTAAGGCTCCAGTCTCTTCGGAGGCGTGGGTTCGAATCCCACCGCTGCCAGGACCTGCTTTTGATTCGACTTCTGCATTGACAGTTGGCCGAAGGTCACTAAATGGGTCACTTCCAGCGGTATTTCTCCTGGAATGCTCATGCGCTAGCTCTCTTCATCAAAGTGTTTCGATAGCTTCTGCAGCCCGGCTTATGCTAAAGGATCGTTAGCCTCACCACAGCTGTTTTTCGTGGTCATGCCTGCTTTCCTTGTTCTCCCTTGGAATGTCTCAATCAACAGCTTAACTCTGATATCCCCTCACAAGCCCCTTTGGGATTTTGAGTCCAGTCTACCAAAAGGCATGCTTTCCAAGCCCACCATTGCCAGGGAGCCTATTGTGGGGTTTGTAATGTCATTCTTCCGAAAGGATTTAAACAGCTCTAGGCTCCCATGCTTTAATGCTCCACCTGTAACTACAACTCACAACAAATAGCACTTACCAAATGATTCAAACAGATCGAAGCTGCTGTCAGGGTGTCAAATGTAGGAGGCAATCCTGCCTTGCGTGGCTTGTCTCCCAAGTCTTCAGGTAGCTCGTGCGTCCCATGTTTTCATGCTGTGCCTCACCAAGCAGCTCCCGTGGTTTCCATGGAGTACCTCAGACAGTCAGCCAACATGGAGCATGCTGCTTACAGAGCGTCTCAAAACTTGCTCCCTTTTCACGAGGCTGTTCACATCTCCAGTTACAAAGCATTATAGTTGTTCGAAAAAGCTACCTAGCTCGTCTGAACAGGGCGGGTATGGGCCTAATCGAAACTTCGCCACCAAAGATTGGGAAACGGTCAGCTCGACGAAGAAATGATCCTGTTCTCTGTCAAGTTTGCAGCGCCTCTCCGCATCCACTCAATTCACTTCCTGTTAAAGCACACCACATGCCACAAGGCATACACATGTTGAATGAGAGAATGAGTCATCTAGTTTGCTCAAAAAAAGAAAAGAAATGATCTTTCCAGAATTTGTCTTAAACGCTGGAAGCGCTGTACTTGGTGGCCAAGAGTTTAATGCGAGCACTTCAAATTCAGTGGGCTCTGGGATGAAACTTGGATGCCATGCTCTCAGACATGCATAGAGTTGATAAAAAAAAAAAAAACTTCAAGATATTCCGCTGTCCCTTACAAAATGTGTGAGGATGTTCATTACTTTCGACGAGGTGGCCGAGAGATTAAGGCGATGGACTGCTAATCCATTGTGCTCTGCACGCGTGGGTTCGAATCCCACCTTCGTCGCTTGTGTGTTTTAGCCGGTTCCTAGAATGCCTCACGCTATTGCAGTGTCTTTTTCGTCAAGAAGACCTACAAGCAGCGCTTTTACACAGGTCCATGAGCCTGACTGGAGACACGTAGCACTGGTCATGCGCCTTTTGCTCCCAGGTTCATCTGTTTGAACTATGTCAACATGAGATTTAAGGCAGTTGACAGTCGATCCACTGTGCATAACCCATGTAGGTATGGATTCTTTTGTCATCAACAAGAGCGTGCTCAACCAATTTTGGTAATGAACGAAGGGCAGCCATTATTGCCTAATCTTTGCACGTTCGCTCTCTTTCTTTTGTGATTTTCCATGGTCGCTTCCTTCATCTGTTGGTAGCGTGGCCGAGCGGTCTAAGGCGCTGGATTAAGGCTCCAGTCTCTTCGGAGGCGTGGGTTCGAATCCCACCGCTGCCAGGACCTGCTTTTGATTCGACTTCTGCATTGACAGTTGGCCGAAGGTCACTAAATGGGTCACTTCCAGCGGTATTTCTCCTGGAATGCTCATGCGCTAGCTCTCTTCATCAAAGTGTTTCGATAGCTTCTGCAGCCCGGCTTATGCTAAAGGATCGTTAGCCTCACCACAGCTGTTTTTCGTGGTCATGCCTGCTTTCCTTGTTCTCCCTTGGAATGTCTCAATCAACAGCTTAACTCTGATATCCCCTCACAAGCCCCTTTGGGATTTTGAGTCCAGTCTACCAAAAGGCATGCTTTCCAAGCCCACCATTGCCAGGGAGCCTATTGTGGGGTTTGTAATGTCATTCTTCCGAAAGGATTTAAACAGCTCTAGGCTCCCATGCTTTAATGCTCCACCTGTAACTACAACTCACAACAAATAGCACTTACCAAATGATTCAAACAGATCGAAGCTGCTGTCAGGGTGTCAAATGTAGGAGGCAATCCTGCCTTGCGTGGCTTGTCTCCCAAGTCTTCAGGTAGCTCGTGCGTCCCATGTTTTCATGCTGTGCCTCACCAAGCAGCTCCCGTGGTTTCCATGGAGTACCTCAGACAGTCAGCCAACATGGAGCATGCTGCTTACAGAGCGTCTCAAAACTTGCTCCCTTTTCACGAGGCTGTTCACATCTCCAGTTACAAAGCATTATAGTTGTTCGAAAAAGCTACCTAGCTCGTCTGAACAGGGCGGGGTATGGGCCTAATGGAAACTTCGCCACCAAAGATTGGGAAACGGTCAGCTCGACGAAGAAATGATCCTGTTCTCTGTCAAGTTTGCAGCGCCTCTCCGCATCCACTCAATTCACTTCCTGTTAAAGCACACCACATGCCACAAGGCATACACATGTTGAATGAGAGAATGAGTCATCTAGTTTGCTCAAAAAAAAGAAAAGAAATGATCTTTCCAGAATTTGTCTTAAACGCTGGAAGCGCTGTACTTGGTGGCCAAGAGTTTAATGCGAGCACTTCAAATTCAGTGGGCTCTGGGATGAAACTTGGATGCCATGCTCTCAGACATACATGGAGTTGATAAGAAAAAAAAAAACTTCAAGATATTCCGCTGTCCGTTACAAAATGTGTGAGGATGTTCATTGCTTTCGACGAGGTGGCCGAGAGGTTAAGGCGATGGACTGCTAATCCATTGTGCTCTGCACGCGTGGGTTCGAATCCCACCTTCGTCGCTTGTGTGTTTTAGGCGGTTCCTAGAATGCCTCACGCTATTGCAGTGTCTTTTTCGTCAAGAAGACCTACAAGCAGCGCTTTTACACAGGTCCATGAGCCTGACTGGAGACACGTAGCACTGGTCATGCGCCTTTTGCTCCCAGGTTCATCTGTTTGAACTATGTCAACATGAGATTTAAGGCAGTTGACAGTCGATCCACTGTGCATAACCCATGTAGGTATGGATTCTTTTGTCATCAACAAGAGCGTGCTCAACCAATTTTGGTAATGAACGAAGGGCAGCCATTATTGCCTAATCTTTGCACGTTCGCTCTCTTTCTTTTGTGATTTTCCATGGTCGATTCCTTCATCTGTTGGTAGCGTGGCCGAGCGGTCTAAGGCGCTGGATTAAGGCTCCAGTCTCTTCGGAGGCGTGGGTTCGAATCCCACCGCTGCCAGGACCTGCTTTTGATTCGACTTCTGCATTGACAGTTGGCCGAAGGTCACTAAATGGGTCACTTCCAGCGGTATTTCTCCTGGAATGCTCATGCGCTAGCTCTCTTCATCAAAGTGTTTCGATAGCTTCTGCAGCCCGGCTTATGCTAAAGGATCGTTAGCCTCACCACAGCTGTTTTTCGTGGTCATGCCTGCTTTCCTTGTTCTCCCTTGGAATGTCTCAATCAACAGCTTAACTCTGATATCCCCTCACAAGCCCCTTTGGGATTTTGAGTCCAGTCTACCAAAAGGCATGCTTTCCAAGCCCACCATTGCCAGGGAGCCTATTGTGGGGTTTGTAATGTCATTCTTCCGAAAGGATTTAAACAGCTCTAGGCTCCCATGCTTTAATGCTCCACCTGTAACTACAACTCACAACAAATAGCACTTACCAAATGATTCAAACAGATCGAAGCTGCTGTCAGGGTGTCAAATGTAGGAGGCAATCCTGCCTTGCGTGGCTTGTCTCCCAAGTCTTCAGGTAGCTCGTGCGTCCCATGTTTTCATGCTGTGCCTCACCAAGCAGCTCCCGTGGTTTCCATGGAGTACCTCAGACAGTCAGCCAACATGGAGCATGCTGCTTACAGAGCGTCTCAAAACTTGCTCCCTTTTCACGAGGCTGTTCACATCTCCAGTTACAAAGCATTATAGTTGTTCGAAAAAGCTACCTAGCTCGTCTGAACAGGGCGGGGTATGGGCCTAATGGAAACTTCGCCACCAAAGATTGGGAAACGGTCAGCTCGACGAAGAAATGATCCTGTTCTCTGTCAAGTTTGCAGCGCCTCTCCGCATCCACTCAATTCACTTCCTGTTAAAGCACACCACATGCCACAAGGCATACACATGTTGAATGAGAGAATGAGTCATCTAGTTTGCTCAAAAAAAAGAAAAGAAATGATCTTTCCAGAATTTGTCTTAAACGCTGGAAGCGCTGTACTTGGTGGCCAAGAGTTTAATGCGAGCACTTCAAATTCAGTGGGCTCTGGGATGAAACTTGGATGCCATGCTCTCAGACATGCATAGAGTTGATAAGAAAAAAAAAAACTTCAAGATATTCCGCTGTCCCTTACAAAATGTGTGAGGATGTTCATTGCTTTTGACGAGGTGGCCGAGAGGTTAAGGCGATGGACTGCTAATCCATTGTGCTCTGCACGCGTGGGTTCGAATCCCACCTTCGTCGCTTGTGTGTTTTAGCCGGTTCCTAGAATGCCTCACGCTATTGCAGTGTCTTTTTCGTCAAGAAGACCTACAAGCAGCGCTTTTACACAGGTCCATGAGCCTGACTGGAGACACGTAGCACTGGTCATGCGCCTTTTGCTCCCAGGTTCATCTGTTTGAACTATGTCAACATGAGATTTAAGGCAGTTGACAGTCGATCCACTGTGCATAACCCATGTAGGTATGGATTCTTTTGTCATCAACAAGAGCGTGCTCAACCAATTTTGGTAATGAACGAAGGGCAGCCATTATTGCCTAATCTTTGCACGTTCGCTCTCTTTATTTTGTGATTTTCCATGGTCGCTTCCTTCATCTGTTGGTAGCGTGGCCGAGCGGTCTAAGGCGCTGGATTAAGGCTCCAGTCTCTTCGGAGGCGTGGGTTCGAATCCCACTGCTGCCAGGACCTGCTTTTGATTCGACTTCTGCATTGACAGTTGGCCGAAGGTCACTAAATGGGTCACTTCCAGCGGTATTTCTCCTGGAATGCTCATGCGCTAGCTCTCTTCATCAAAGTGTTTCGATAGCTTCTGCAGCCCGGCTTATGCTAAAGGATCGTTAGCCTCACCACAGCTGTTTTTCGTGGTCATGCCTGCTTTCCTTGTTCTCCCTTGGAATGTCTCAATCAACAGCTTAACTCTGATATCCCCTCACAAGCCCCTTTGGGATTTTGAGTCCAGTCTACCAAAAGGCATGCTTTCCAAGCCCACCATTGCCAGGGAGCCTATTGTGGGGTTTGTAATGTCATTCTTCCGAAAGGATTTAAACAGCTCTAGGCTCCCATGCTTTAATGCTCCACCTGTAACTACAACTCACAACAAATAGCACTTACCAAATGATTCAAACAGATCGAAGCTGCTGTCAGGGTGTCAAATGTAGGAGGCAATCCTGCCTTGCGTGGCTTGTCTCCCAAGTCTTCAGGTAGCTCGTGCGTCCCATGTTTTCATGCTGTGCCTCACCAAGCAGCTCCCGTGGTTTCCATGGAGTACCTCAGACAGTCAGCCAACATGGAGCATGCTGCTTACAGAGCGTCTCAAAACTTGCTCCCTTTTCACGAGGCTGTTCACATCTCCAGTTACAAAGCATTATAGTTGTTCGAAAAAGCTACCTAGCTCGTCTGAACAGGGCGGGTATGGGCCTAATGGAAACTTCGCCACCAAAGATTGGGAAACGGTCAGCTCGACGAAGAAATGATCCTGTTCTCTGTCAAGTTTGCAGCGCCTCTCCGCATCCACTCAATTCACTTCCTGTTAAAGCACACCACATGCCACAAGGCATACACATGTTGAATGAGAGAATGAGTCATCTAGTTTGCTCAAAAAAAAGAAAAGAAATGATCTTTCCAGAATTTGTCTTAAACGCTGGAAGCGCTGTACTTGGTGGCCAAGAGTTTAATGCGAGCACTTCAAATTCAGTGGGCTCTGGGATGAAACTTGGATGCCATGCTCTCAGACATGCATAGAGTTGATAAGAAAAAAAAAAACTTCAAGATATTCCGCTGTCCCTTACAAAATGTGTGAGGATGTTCATTGCTTTCGACGAGGTGGCCGAGAGATTAAGGCGATGGACTGCTAATCCATTGTGCTCTGCACGCGTGGGTTCGAATCCCACCTTCGTCGCTTGTGTGTTTTAGCCGGTTCCTAGAATGCCTCACGCTATTGCAGTGTCTTTTTCGTCAAGAAGACCTACAAGCAGCGCTTTTACACAGGTCCATGAGCCTGACTGGAGACACGTAGCACTGGTCATGCGCCTTTTGCTCCCAGGTTCATCTGTTTGAACTATGTCAACATGAGATTTAAGGCAGTTGACAGTCGATCCACTGTGCATAACCCATGTAGGTATGGATTCTTTTGTCATCAACAAGAGCGTGCTCAACCAATTTTGGTAATGAACGAAGGGCAGCCATTATTGCCTAATCTTTGCACGTTCGCTCTCTTTATTTTGTGATTTTCCATGGTCGCTTCCTTCATCTGTTGGTAGCGTGGCCGAGCGGTCTAAGGCGCTGGATTAAGGCTCCAGTCTCTTCGGAGGCGTGGGTTCGAATCCCACCGCTGCCAGGACCTGCTTTTGATTCGACTTCTGCATTGACAGTTGGCCGAAGGTCACTAAATGGGTCACTTCCAGCGGTATTTCTCCTGGAATGCTCATGCGCTAGCTCTCTTCATCAAAGTGTTTCGATAGCTTCTGCAGCCCGGCTTATGCTAAAGGATCGTTAGCCTCACCACAGCTGTTTTTCGTGGTCATGCCTGCTTTCCTTGTTCTCCCTTGGAATGTCTCAATCAACAGCTTAACTCTGATATCCCCTCACAAGCCCCTTTGGGATTTTGAGTCCAGTCTACCAAAAGGCATGCTTTCCAAGCCCACCATTGCCAGGGAGCCTATTGTGGGGTTTGTAATGTCATTCTTCCGAAAGGATTTAAACAGCTCTAGGCTCCCATGCTTTAATGCTCCACCTGTAACTACAACTCACAACAAATAGCACTTACCAAATGATTCAAACAGATCGAAGCTGCTGTCAGGGTGTCAAATGTAGGAGGCAATCCTGCCTTGCGTGGCTTGTCTCCCAAGTCTTCAGGTAGCTCGTGCGTCCCATGTTTTCATGCTGTGCCTCACCAAGCAGCTCCCGTGGTTTCCATGGAGTACCTCAGACAGTCAGCCAACATGGAGCATGCTGCTTACAGAGCGTCTCAAAACTTGCTCCCTTTTCACGAGGCTGTTCACATCTCCAGTTACAAAGCATTATAGTTGTTCGAAAAAGCTACCTAGCTCGTCTGAACAGGGCGGGTATGGGCCTAATGGAAACTTCGCCACCAAAGATTGGGAAACGGTCAGCTCGACGAAGAAATGATCCTGTTCTCTGTCAAGTTTGCAGCGCCTCTCCGCATCCACTCAATTCACTTCCTGTTAAAGCACACCACATGCCACAAGGCATACACATGTTGAATGAGAGAATGAGTCATCTAGTTTGCTCAAAAAAAAGAAAAGAAATGATCTTTCCAGAATTTGTCTTAAACGCTGGAAGCGCTGTACTTGGTGGCCAAGAGTTTAATGCGAGCACTTCAAATTCAGTGGGCTCTGGGATGAAACTTGGATGCCATGCTCTCAGACATGCATAGAGTTGATAAGAAAAAAAAAAACTTCAAGATATTCCGCTGTCCCTTACAAAATGTGTGAGGATGTTCATTGCTTTCGACGAGGTGGCCGAGAGATTAAGGCGATGGACTGCTAATCCATTGTGCTCTGCACGCGTGGGTTCGAATCCCACCTTCGTCGCTTGTGTGTTTTAGCCGGTTCCTAGAATGCCTCACGCTATTGCAGTGTCTTTTTCGTCAAGAAGACCTACAAGCAGCGCTTTTACACAGGTCCATGAGCCTGACTGGAGACACGTAGCACTGGTCATGCGCCTTTTGCTCCCAGGTTCATCTGTTTGAACTATGTCAACATGACATTTAAGGCAGTTGACAGTCGATCCACTGTGCATAACCCATGTAGGTATGGATTCTTTTGTCATCAACAAGAGCGTGCTTAACCAATTTTGGTAATGAACGAAGGGCAGCCATTATTGCCTAATCTTTGCACGTTCGCTCTCTTTCTTTTGTGATTTTCCATGGTCGATTCCTTCATCTGTTGGTAGCGTGGCCGAGCGGTCTAAGGCGCTGGATTAAGGCTCCAGTCTCTTCGGAGGCGTGGGTTCGAATCCCACCGCTGCCAGGACCTGCTTTTGATTCGACTTCTGCATTGACAGTTGGCCGAAGGTCACTAAATGGGTCACTTCCAGCGGTATTTCTCCTGGAATGCTCATGCGCTAGCTCTCTTCATCAAAGTGTTTCGATAGCTTCTGCAGCCCGGCTTATGCTAAAGGATCGTTAGCCTCACCACAGCTGTTTTTCGTGGTCATGCCTGCTTTCCTTGTTCTCCCTTGGAATGTCTCAATCAACAGCTTAACTCTGATATCCCCTCACAAGCCCCTTTGGGATTTTGAGTCCAGTCTACCAAAAGGCATGCTTTCCAAGCCCACCATTGCCAGGGAGCCTATTGTGGGGTTTGTAATGTCATTCTTCCGAAAGGATTTAAACAGCTCTAGGCTCCCATGCTTTAATGCTCCACCTGTAACTACAACTCACAACAAATAGCACTTACCAAATGATTCAAACAGATCGAAGCTGCTGTTAGGGTGTCAAATGTAGGAGGCAATCCTGCCTTGCGTGGCTTGTCTCCCAAGTCTTCAGGTAGCTCGTGCGTCCCATGTTTTCATGCTGTGCCTCACCAAGCAGCTCCCGTGGTTTCCATGGAGTACCTCAGACAGTCAGCCAACATGGAGCATGCTGCTTACAGAGCGTCTCAAAACTTGCTCCCTTTTCACGAGGCTGTTCACATCTCCAGTTACAAAGCATTATAGTTGTTCGAAAAAGCTACCTAGCTCGTCTGAACAGGGCGGGTATGGGCCTAATCGAAACTTCGCCACCAAAGATTGGGAAACGGTCAGCTCGACGAAGAAATGATCCTGTTCTCTGTCAAGTTTGCAGCGCCTCTCCGCATCCACTCAATTCACTTCCTGTTAAAGCACACCACATGCCACAAGGCATACACATGTTGAATGAGAGAATGAGTCATCTAGTTTGCTCAAAAAAAAGAAAAGAAATGATCTTTCCAGAATTTGTCTTAAACGCTGGAAGCGCTGTACTTGGTGGCCAAGAGTTTAATGCGAGCACTTCAAATTCAGTGGGCTCTGGGATGAAACTTGGATGCCATGCTCTCAGACATGCATAGAGTTGATAAGAAAAAAAAAAACTTCAAGATATTCCGCTGTCCCTTACAAAATGTGTGAGGATGTTCATTGCTTTCGACGAGGTGGCCGAGAGATTAAGGCGATGGACTGCTAATCCATTGTGCTCTGCACGCGTGGGTTCGAATCCTACCTTCGTCGCTTGTGTGTTTTAGCCGGTTCCTAGAATGCCTCACGCTATTGCAGTGTCTTTTTCGTCAAGAAGACCTACAAGCAGCGCTTTTACACAGGTCCATGAGCCTGACTGGAGACACGTAGCACTGGTCATGCGCCTTTTGCTCCCAGGTTCATCTGTTTGAACTATGTCAACATGAGATTTAAGGCAGTTGACAGTCGATCCACTGTGCATAACCCATGTAGGTATGGATTCTTTTGTCATCAACAAGAGCGTGCTCAACCAATTTTGGTAATGAACGAAGGGCAGCCATTATTGCCTAATCTTTGCACGTTCGCTCTCTTTATTTTGTGATTTTCCATGGTCGCTTCCTTCATCTGTTGGTAGCGTGGCCGAGCGGTCTAAGGCGCTGGATTAAGGCTCCAGTCTCTTCGGAGGCGTGGGTTCGAATCCCACCGCTGCCAGGACCTGCTTTTGATTCGACTTCTGCATTGACAGTTGGCCGAAGGTCACTAAATGGGTCACTTCCAGCGGTATTTCTCCTGGAATGCTCATGCGCTAGCTCTCTTCATCAAAGTGTTTCGATAGCTTCTGCAGCCCGGCTTATGCTAAAGGATCGTTAGCCTCACCACAGCTGTTTTTCGTGGTCATGCCTGCTTTCCTTGTTCTCCCTTGGAATGTCTCAATCAACAGCTTAACTCTGATATCCCCTCACAAGCCCCTTTGGGATTTTGAGTCCAGTCTACCAAAAGGCATGCTTTCCAAGCCCACCATTGCCAGGGAGCCTATTGTGGGGTTTGTAATGTCATTCTTCCGAAAGGATTTAAACAGCTCTAGGCTCCCATGCTTTAATGCTCCACCTGTAACTACAACTCACAACAAATAGCACTTACCAAATGATTCAAACAGATCAAAGCTGCTGTCAGGGTGTCAAATGTAGGAGGCAATCCTGCCTTGCGTGGCTTGTCTTCCAAGTCTTCAGGTAGCTCGTGCGTCCCATGTTTTCATGCTGTGCCTCACCAAGCAGCTCCCGTGGTTTCCATGGAGTACCTCAGACAGTCAGCCAACATGGAGCATGCTGCTTACAGAGCGTCTCAAAACTTGCTCAATTTTCACGAGGCTGTTCACATCTCCAGTTACAAAGCATTATAGTTGTTCGAAAAAGCTACCTAGCTCGTCTGAACAGGGCGGGGTATGGGCCTAATCGAAACTTCGCCACCAAAGATTGGGAAACGGTCAGCTCGACGAAGAAATGATCCTGTTCTCTGTCAAGTTTGCAGCGCCTCTCCGCATCCACTCAATTCACTTCCTGTTAAAGCACACCACATGCCACAAGGCATACACATGTTGAATGAGAGAATGAGTCATCTAGTTTGCTCAAAAAAAAGAAAAGAAATGATCTTTCCAGAATTTGTCTTAAACGCTGGAAGCGCTGTACTTGGTGGCCAAGAGTTTAATGCGAGCACTTCAAATTTAGTGGGCTCTGGGATGAAACTTGGATGCCATGCTCTCAGACATGCATAGAGTTGATAAGAAAAAAAAAAACTTCAAGATATTCCGCTGTCCCTTACAAAATGTGTGAGGATGTTCATTGCTTTCGACGAGGTGGCCGAGAGGTTAAGGCGATGGACTGCTAATCCATTGTGCTCTGCACGCGTGGGTTCGAATCCCACCTTCGTCGCTTGTGTGTTTTAGCCGGTTCCTAGAATGCCTCACGCTATTGCAGTGTCTTTTTCGTCAAGAAGACCTACAAGCAGCGCTTTTACACAGGTCCATGAGCCTGACTGGAGACACGTAGCACTGGTCATGCGCCTTTTGCTCCCAGGTTCATCTGTTTGAACTATGTCAACATGAGATTTAAGGCAGTTGACAGTCGATCCACTGTGCATAACCCATGTAGGTATGGATTCTTTTGTCATCAACAAGAGCGTGCTCAACCAATTTTGGTAATGAACGAAGGGCAGCCATTATTGCCTAATCTTTGCACGTTCGCTCTCTTTATTTTGTGATTTTCCATGGTCGCTTCCTTCATCTGTTGGTAGCGTGGCCGAGCGGTCTAAGGCGCTGGATTAAGGCTCCAGTCTCTTCGGAGGCGTGGGTTCGAATCCCACCGCTGCCAGGACCTGCTTTTGATTCGACTTCTGCATTGACAGTTGGCCGAAGGTCACTAAATGGGTCACTTCCAGCGGTATTTCTCCTGGAATGCTCATGCGCTAGCTCTCTTCATCAAAGTGTTTCGATAGCTTCTGTAGCCCGGCTTATGCTAAAGGATCGTTAGCCTCACCACAGCTGTTTTTCGTGGTCATGCCTGCTTTCCTTGTTCTCCCTTGGAATGTCTCAATCAACAGCTTAACTCTGATATCCCCTCACAAGCCCCTTTGGGATTTTGAGTCCAGTCTACCAAAAGGCATGCTTTCCAAGCCCACCATTGCCAGGGAGCCTATTGTGGGGTTTGTAATGTCATTCTTCCGAAAGGATTTAAACAGCTCTAGGCTCCCATGCTTTAATGCTCCACCTGTAACTACAACTCACAACAAATAGC
Organism: Clarias gariepinus; assembly: GCF_024256425.1. Taxonomy (NCBI): domain Eukaryota; kingdom Metazoa; phylum Chordata; class Actinopteri; order Siluriformes; family Clariidae; genus Clarias; species Clarias gariepinus. The sequence continues at coordinate 4,375,299 of NC_071113.1, forward strand.
ACTTACCAAATGATTCAAACAGATCGAAGCTGCTGTCAGGGTGTCAAATGTAGGAGGCAATCCTGCCTTGCGTGGCTTGTCTCCCAAGTCTTCAGGTAGCTCGTGCGTCCCATGTTTTCATGCTGTGCCTCACCAAGCAGCTCCCGTGGTTTCCATGGAGTACCTCAGACAGTCAGCCAACATGGAGCATGCTGCTTACAGAGCGTCTCAAAACTTGCTCCCTTTTCACGAGGCTGTTCACATCTCCAGTTACAAAGCATTATAGTTGTTCGAAAAAGCTACCTAGCTCGTCTGAACAGGGCGGGTATGGGCCTAATCGAAACTTCGCCACCAAAGATTGGGAAACGGTCAGCTCGACGAAGAAATGATCCTGTTCTCTGTCAAGTTTGCAGCGCCTCTCCGCATCCACTCAATTCACTTCCTGTTAAAGCACACCACATGCCACAAGGCATACACATGTTGAATGAGAGAATGAGTCATCTAGTTTGCTCAAAAAAAAGAAAAGAAATGATCTTTCCAGAATTTGTCTTAAACGCTGGAAGCGCTGTACTTGGTGGCCAAGAGTTTAATGCGAGCACTTCAAATTCAGTGGGCTCTGGGATGAAACTTGGATGCCATGCTCTCAGACATGCATAGAGTTGATAAGAAAAAAAAAAACTTCAAGATATTCCGCTGTCCCTTACAAAATGTGTGAGGATGTTCATTGCTTTCGACGAGGTGGCCGAGAGATTAAGGCGATGGACTGCTAATCCATTGTGCTCTGCACGCGTGGGTTCGAATCCCACCTTCGTCGCTTGTGTGTTTTAGCCGGTTCCTAGAATGCCTCACGCTATTGCAGTGTCTTTTTCGTCAAGAAGACCTACAAGCAGCGCTTTTACACAGGTCCATGAGCCTGACTGGAGACACGTAGCACTGGTCATGCGCCTTTTGCTCCCAGGTTCATCTGTTTGAACTATGTCAACATGAGATTTAAGGCAGTTGACAGTCGATCCACTGTGCATAACCCATGTAGGTATGGATTCTTTTGTCATCAACAAGAGCGTGCTCAACCAATTTTGGTAATGAACGAAGGGCAGCCATTATTGCCTAATCTTTGCACGTTCGCTCTCTTTATTTTGTGATTTTCCATGGTCGCTTCCTTCATCTGTTGGTAGCGTGGCCGAGCGGTCTAAGGCGCTGGATTAAGGCTCCAGTCTCTTCGGAGGCATGGGTTCGAATCCCACCGCTGCCAGGACCTGCTTTTGATTCGACTTCTGCATTGACAGTTGGCCGAAGGTCACTAAATGGGTCACTTCCAGCGGTATTTCTCCTGGAATGCTCATGCGCTAGCTCTCTTCATCAAAGTGTTTCGATAGCTTCTGCAGCCCGGCTTATGCTAAAGGATCGTTAGCCTCACCACAGCTGTTTTTCGTGGTCATGCCTGCTTTCCTTGTTCTCCCTTGGAATGTCTCAATCAACAGCTTAACTCTGATATCCCCTCACAAGCCCCTTTGGGATTTTGAGTCCAGTCTACCAAAAGGCATGCTTTCCAAGCCCACCATTGCCAGGGAGCCTATTGTGGGGTTTGTAATGTCATTCTTCCGAAAGGATTTAAACAGCTCTAGGCTCCCATGCTTTAATGCTCCACCTGTAACTACAACTCACAACAAATAGCACTTACCAAATGATTCAAACAGATCGAAGCTGCTGTCAGGGTGTCAAATGTAGGAGGCAATCCTGCCTTGCGTGGCTTGTCTCCCAAGTCTTCAGGTAGCTCGTGCGTCCCATGTTTTCATGCTGTGCCTCACCAAGCAGCTCCCGTGGTTTCCATGGAGTACCTCAGACAGTCAGCCAACATGGAGCATGCTGCTTACAGAGCGTCTCAAAACTTGCTCCCTTTTCACGAGGCTGTTCACATCTCCAGTTACAAAGCATTATAGTTGTTCGAAAAAGCTACCTAGCTCGTCTGAACAGGGCGGGTATGGGCCTAATCGAAACTTCGCCACCAAAGATTGGGAAACGGTCAGCTCGACGAAGAAATGATCCTGTTCTCTGTCAAGTTTGCAGCGCCTCTCCGCATCCACTCAATTCACTTCCTGTTAAAGCACACCACATGCCACAAGGCATACACATGTTGAATGAGAGAATGAGTCATCTAGTTTGCTCAAAAAAAAGAAAAGAAATGATCTTTCCAGAATTTGTCCTAAACGCTGGAAGCGCTGTACTTGGTGGCCAAGAGTTTAATGCGAGCACTTCAAATTCAGTGGGCTCTGGGATGAAACTTGGATGCCATGCTCTCAGACATGCATAGAGTTGATAAGAAAAAAAAAAACTTCAAGATATTCCGCTGTCCCTTACAAAATGTGTGAGGATGTTCATTGCTTTCGACGAGGTGGCCGAGAGATTAAGGCAATGGACTGCTAATCCATTGTGCTCTGCACGCGTGGGTTCGAATCCCACCTTCGTCGCTTGTGTGTTTTAGCCGGTTCCTAGAATGCCTCACGCTATTGCAGTGTCTTTTTCGTCAAGAAGACCTACAAGCAGCGCTTTTACACAGGTCCATGAGCCTGACTGGAGACACGTAGCACTGGTCATGCGCCTTTTGCTCCCAGGTTCATCTGTTTGAACTATGTCAACATGAGATTTAAGGCAGTTGACAGTCGATCCACTGTGCATAACCCATGTAGGTATGGATTCTTTTGTCATCAACAAGAGCGTGCTCAACCAATTTTGGTAATGAACGAAGGGCAGCCATTATTGCCTAATCTTTGCACGTTCGCTCTCTTTATTTTGTGATTTTCCATGGTCGCTTCCTTCATCTGTTGGTAGCGTGGCCGAGCGGTCTAAGGCGCTGGATTAAGGCTCCAGTCTCTTCGGAGGCATGGGTTCGAATCCCACCGCTGCCAGGACCTGCTTTTGATTCGACTTCTGCATTGACAGTTGGCCGAAGGTCACTAAATGGGTCACTTCCAGCGGTATTTCTCCTGGAATGCTCATGCGCTAGCTCTCTTCATCAAAGTGTTTCGATAGCTTCTGCAGCCCGGCTTATGCTAAAGGATCGTTAGCCTCACCACAGCTGTTTTTCGTGATCATGCCTGCTTTCCTTGTTTTCCCTTGGAATGTCTCAATCAACAGCTTAACTCTGATATCCCCTCACAAGCCCCTTTGGGATTTTGAGTCCAGTCTACCAAAAGGCATGCTTTCCAAGCCCACCATTGCCAGGGAGCCTATTGTGGGGTTTGTAATGTCATTCTTCCGAAAGGATTTAAACAGCTTTAGGCTCCCATGCTTTAATGCTCCACCTGTAACTACAACTCACAACAAATAGCACTTACCAAATGATTCAAACAGATCGAAGCTGCTGTCAGGGTGTCAAATGTAGGAGGCAATCCTGCCTTGCGTGGCTTGTCTCCCAAGTCTTAAGGTAGCTCGTGCATCCCATGTTTTCATGCTGTGCCTCACCAAGCAGCTCCCGTGGTTTCCATGGATTACCTCAGACAGTCAGCCAACATGGAGCATGCTGCTTACAGAGCGTCTCAAAACTTGCTCCCTTTTCACGAGGCTGTACACATCTCCAGATACAAAGCATTATAGTTGTTCGAAAAAGCTACCTAGCTCGTCTGAACAGGGCGGGGTATAGGCCTAATCGAAACTTCGCCACCAAAGATTGGGAAACGGTCAGCTCGACGAAGAAATGATCCTGTTCTCTGTCAAGTTTGCAGCGCCTGTCCGCATCCACTCAATTCACTTCCTGTTAAAGCACACCACATGCCACAAGGCATACACATGTTGAATGAGAGAATGAGTCATCTAGTTTGCTCAAAAAAAAGAAAAGAAATGATCTTTCCAGAATTTGTCTTAAACGCTGGAAGCGCTGTACTTGGTGGCCAAGAGTTTAATGCGAGCACTTCAAATTCAGTGGGCTTTGGGATGAAACTTGGATGCCATGCTCTCAGACATGCATGGAGTTGATAAGAAAAAAAAAAAACTTCAAGATATTCCGCTTTCCCTTACAAAATGTGTGAGGATGTTCATTGCTTTCGACGAGGTGGCCGAGAGGTTAAGGCGATGGACTGCTAATCCATTGTGCTCTGCACGCGTGGGTTCGAATCTCACCTTCGTCGCTTGTGTGTTTTAGCCGGTTCCTAGAATGCCTCACGCTATTGCAGTGTCTTTTTCGTCAAGAAGACCTACAAGCAGCGCTTTTACACAGGTCCATGAGCCTGACTGGAGACACGTAGCACTGGTCATGCGCCTTTTGCTCCCAGGTTCATCTGTTTGAACTATGTCAACATGAGATTTAAGGCAGTTGACAGTCGATCCACTGTGCATAACCCATGTAGGTATGGATTCTTTTGTCATCAACAAGAGCGTGCTCAACCAATTTTGGTTATGAACGAAGGGCAGCCATTATTGCCTAATCTTTGCACGTTCGCTCTCTTTCTTTTGTGATTTTCCATGGTCGCTTCCTTCATCTGTTGGTAGCGTGGCCGAGCGGTCTAAGGCGCTGGATTAAGGCTCCAGTCTCTTCGGAGGCGTGGGTTCGAATCCCACCGCTGCCAGGACCTGCTTTTGATTCGACTTCTGCATTGACAGTTGGCCGAAGATCACTAAATGGGTCACTTCCAGCGGTATTTCTCCTGGAATGCTCATGCGCTAGCTCTCTTCATCAAAGTGTTTCGATAGCTTCTGCAGCCCGGCTTATGCTAAAGGATCGTTAGCCTCACCACAGCTGTTTTTCGTGGTCATGCCTGCTTTCCTTGTTCTCCCTTGGAATGTCTCAATCAACAGCTTAACTCTGATATCCCCTCACAAGCCCCTTTGGGATTTTGAGTCCAGTCTACCAAAAGGCATGCTTTCCAAGCCCACCATTGCCAGGGAGCCTATTGTGGGGTTTGTAATGTCATTCTTCCAAAAGGATTTAAACAGCTCTAGGCTCCCATGCTTTAATGCTCCACCTGTAACTACAACTCACAACAAATAGCACTTACCAAATGATTCAAACAGATCGAAGCTGCTGTCAGGGTGTCAAATGTAGGAGGCAATCCTGCCTTGCGTGGCTTGTCTCCCAAGTCTTCAGGTAGCTCGTGCGTCCCATGTTTTCATGCTGTGCCTCACCAAGCAGCTCCCGTGGTTTCCATGGAGTACCTCAGACAGTCAGCCAACATGGAGCATGCTGCTTACAGAGTGTCTCAAAACTTGCTCCCTTTTCACGAGGCTGTTCACATCTCCAGTTACAAAGCATTATAGTTGTTCGAAAAAGCTACCTAGCTCGTCTGAACAGGGCGGGGTATGGGCCTAATGGAAACTTCGCCACCAAAGATTGGGAAACGGTCAGCTCGACGAAGAAATGATCCTGTTCTCTGTCAAGTTTGCAGCGCCTCTCCGCATCCACTCAATTCACTTCCTGTTAAAGCACACCACATGCCACAAGGCATACACATGTTGAATGAGAGAATGAGTCATCTTGTTTGCTCAAAAAAAAGAAAAGAAATGATCTTTCCAGAATTTGTCTTAAACGCTGGAAGCGCTGTACTTGGTGGCCAAGAGTTTAATGCGAGCACTTCAAATTCAGTGGGCTCTGGGATGAAACTTGGATGCCATGCTCTCAGACATGCATGGAGTTGATAAGGAAAAAAAAAAACTTCAAGATATTCCGCTGTCTCTTACAAAATGTGTGAGGATGTTCATTGCTTTCGACGAGGTGGCCGAGAGGTTAAGGCGATGGACTGCTAATCCATTGTGCTCTGCACGCGTGGGTTTGAATCCCACCTTCGTCGCTTGTGTGTTTTAGCCGGTTCCTAGAATGCCTCACGCTATTGCAGTGTCTTTTTCGTCAAGAAGACCTACAAGCAGCGCTTTTACACAGGTCCATGAGCCTGACTGGAGACACGTAGCACTGGTCATGCGCCTTTTGCTCCCAGGTTCATCTGTTTGAACTATGTCAACATGAGATTTAAGGCAGTTGACAGTCGATCCACTGTGCATAACCCATGTAGGTATGGATTCTTTTGTCATCAACAAGAGCGTGCTCAACCAATTTTGGTAATGAACAAAGGGCAGCCATTATTGCCTAATCTTTGCACGTTCGCTCTCTTTCTTTTGTGATTTTCCATGGTCGCTTCCTTCATCTGTTGGTAGCGTGACCGAGCGGTCTAAGGCGCTGGATTAAGGCTCCAGTCTCTTCGGAGGCGTGGGTTCGAATCCCACCGCTGCCAGGACCTGCTTTTGATTCGACTTCTGCATTGACAGTTGCCCGAAGGTCACTAAATGGGTCACTTCCAGCGGTATTTCTCCTGGAATGCTCATGCGCTAGCTCTCTTCATCAAAGTGTTTCGATAGCTTCTGCAGCCCGGCTTATGCTAAAGGATCGTTAGCCTCACCACAGCTGTTTTTCGTGATCATGCCTGCTTTCCTTGTTTTCCCTTGGAATGTCTCAATCAACAGCTTAACTCTGATATCCCCTCACAAGCCCCTTTGGGATTTTGAGTCCAGTCTACCAAAAGGCATGCTTTCCAAGCCCACCATTGCCAGGGAGCCTATTGTGGGGTTTGTAATGTCATTCTTCCGAAAGGATTTAAACAGCTTTAGGCTCCCATGCTTTAATGCTCCACCTGTAACTACAACTCACAACAAATAGCACTTACCAAATGATTCAAACAGATCGAAGCTGCTGTCAGGGTGTCAAATGTAGGAGGCAATCCTGCCTTGCGTGGCTTGTCTCCCAAGTCTTAAGGTAGCTCGTGCATCCCATGTTTTCATGCTGTGCCTCACCAAGCAGCTCCCGTGGTTTCCATGGATTACCTCAGACAGTCAGCCAACATGGAGCATGCTGCTTACAGAGCGTCTCAAAACTTGCTCCCTTTTCACGAGGCTGTACACATGTCCAGATACAAAGCATTATAGTTGTTCGAAAAAGCTACCTAGCTCGTCTGAACAGGGCGGGGTATAGGCCTAATCGAAACTTCGCCACCAAAGATTGGGAAACGGTCAGCTCGACGAAGAAATGATCCTGTTCTCTGTCAAGTTTGCAGCGCCTCTCCGCATCCACTCAATTCACTTCCTGTTAAAGCACACCACATGCCACAAGGCATACACATGTTGAATGAGAGAATGAGTCATCTAGTTTGCTCAAAAAAAAGAAAAGAAATGATCTTTCCAGAATTTGTCTTAAACGCTGGAAGCGCTGTACTTGGTGGCCAAGAGTTTAATGCGAGCACTTCAAATTCAGTGGGCTCTGGGATGAAACTTGGATGCCATGCTCTCAGACATGCATGGAGTTGATAAGAAAAAAAAAAAACTTCAAGATATTCCGCTTTCCCTTACAAAATGTGTGAGGATGTTCATTGCTTTCGACGAGGTGGCCGAGAGGTTAAGGCGATGGACTGCTAATCCTTCGTGCTCTGCACGCGTGGGTTCGAATCCCACCTTCGTCGCTTGTGTGTTTTAGCCGGTTCCTAGAATGCCTCACGCTATTGCAGTGTCTTTTTCGTCAAGAAGACCTACAAGCAGCGCTTTTACACAGGTCCATGAGCCTGACTGGAGACACGTAGCACTGGTCATGCGCCTTTTGCTCCCAGGTTCATCTGTTTGAACTATGTCAACATGAGATTTAAGGCAGTTGACAGTCGATCCACTGTGCATAACCCATGTAGGTATGGATTCTTTTGTCATCAACAAGAGCGTGCTCAACCAATTTTGGTAATGAACAAAGGGCAGCCATTATTGCCTAATCTTTGCACGTTCGCTCTCTTTCTTTTGTGATTTTCCATGGTCGCTTCCTTCATCTGTTGGTAGCGTGACCGAGCGGTCTAAGGCGCTGGATTAAGGCTCCAGTCTCTTCGGAGGCGTGGGTTCGAATCCCACCGCTGCCAGGACCTGCTTTTGATTCGACTTCTGCATTGACAGTTGCCCGAAGGTCACTAAATGGGTCACTTCCAGCGGTATTTCTCCTGGAATGCTCATGCGCTAGCTCTCTTCATCAAAGTGTTTCGATAGCTTCTGCAGCCCGGCTTATGCTAAAGGATCGTTAGCCTCACCACAGCTGTTTTTCGTGATCATGCCTGCTTTCCTTGTTTTCCCTTGGAATGTCTCAATTAACAGCTTAACTCTGATATCCCCTCACAAGCCCCTTTGGGATTTTGAGTCCAGTCTACCAAAAGGCATGCTTTCCAAGCCCACCATTGCCAGGGAGCCTATTGTGGGGTTTGTAATGTCATTCTTCCGAAAGGATTTAAACAGCTTTAGGCTCCCATGCTTTAATGCTCCACCTGTAACTACAACTCACAACAAATAGCACTTACCAAATGATTCAAACAGATCGAAGCTGCTGTCAGGGTGTCAAATGTAGGAGGCAATCCTGCCTTGCGTGGCTTGTCTCCCAAGTCTTAAGGTAGCTCGTGCATCCCATGTTTTCATGCTGTGCCTCACCAAGCAGCTCCCGTGGTTTCCATGGATTACCTCAGACAGTCAGCCAACATGGAGCATGCTGCTTACAGAGCGTCTCAAAACTTGCTCCCTTTTCACGAGGCTGTACACATCTCCAGATACAAAGCATTATAGTTGTTCGAAAAAGCTACCTAGCTCGTCTGAACAGGGCGGGGTATAGGCCTAATCGAAACTTCGCCACCAAAGATTGGGAAACGGTCAGCTCGACGAAGAAATGATCCTGTTCTCTGTCAAGTTTGCAGCGCCTCTCCGCATCCACTCAATTCACTTCCTGTTAAAGCACACCACATGCCACAAGGCATACACATGTTGAATGAGAGAATGAGTCATCTAGTTTGCTCAAAAAAAAGAAAAGAAATGATCATTCCAGAATTTGTCTTAAACGCTGGAAGCGCTGTACTTGGTGGCCAAGAGTTTAATGCGAGCACTTCAAATTCAGTGGGCTCTGGGATGAAACTTGGATGCCATGCTCTCAGACATGCATGGAGTTGATAAGAAAAAAAAAAAACTTCAAGATATTCCGCTTTCCCTTACAAAATGTGTGAGGATGTTCATTGCTTTCGACGAGGTGGTTGAGAGGTTAAGGCGATGGACTGCTAATCCATTGTGCTCTGCACGCGTGGGTTCGAATCCCACCTTCGTCGCTTGTGTGTTTTAGCCGGTTCCTAGAATGCCTCACGCTATTGCAGTGTCTTTTTCGTCAAGAAGACCTACAAGCAGCGCTTTTACACAGGTCCATGAGCCTGACTGGAGACACGTAGCACTGGTCATGCGCCTTTTGCTCCCAGGTTCATCTGTTTGAACTATGTCAACATGAGATTTAAGGCAGTTGACAGTCGATCCACTGTGCATAACCCATGTAGGTATGGATTCTTTTGTCATCAACAAGAGCGTGCTCAACCAATTTTGGTAATGAACAAAGGGCAGCCATTATTGCCTAATCTTTGCACGTTCGCTCTCTTTCTTTTGTGATTTTCCATGGTCGCTTCCTTCATCTGTTGGTAGCGTGACCGAGCGGTCTAAGGCGCTGGATTAAGGCTCCAGTCTCTTCGGAGGCGTGGGTTCGAATCCCACCGCTGCCAGGACCTGCTTTTGATTCGACTTCTGCATTGACAGTTGCCCGAAGGTCACTAAATGGGTCACTTCCAGCGGTATTTCTCCTGGAATGCTCATGCGCTAGCTCTCTTCATCAAAGTGTTTCGATAGCTTCTGCAGCCCGGCTTATGCTAAAGGATCGTTAGCCTCACCACAGCTGTTTTTCGTGATCATGCCTGCTTTCCTTGTTTTCCCTTGGAATGTCTCAATCAACAGCTTAACTCTGATATCCCCTCACAAGCCCCTTTGGGATTTTGAGTCCAGTTACCAAAAGGCATGCTTTCCAAGCCCACCATTGCCAGGGAGCCTATTGTGGGGTTTGTAATGTCATTCTTCCGAAAGGATTTAAACAGCTTTAGGCTCCCATGCTTTAATGCTCCACCTGTAACTACAACTCACAACAAATAGCACTTACCAAATGATTCAAACAGATCGAAGCTGCTGTCAGGGTGTCAAATGTAGGAGGCAATCCTGCCTTGCGTGGCTTGTCTCCCAAGTCTTAAGGTAGCTCGTGCATCCCATGTTTTCATGCTGTGCCTCACCAAGCAGCTCCCGTGGTTTCCATGGATTACCTCAGACAGTCAGCCAACATGGAGCATGCTGCTTACAGAGCGTCTCAAAACTTGCTCCCTTTTCACGAGGCTGTACACATCTCCAGATACAAAGCATTATAGTTGTTCGAAAAAGCTACCTAGCTCGTCTGAACAGGGCGGGGTATAGGCCTAATCGAAACTTCGCCACCAAAGATTGGGAAACGGTCAGCTCGACGAAGAAATGATCCTGTTCTCTGTCAAGTTTGCAGCGCCTCTCCGCATCCACTCAATTCACTTCCTGTTAAAGCACACCACATGCCACAAGGCATACACATGTTGAATGAGAGAATGAGTCATCTAGTTTGCTCAAAAAAAAGAAAAGAAATGATCATTCCAGAATTTGTCTTAAACGCTGGAAGCGCTGTACTTGGTGGCCAAGAGTTTAATGCGAGCACTTCAAATTCAGTGGGCTCTGGGATGAAACTTGGATGCCATGCTCTCAGACATGCATGGAGTTGATAAGAAAAAAAAAAAACTTCAAGATATTCCGCTTTCCCTTACAAAATGTGTGAGGATGTTCATTGCTTTCGACGAGGTGGCCGAGAGGTTAAGGCGATGGACTGCTAATCCATTGTGCTCTGCACGCGTGGGTTCGAATCCCACCTTCGTCGCTTGTGTGTTTTAGCCGGTTCCTAGAATGCCTCACGCTATTGCAGTGTCTTTTTCGTCAAGAAGACCTACAAGCAGCGCTTTTACACAGGTCCATGAGCCTGACTGGAGACACGTAGCACTGGTCATGCGCCTTTTGCTCCCAGGTTCATCTGTTTGAACTATGTCAACATGAGATTTAAGGCAGTTGACAGTCGATCCACTGTGCATAACCCATGTAGGTATGGATTCTTTTGTCATCAACAAGAGCGTGCTCAACCAATTTTGGTAATGAACGAAGGGCAGCCATTATTGCCTAATCTTTGCACGTTCGCTCTCTTTCTTTTGTGATTTTCCATGGTCGCTTCCTTCATCTGTTGGTAGCGTGACCGAGCGGTCTAAGGCGCTGGATTAAGGCTCCAGTCTCTTCGGAGGCGTGGGTCGAATCCCACCGCTGCCAGGACCTGCTTTTGATTCGACTTCTGCATTGACAGTTGCCCGAAGGTCACTAAATGGGTCACTTCCAGCGGTATTTCTCCTGGAATGCTCATGCGCTAGCTCTCTTCATCAAAGTGTTTCGATAGCTTCTGCAGCCCGGCTTATGCTAAAGGATCGTTAGCCTCACCACAGCTGTTTTTCGTGATCATGCCTGCTTTCCTTGTTTTCCCTTGGAATGTCTCAATCAACAGCTTAACTCTGATATCCCCTCACAAGCCCCTTTGGGATTTTGAGTCCAGTCTACCAAAAGGCATGCTTTCCAAGCCCACCATTGCCAGGGAGCCTATTGTGGGGTTTGTAATGTCATTCTTCCGAAAGGATTTAAACAGCTTTAGGCTCCCATGCTTTAATGCTCCACCTGTAACTACAACTCACAACAAATAGCACTTACCAAATGATTCAAACAGATCGAAGCTGCTGTCAGGGTGTCAAATGTAGGAGGCAATCCTGCCTTGCATGGCTTGTCTCCCAAGTCTTAAGGTAGCTCGTGCATCCCATGTTTTCATGCTGTGCCTCACCAAGCAGCTCCCGTGGTTTCCATGGATTACCTCAGACAGTCAGCCAACATGGAGCATGCTGCTTACAGAGCGTCTCAAAACTTGCTCCCTTTTCACGAGGCTGTACACATCTCCAGATACAAAGCATTATAGTTGTTCGAAAAAGCTACCTAGCTCGTCTGAACAGGGCGGGGTATAGGCCTAATCGAAACTTCGCCACCAAAGATTGGGAAACGGTCAGCTCGACGAAGAAATGATCCTGTTCTCTGTCAAGTTTGCAGCGCCTGTCCGCATCCACTCAATTCACTTCCTGTTAAAGCACACCACATGCCACAAGGCATACACATGTTGAATGAGAGAATGAGTCATCTTGTTTGCTCAAAAAAAAGAAAAGAAATGATCTTTCCAGAATTTGTCTTAAACGCTGGAAGCGCTGTACTTGGTGGCCAAGAGTTTAATGCGAGCACTTCAAATTCAGTGGGCTCTGGGATGAAACTTGGATGCCATGCTCTCAGACATGCATGGAGTTGATAAGGAAAAAAAAAAACTTCAAGATATTCCGCTGTCTCTTACAAAATGTGTGAGGATGTTCATTGCTTTCGACGAGGTGGCCGAGAGGTTAAGGCGATGGACTGCTAATCCATTGTGCTCTGCACGCGTGGGTTTGAATCCCACCTTCGTCGCTTGTGTGTTTTAGCCGGTTCCTAGAATGCCTCACGCTATTGCAGTGTCTTTTTCGTCAAGAAGACCTACAAGCAGCGCTTTTACACAGGTCCATGAGCCTGACTGGAGACACGTAGCACTGGTCATGCGCCTTTTGCTCCCAGGTTCATCTGTTTGAACTATGTCAACATGAGATTTAAGGCAGTTGACAGTCGATCCACTGTGCATAACCCATGTAGGTATGGATTCTTTTGTCATCAACAAGAGCGTGCTCAACCAATTTTGGTAATGAACAAAGGGCAGCCATTATTGCCTAATCTTTGCACGTTCGCTCTCTTTCTTTTGTGATTTTCCATGGTCGCTTCCTTCATCTGTTGGTAGCGTGACCGAGCGGTCTAAGGCGCTGGATTAAGGCTCCAGTCTCTTCGGAGGCGTGGGTTCGAATCCCACCGCTGCCAGGACCTGCTTTTGATTCGACTTCTGCATTGACAGTTGCCCGAAGGTCACTAAATGGGTCACTTCCAGCGGTATTTCTCCTGGAATGCTCATGCGCTAGCTCTCTTCATCAAAGTGTTTCGATAGCTTCTGCAGCCCGGCTTATGCTAAAGGATCGTTAGCCTCACCACAGCTGTTTTTCGTGATCATGCCTGCTTTCCTTGTTTTCCCTTGGAATGTCTCAATCAACAGCTTAACTCTGATATCCCCTCACAAGCCCCTTTGGGATTTTGAGTCCAGTCTACCAAAAGGCATGCTTTCCAAGCCCACCATTGCCAGGGAGCCTATTGTGGGGTTTGTAATGTCATTCTTCCGAAAGGATTTAAACAGCTTTAGGCTCCCATGCTTTAATGCTCCACCTGTAACTACAACTCACAACAAATAGCACTTACCAAATGATTCAAACAGATCGAAGCTGCTGTCAGGGTGTCAAATGTAGGAGGCAATCCTGCCTTGCGTGGCTTGTCTCCCAAGTCTTAAGGTAGCTCGTGCATCCCATGTTTTCATGCTGTGCCTCACCAAGCAGCTCCCGTGGTTTCCATGGATTACCTCAGACAGTCAGCCAACATGGAGCATGCTGCTTACAGAGCGTCTCAAAACTTGCTCCCTTTTCACGAGGCTGTACACATGTCCAGATACAAAGCATTATAGTTGTTCGAAAAAGCTACCTAGCTCGTCTGAACAGGGCGGGGTATAGGCCTAATCGAAACTTCGCCACCAAAGATTGGGAAACGGTCAGCTCGACGAAGAAATGATCCTGTTCTCTGTCAAGTTTGCAGCGCCTCTCCGCATCCACTCAATTCACTTCCTGTTAAAGCACACCACATGCCACAAGGCATACACATGTTGAATGAGAGAATGAGTCATCTAGTTTGCTCAAAAAAAAGAAAAGAAATGATCTTTCCAGAATTTGTCTTAAACGCTGGAAGCGCTGTACTTGGTGGCCAAGAGTTTAATGCGAGCACTTCAAATTCAGTGGGCTCTGGGATGAAACTTGGATGCCATGCTCTCAGACATGCATGGAGTTGATAAGAAAAAAAAAAAACTTCAAGATATTCCGCTTTCCCTTACAAAATGTGTGAGGATGTTCATTGCTTTCGACGAGGTGGCCGAGAGGTTAAGGCGATGGACTGCTAATCCTTCGTGCTCTGCACGCGTGGGTTCGAATCCCACCTTCGTCGCTTGTGTGTTTTAGCCGGTTCCTAGAATGCCTCACGCTATTGCAGTGTCTTTTTCGTCAAGAAGACCTACAAGCAGCGCTTTTACACAGGTCCATGAGCCTGACTGGAGACACGTAGCACTGGTCATGCGCCTTTTGCTCCCAGGTTCATCTGTTTGAACTATGTCAACATGAGATTTAAGGCAGTTGACAGTCGATCCACTGTGCATAACCCATGTAGGTATGGATTCTTTTGTCATCAACAAGAGCGTGCTCAACCAATTTTGGTAATGAACAAAGGGCAGCCATTATTGCCTAATCTTTGCACGTTCGCTCTCTTTCTTTTGTGATTTTCCATGGTCGCTTCCTTCATCTGTTGGTAGCGTGACCGAGCGGTCTAAGGCGCTGGATTAAGGCTCCAGTCTCTTCGGAGGCGTGGGTTCGAATCCCACCGCTGCCAGGACCTGCTTTTGATTCGACTTCTGCATTGACAGTTGCCCGAAGGTCACTAAATGGGTCACTTCCAGCGGTATTTCTCCTGGAATGCTCATGCGCTAGCTCTCTTCATCAAAGTGTTTCGATAGCTTCTGCAGCCCGGCTTATGCTAAAGGATCGTTAGCCTCACCACAGCTGTTTTTCGTGATCATGCCTGCTTTCCTTGTTTTCCCTTGGAATGTCTCAATTAACAGCTTAACTCTGATATCCCCTCACAAGCCCCTTTGGGATTTTGAGTCCAGTCTACCAAAAGGCATGCTTTCCAAGCCCACCATTGCCAGGGAGCCTATTGTGGGGTTTGTAATGTCATTCTTCCGAAAGGATTTAAACAGCTTTAGGCTCCCATGCTTTAATGCTCCACCTGTAACTACAACTCACAACAAATAGCACTTACCAAATGATTCAAACAGATCGAAGCTGCTGTCAGGGTGTCAAATGTAGGAGGCAATCCTGCCTTGCGTGGCTTGTCTCCCAAGTCTTAAGGTAGCTCGTGCATCCCATGTTTTCATGCTGTGCCTCACCAAGCAGCTCCCGTGGTTTCCATGGATTACCTCAGACAGTCAGCCAACATGGAGCATGCTGCTTACAGAGCGTCTCAAAACTTGCTCCCTTTTCACGAGGCTGTACACATCTCCAGATACAAAGCATTATAGTTGTTCGAAAAAGCTACCTAGCTCGTCTGAACAGGGCGGGGTATAGGCCTAATCGAAACTTCGCCACCAAAGATTGGGAAACGGTCAGCTCGACGAAGAAATGATCCTGTTCTCTGTCAAGTTTGCAGCGCCTCTCCGCATCCACTCAATTCACTTCCTGTTAAAGCACACCACATGCCACAAGGCATACACATGTTGAATGAGAGAATGAGTCATCTAGTTTGCTCAAAAAAAAGAAAAGAAATGATCATTCCAGAATTTGTCTTAAACGCTGGAAGCGCTGTACTTGGTGGCCAAGAGTTTAATGCGAGCACTTCAAATTCAGTGGGCTCTGGGATGAAACTTGGATGCCATGCTCTCAGACATGCATGGAGTTGATAAGAAAAAAAAAAAACTTCAAGATATTCCGCTTTCCCTTACAAAATGTGTGAGGATGTTCATTGCTTTCGACGAGGTGGTTGAGAGGTTAAGGCGATGGACTGCTAATCCATTGTGCTCTGCACGCGTGGGTTCGAATCCCACCTTCGTCGCTTGTGTGTTTTAGCCGGTTCCTAGAATGCCTCACGCTATTGCAGTGTCTTTTTCGTCAAGAAGACCTACAAGCAGCGCTTTTACACAGGTCCATGAGCCTGACTGGAGACACGTAGCACTGGTCATGCGCCTTTTGCTCCCAGGTTCATCTGTTTGAACTATGTCAACATGAGATTTAAGGCAGTTGACAGTCGATCCACTGTGCATAACCCATGTAGGTATGGATTCTTTTGTCATCAACAAGAGCGTGCTCAACCAATTTTGGTAATGAACAAAGGGCAGCCATTATTGCCTAATCTTTGCACGTTCGCTCTCTTTCTTTTGTGATTTTCCATGGTCGCTTCCTTCATCTGTTGGTAGCGTGACCTAGCGGTCTAAGGCGCTGGATTAAGGCTCCAGTCTCTTCGGAGGCGTGGGTTCGAATCCCACCGCTGCCAGGACCTGCTTTTGATTCGACTTCTGCATTGACAGTTGCCCGAAGGTCACTAAATGGGTCACTTCCAGCGGTATTTCTCCTGGAATGCTCATGCGCTAGCTCTCTTCATCAAAGTGTTTCGATAGCTTCTGCAGCCCGGCTTATGCTAAAGGATCGTTAGCCTCACCACAGCTGTTTTTCGTGATCATGCCTGCTTTCCTTGTTTTCCCTTGGAATGTCTCAATCAACAGCTTAACTCTGATATCCCCTCACAAGCCCCTTTGGGATTTTGAGTCCAGTTACCAAAAGGCATGCTTTCCAAGCCCACCATTGCCAGGGAGCCTATTGTGGGGTTTGTAATGTCATTCTTCCGAAAGGATTTAAACAGCTTTAGGCTCCCATGCTTTAATGCTCCACCTGTAACTACAACTCACAACAAATAGCACTTACCAAATGATTCAAACAGATCGAAGCTGCTGTCAGGGTGTCAAATGTAGGAGGCAATCCTGCCTTGCGTGGCTTGTCTCCCAAGTCTTAAGGTAGCTCGTGCATCCCATGTTTTCATGCTGTGCCTCACCAAGCAGCTCCCGTGGTTTCCATGGATTACCTCAGACAGTCAGCCAACATGGAGCATGCTGCTTACAGAGCGTCTCAAAACTTGCTCCCTTTTCACGAGGCTGTACACATCTCCAGATACAAAGCATTATAGTTGTTCGAAAAAGCTACCTAGCTCGTCTGAACAGGGCGGGGTATAGGCCTAATCGAAACTTCGCCACCAAAGATTGGGAAACGGTCAGCTCGACGAAGAAATGATCCTGTTCTCTGTCAAGTTTGCAGCGCCTCTCCGCATCCACTCAATTCACTTCCTGTTAAAGCACACCACATGCCACAAGGCATACACATGTTGAATGAGAGAATGAGTCATCTAGTTTGCTCAAAAAAAAGAAAAGAAATGATCATTCCAGAATTTGTCTTAAACGCTGGAAGCGCTGTACTTGGTGGCCAAGAGTTTAATGCGAGCACTTCAAATTCAGTGGGCTCTGGGATGAAACTTGGATGCCATGCTCTCAGACATGCATGGAGTTGATAAGAAAAAAAAAAAACTTCAAGATATTCCGCTTTCCCTTACAAAATGTGTGAGGATGTTCATTGCTTTCGACGAGGTGGCCGAGAGGTTAAGGCGATGGACTGCTAATCCATTGTGCTCTGCACGCGTGGGTTCGAATCCCACCTTCGTCGCTTGTGTGTTTTAGCCGGTTCCTAGAATGCCTCACGCTATTGCAGTGTCTTTTTCGTCAAGAAGACCTACAAGCAGCGCTTTTACACAGGTCCATGAGCCTGACTGGAGACACGTAGCACTGGTCATGCGCCTTTTGCTCCCAGGTTCATCTGTTTGAACTATGTCAACATGAGATTTAAGGCAGTTGACAGTCGATCCACTGTGCATAACCCATGTAGGTATGGATTCTTTTGTCATCAACAAGAGCGTGCTCAACCAATTTTGGTAATGAACGAAGGGCAGCCATTATTGCCTAATCTTTGCCCGTTCGCTCTCTTTCTTTTGTGATTTTCCATGGTCGCTTCCTTCATCTGTTGGTAGCGTGACCGAGCGGTCTAAGGCGCTGGATTAAGGCTCCAGTCTCTTCGGAGGCGTGGGTTCGAATCCCACCGCTGCCAGGACCTGCTTTTGATTCGACTTCTGCATTGACAGTTGCCCGAAGGTCACTAAATGGGTCACTTCCAGCGGTATTTCTCCTGGAATGCTCATGCGCTAGCTCTCTTCATCAAAGTGTTTCGATAGCTTCTGCAGCCCGGCTTATGCTAAAGGATCGTTAGCCTCACCACAGCTGTTTTTCGTGATCATGCCTGCTTTCCTTGTTTTCCCTTGGAATGTCTCAATCAACAGCTTAACTCTGATATCTCCTTACAAGCCCCTTTGGGATTTTGAGTCCAGTCTACCAAAAGGCATGCTTTCCAAGCCCACCATTGCCAGGGAGCCTATTGTGGGGTTTGTAATGTCATTCTTCCGAAAGGATTTAAACAGCTTTAGGCTCCCATGCTTTAATGCTCCACCTGTAACTACAACTCACAACAAATAGCACTTACCAAATGATTCAAACAGATCGAAGCTGCTGTCAGGGTGTCAAATGTAGGAGGCAATCCTGCCTTGCATGGCTTGTCTCCCAAGTCTTAAGGTAGCTCGTGCATCCCATGTTTTCATGCTGTGCCTCACCAAGCAGCTCCCGTGGTTTCCATGGATTACCTCAGACAGTCAGCCAACATGGAGCATGCTGCTTACAGAGCGTCTCAAAACTTGCTCCCTTTTCACGAGGCTGTACACATCTCCAGATACAAAGCATTATAGTTGTTCGAAAAAGCTACCTAGCTCGTCTGAACAGGGCGGGGTATAGGCCTAATCGAAACTTCGCCACCAAAGATTGGGAAACGGTCAGCTCGACGAAGAAATGATCCTGTTCTCTGTCAAGTTTGCAGCGCCTGTCCGCATCCACTCAATTCACTTCCTGTTAAAGCACACCACATGCCACAAGGCATACACATGTTGAATGAGAGAATGAGTCATCTAGTTTGCTCAAAAAAAAGAAAAGAAATGATCTTTCCAGAATTTGTCTTAAACGCTGGAAGCGCTGTACTTGGTGGCCAAGAGTTTAATGCGAGCACTTCAAATTCAGTGGGCTTTGGGATGAAACTTGGATGCCATGCTCTCAGACATGCATGGAGTTGATAAGAAAAAAAAAAAACTTCAAGATATTCCGCTTTCCCTTACAAAATGTGTGAGGATGTTCATTGCTTTCGACGAGGTGGCCGAGAGGTTAAGGCGATGGACTGCTAATCCATTGTGCTCTGCACGCGTGGGTTCGAATCTCACCTTCGTCGCTTGTGTGTTTTAGCCGGTTCCTAGAATGCCTCACGCTATTGCAGTGTCTTTTTCGTCAAGAAGACCTACAAGCAGCGCTTTTACACAGGTCCATGAGCCTGACTGGAGACACGTAGCACTGGTCATGCGCCTTTTGCTCCCAGGTTCATCTGTTTGAACTATGTCAACATGAGATTTAAGGCAGTTGACAGTCGATCCACTGTGCATAACCCATGTAGGTATGGATTCTTTTGTCATCAACAAGAGCGTGCTCAACCAATTTTGGTTATGAACGAAGGGCAGCCATTATTGCCTAATCTTTGCACGTTCGCTCTCTTTCTTTTGTGATTTTCCATGGTCGCTTCCTTCATCTGTTGGTAGCGTGGCCGAGCGGTCTAAGGCGCTGGATTAAGGCTCCAGTCTCTTCGGAGGCGTGGGTTCGAATCCCACCGCTGCCAGGACCTGCTTTTGATTCGACTTCTGCATTGACAGTTGGCCGAAGATCACTAAATGGGTCACTTCCAGCGGTATTTCTCCTGGAATGCTCATGCGCTAGCTCTCTTCATCAAAGTGTTTCGATAGCTTCTGCAGCCCGGCTTATGCTAAAGGATCGTTAGCCTCACCACAGCTGTTTTTCGTGGTCATGCCTGCTTTCCTTGTTCTCCCTTGGAATGTCTCAATCAACAGCTTAACTCTGATATCCCCTCACAAGCCCCTTTGGGATTTTGAGTCCAGTCTACCAAAAGGCATGCTTTCCAAGCCCACCATTGCCAGGGAGCCTATTGTGGGGTTTGTAATGTCATTCTTCCAAAAGGATTTAAACAGCTCTAGGCTCCCATGCTTTAATGCTCCACCTGTAACTACAACTCACAACAAATAGCACTTACCAAATGATTCAAACAGATCGAAGCTGCTGTCAGGGTGTCAAATGTAGGAGGCAATCCTGCCTTGCGTGGCTTGTCTCCCAAGTCTTCAGGTAGCTCGTGCGTCCCATGTTTTCATGCTGTGCCTCACCAAGCAGCTCCCGTGGTTTCCATGGAGTACCTCAGACAGTCAGCCAACATGGAGCATGCTGCTTACAGAGTGTCTCAAAACTTGCTCCCTTTTCACGAGGCTGTTCACATCTCCAGTTACAAAGCATTATAGTTGTTCGAAAAAGCTACCTAGCTCGTCTGAACAGGGCGGGGTATGGGCCTAATGGAAACTTCGCCACCAAAGATTGGGAAACGGTCAGCTTGACGAAGAAATGATCCTGTTCTCTGTCAAGTTTGCAGCGCCTCTCCGCATCCACTCAATTCACTTCCTGTTAAAGCACACCACATGCCACAAGGCATACACATGTTGAATGAGAGAATGAGTCATCTTGTTTGCTCAAAAAAAAGAAAAGAAATGATCTTTCCAGAATTTGTCTTAAACGCTGGAAGCGCTGTACTTGGTGGCCAAGAGTTTAATGCGAGCACTTCAAATTCAGTGGGCTCTGGGATGAAACTTGGATGCCATGCTCTCAGACATGCATGGAGTTGATAAGGAAAAAAAAAAAACTTCAAGATATTCCGCTGTCTCTTACAAAATGTGTGAGGATGTTCATTGCTTTCGACGAGGTGGCCGAGAGGTTAAGGCGATGGACTGCTAATCCATTGTGCTCTGCACGCGTGGGTTTGAATCCCACCTTCGTCGCTTGTGTGTTTTAGCCGGTTCCTAGAATGCCTCACGCTATTGCAGTGTCTTTTTCGTCAAGAAGACCTACAAGCAGCGCTTTTACACAGGTCCATGAGCCTGACTGGAGACACGTAGCACTGGTCATGCGCCTTTTGCTCCCAGGTTCATCTGTTTGAACTATGTCAACATGAGATTTAAGGCAGTTGACAGTCGATCCACTGTGCATAACCCATGTAGGTATGGATTCTTTTGTCATCAACAAGAGCGTGCTCAACCAATTTTGGTAATGAACAAAGGGCAGCCATTATTGCCTAATCTTTGCACGTTCGCTCTCTTTCTTTTGTGATTTTCCATGGTCGCTTCCTTCATCTGTTGGTAGCGTGACCGAGCGGTCTAAGGCGCTGGATTAAGGCTCCAGTCTCTTCGGAGGCGTGGGTTCGAATCCCACCGCTGCCAGGACCTGCTTTTGATTCGACTTCTGCATTGACAGTTGCCCGAAGGTCACTAAATGGGTCACTTCCAGCGGTATTTCTCCTGGAATGCTCATGCGCTAGCTCTCTTCATCAAAGTGTTTCGATAGCTTCTGCAGCCCGGCTTATGCTAAAGGATCGTTAGCCTCACCACAGCTGTTTTTCGTGATCATGCCTGCTTTCCTTGTTTTCCCTTGGAATGTCTCAATCAACAGCTTAACTCTGATATCCCCTCACAAGCCCCTTTGGGATTTTGAGTCCAGTCTACCAAAAGGCATGCTTTCCAAGCCCACCATTGCCAGGGAGCCTA
This sequence comes from Clarias gariepinus, assembly GCF_024256425.1. Taxonomy (NCBI): domain Eukaryota; kingdom Metazoa; phylum Chordata; class Actinopteri; order Siluriformes; family Clariidae; genus Clarias; species Clarias gariepinus. Next base: position 4,396,722 of record NC_071113.1, read on the forward strand.
TTGTGGGGTTTGTAATGTCATTCTTCCGAAAGGATTTAAACAGCTTTAGGCTCCCATGCTTTAATGCTCCACCTGTAACTACAACTCACAACAAATAGCACTTACCAAATGATTCAAACAGATCGAAGCTGCTGTCAGGGTGTCAAATGTAGGAGGCAATCCTGCCTTGCGTGGCTTGTCTCCCAAGTCTTAAGGTAGCTCGTGCATCCCATGTTTTCATGCTGTGCCTCACCAAGCAGCTCCCGTGGTTTGCATGGATTACCTCAGACAGTCAGCCAACATGGAGCATGCTGCTTACAGAGCGTCTCAAAACTTGCTCCCTTTTCACGAGGCTGTACACATGTCCAGATACAAAGCATTATAGTTGTTCGAAAAAGCTACCTAGCTCGTCTGAACAGGGCGGGGTATAGGCCTAATCGAAACTTCGCCACCAAAGATTGGGAAACGGTCAGCTCGACGAAGAAATGATCCTGTTCTCTGTCAAGTTTGCAGCGCCTCTCCGCATCCACTCAATTCACTTCCTGTTAAAGCACACCACATGCCACAAGGCATACACATGTTGAATGAGAGAATGAGTCATCTAGTTTGCTCAAAAAAAAGAAAAGAAATGATCTTTCCAGAATTTGTCTTAAACGCTGGAAGCGCTGTACTTGGTGGCCAAGAGTTTAATGCGAGCACTTCAAATTCAGTGGGCTCTGGGATGAAACTTGGATGCCATGCTCTCAGACATGCATGGAGTTGATAAGAAAAAAAAAAAACTTCAAGATATTCCGCTTTCCCTTACAAAATGTGTGAGGATGTTCATTGCTTTCGACGAGGTGGCCGAGAGGTTAAGGCGATGGACTGCTAATCCATCGTGCTCTGCACGCGTGGGTTCGAATCCCACCTTCGTCGCTTGTGTGTTTTAGCCGGTTCCTAGAATGCCTCACGCTATTGCAGTGTCTTTTTCGTCAAGAAGACCTACAAGCAGCGCTTTTACACAGGTCCATGAGCCTGACTGGAGACACGTAGCACTGGTCATGCGCCTTTTGCTCCCAGGTTCATCTGTTTGAACTATGTCAACATGAGATTTAAGGCAGTTGACAGTCGATCCACTGTGCATAACCCATGTAGGTATGGATTCTTTTGTCATCAACAAGAGCGTGCTCAACCAATTTTGGTAATGAACAAAGGGCAGCCATTATTGCCTAATCTTTGCACGTTCGCTCTCTTTCTTTTGTGATTTTCCATGGTCGCTTCCTTCATCTGTTGGTAGCGTGACCGAGCGGTCTAAGGCGCTGGATTAAGGCTCCAGTCTCTTCGGAGGCGTGGGTTCGAATCCCACCGCTGCCAGGACCTGCTTTTGATTCGACTTCTGCATTGACAGTTGCCCGAAGGTCACTAAATGGGTCACTTCCAGCGGTATTTCTCCTGGAATGCTCATGCGCTAGCTCTCTTCATCAAAGTGTTTCGATAGCTTCTGCAGCCCGGCTTATGCTAAAGGATCGTTAGCCTCACCACAGCTGTTTTTCGTGATCATGCCTGCTTTCCTTGTTTTCCCTTGGAATGTCTCAATCAACAGCTTAACTCTGATATCCCCTCACAAGCCCCTTTGGGATTTTGAGTCCAGTCTACCAAAAGGCATGCTTTCCAAGCCCACCATTGCCAGGGAGCCTATTGTGGGGTTTGTAATGTCATTCTTCCGAAAGGATTTAAACAGCTTTAGGCTCCCATGCTTTAATGCTCCACCTGTAACTACAACTCACAACAAATAGCACTTACCAAATGATTCAAACAGATCGAAGCTGCTGTCAGGGTGTCAAATGTAGGAGGCAATCCTGCCTTGCGTGGCTTGTCTCCCAAGTCTTAAGGTAGCTCGTGCATCCCATGTTTTCATGCTGTGCCTCACCAAGCAGCTCCCGTGGTTTCCATGGATTACCTCAGACAGTCAGCCAACATGGAGCATGCTGCTTACAGAGCGTCTCAAAACTTGCTCCCTTTTCACGAGGCTGTACACATCTCCAGATACAAAGCATTATAGTTGTTCGAAAAAGCTACCTAGCTCGTCTGAACAGGGCGGGGTATAGGCCTAATCGAAACTTCGCCACCAAAGATTGGGAAACGGTCAGCTCGACGAAGAAATGATCCTGTTCTCTGTCAAGTTTGCAGCGCCTCTCCGCATCCACTCAATTCACTTCCTGTTAAAGCACACCACATGCCACAAGGCATACACATGTTGAATGAGAGAATGAGTCATCTAGTTTGCTCAAAAAAAAGAAAAGAAATGATCTTTCCAGAATTTGTCTTAAACGCTGGAAGCGCTGTACTTGGTGGCCAAGAGTTTAATGCGAGCACTTCAAATTCAGTGGGCTCTGGGATGAAACTTGGATGCCATGCTCTCAGACATGCATGGAGTTGATAAGAAAAAAAAAAAACTTCAAGATATTCCGCTTTCCCTTACAAAATGTGTGAGGATGTTCATTGCTTTCGACGAGGTGGCCGAGAGGTTAAGGCGATGGACTGCTAATCCATTGTGCTCTGCACGCGTGGGTTCGAATCCCACCTTCGTCGCTTGTGTGTTTTAGCCGGTTCCTAGAATGCCTCACGCTATTGCAGTGTCTTTTTCGTCAAGAAGACCTACAAGCAGCGCTTTTACACAGGTCCATGAGCCTGACTGGAGACACGTAGCACTGGTCATGCGCCTTTTGCTCCCAGGTTCATCTGTTTGAACTATGTCAACATGAGATTTAAGGCAGTTGACAGTCGATTCACTGTGCATAACCCATGTAGGTATGGATTCTTTTGTCATCAACAAGAGCGTGCTCAACCAATTTTGGTAATGAACGAAGGGCAGCCATTATTGCCTAATCTTTGCCCGTTCGCTCTCTTTCTTTTGTGATTTTCCATGGTCGCTTCCTTCATCTGTTGGTAGCGTGACCGAGCGGTCTAAGGCGCTGGATTAAGGCTCCAGTCTCTTCGGAGGCGTGGGTTCGAATCCCACCGCTGCCAGGACCTGCTTTTGATTCGACTTCTGCATTGACAGTTGCCCGAAGGTCACTAAATGGGTCACTTCCAGCGGTATTTCTCCTGGAATGCTCATGCGCTAGCTCTCTTCATCAAAGTGTTTCGATAGCTTCTGCAGCCCGGCTTATGCTAAAGGATCGTTAGCCTCACCACAGCTGTTTTTCGTGATCATGCCTGCTTTCCTTGTTTTCCCTTGGAATGTCTCAATCAACAGCTTAACTCTGATATCCCCTCACAAGCCCCTTTGGGATTTTGAGTCCAGTCTACCAAAAGGCATGCTTTCCAAGCCCACCATTGCCAGGGAGCCTATTGTGGGGTTTGTAATGTCATTCTTCCGAAAGGATTTAAACAGCTTTAGGCTCCCATGCTTTAATGCTCCACCTGTAACTACAACTCACAACAAATAGCACTTACCAAATGATTCAAACAGATCGAAGCTGCTGTCAGGGTGTCAAATGTAGGAGGCAATCCTGCCTTGCGTGGCTTGTCTCCCAAGTCTTAAGGTAGCTCGTGCATCCCATGTTTTCATGCTGTGCCTCACCAAGCAGCTCCCGTGGTTTCCATGGATTACCTCAGACAGTCAGCCAACATGGAGCATGCTGCTTACAGAGCGTCTCAAAACTTGCTCCCTTTTCACGAGGCTGTACACATCTCCAGATACAAAGCATTATAGTTGTTCGAAAAAGCTACCTAGCTCGTCTGAACAGGGCGGGGTATAGGCCTAATCGAAACTTCGCCACCAAAGATTGGGAAACGGTCAGCTCGACGAAGAAATGATCCTGTTCTCTGTCAAGTTTGCAGCGCCTCTCCGCATCCACTCAATTCACTTCCTGTTAAAGCACACCACATGCCACAAGGCATACACATGTTGAATGAGAGAATGAGTCATCTAGTTTGCTCAAAAAAAAGAAAAGAAATGATCTTTCCAGAATTTGTCTTAAACGCTGGAAGCGCTGTACTTGGTGGCCAAGAGTTTAATGCGAGCACTTCAAATTCAGTGGGCTCTGGGATGAAACTTGGATGCCATGCTCTCAGACATGCATGGAGTTGATAAGAAAAAAAAAAAACTTCAAGATATTCCGCTTTCCCTTACAAAATGTGTGAGGATGTTCATTGCTTTCGACGAGGTGGCCGAGAGGTTAAGGCGATGGACTGCTAATCCATCGTGCTCTGCACGCGTGGGTTCGAATCCCACCTTCGTCGCTTGTGTGTTTTAGCCGGTTCCTAGAATGCCTCACGCTATTGCAGTGTCTTTTTCGTCAAGAAGACCTACAAGCAGCGCTTTTACACAGGTCCATGAGCCTGACTGGAGACACGTAGCACTGGTCATGCGCCTTTTGCTCCCAGGTTCATCTGTTTGAACTATGTCAACATGAGATTTAAGGCAGTTGACAGTCGATCCACTGTGCATAACCCATGTAGGTATGGATTCTTTTGTCATCAACAAGAGCGTGCTCAACCAATTTTGGTAATGAACAAAGGGCAGCCATTATTGCCTAATCTTTGCACGTTCGCTCTCTTTCTTTTGTGATTTTCCATGGTCGCTTCCTTCATCTGTTGGTAGCGTGACCGAGCGGTCTAAGGCGCTGGATTAAGGCTCCAGTCTCTTCGGAGGCGTGGGTTCGAATCCCACCGCTGCCAGGACCTGCTTTTGATTCGACTTCTGCATTGACAGTTGCCCGAAGGTCACTAAATGGGTCACTTCCAGCGGTATTTCTCCTGGAATGCTCATGCGCTAGCTCTCTTCATCAAAGTGTTTCGATAGCTTCTGCAGCCCGGCTTATGCTAAAGGATCGTTAGCCTCACCACAGCTGTTTTTCGTGATCATGCCTGCTTTCCTTGTTTTCCCTTGGAATGTCTCAATCAACAGCTTAACTCTGATATCCCCTCACAAGCCCCTTTGGGATTTTGAGTCCAGTCTACCAAAAGGCATGCTTTCCAAGCCCACCATTGCCAGGGAGCCTATTGTGGGGTTTGTAATGTCATTCTTCCGAAAGGATTTAAACAGCTTTAGGCTCCCATGCTTTAATGCTCCACCTGTAACTACAACTCACAACAAATAGCACTTACCAAATGATTCAAACAGATCGAAGCTGCTGTCAGGGTGTCAAATGTAGGAGGCAATCCTGCCTTGCGTGGCTTGTCTCCCAAGTCTTAAGGTAGCTCGTGCATCCCATGTTTTCATGCTGTGCCTCACCAAGCAGCTCCCGTGGTTTCCATGGATTACCTCAGACAGTCAGCCAACATGGAGCATGCTGCTTACAGAGCGTCTCAAAACTTGCTCCCTTTTCACGAGGCTGTACACATGTCCAGATACAAAGCATTATAGTTGTTCGAAAAAGCTACCTAGCTCGTCTGAACAGGGCGGGGTATAGGCCTAATCGAAACTTCGCCACCAAAGATTGGGAAACGGTCAGCTCGACGAAGAAATGATCCTGTTCTCTGTCAAGTTTGCAGCGCCTCTCCGCATCCACTCAATTCACTTCCTGTTAAAGCACACCACATGCCACAAGGCATACACATGTTGAATGAGAGAATGAGTCATCTAGTTTGCTCAAAAAAAAGAAAAGAAATGATCTTTCCAGAATTTGTCTTAAACGCTGGAAGCGCTGTACTTGGTGGCCAAGAGTTTAATGCGAGCACTTCAAATTCAGTGGGCTCTCGGATGAAACTTGGATGCCATGCTCTCAGACATGCATGGAGTTGATAAGAAAAAAAAAAAACTTCAAGATATTCCGCTTTCCCTTACAAAATGTGTGAGGATGTTCATTGCTTTCGACGAGGTGGCCGAGAGGTTAAGGCGATGGACTGCTAATCCATCGTGCTCTGCACGCGTGGGTTCGAATCCCACCTTCGTCGCTTGTGTGTTTTAGCCGGTTCCTAGAATGCCTCACGCTATTGCAGTGTCTTTTTCGTCAAGAAGACCTACAAGCAGCGCTTTTACACAGGTCCATGAGCCTGACTGGAGACACGTAGCACTGGTCATGCGCCTTTTGCTCCCAGGTTCATCTGTTTGAACTATGTCAACATGAGATTTAAGGCAGTTGACAGTCGATCCACTGTGCATAACCCATGTAGGTATGGATTCTTTTGTCATCAACAAGAGCGTGCTCAACCAATTTTGGTAATGAACAAAGGGCAGCCATTATTGCCTAATCTTTGCACGTTCGCTCTCTTTCTTTTGTGATTTTCCATGGTCGCTTCCTTCATCTGTTGGTAGCGTGACCGAGCGGTCTAAGGCGCTGGATTAAGGCTCCAGTCTCTTCGGAGGCGTGGGTTCGAATCCCACCGCTGCCAGGACCTGCTTTTGATTCGACTTCTGCATTGACAGTTGCCCGAAGGTCACTAAATGGGTCACTTCCAGCGGTATTTCTCCTGGAATGCTCATGCGCTAGCTCTCTTCATCAAAGTGTTTCGATAGCTTCTGCAGCCCGGCTTATGCTAAAGGATCGTTAGCCTCACCACAGCTGTTTTTCGTGATCATGCCTGCTTTCCTTGTTTTCCCTTGGAATGTCTCAATCAACAGCTTAACTCTGATATCCCCTCACAAGCCCCTTTGGGATTTTGAGTCCAGTCTACCAAAAGGCATGCTTTCCAAGCCCACCATTGCCAGGGAGCCTATTGTGGGGTTTGTAATGTCATTCTTCCGAAAGGATTTAAACAGCTTTAGGCTCCCATGCTTTAATGCTCCACCTGTAACTACAACTCACAACAAATAGCACTTACCAAATGATTCAAACAGATCGAAGCTGCTGTCAGGGTGTCAAATGTAGGAGGCAATCCTGCCTTGCGTGGCTTGTCTCCCAAGTCTTAAGGTAGCTCGTGCATCCCATGTTTTCATGCTGTGCCTCACCAAGCAGCTCCCGTGGTTTCCATGGATTACCTCAGACAGTCAGCCAACATGGAGCATGCTGCTTACAGAGCGTCTCAAAACTTGCTCCCTTTTCACGAGGCTGTACACATCTCCAGATACAAAGCATTATAGTTGTTCGAAAAAGCTACCTAGCTCGTCTGAACAGGGCGGGGTATAGGCCTAATCGAAACTTCGCCACCAAAGATTGGGAAACGGTCAGCTCGACGAAGAAATGATCCTGTTCTCTGTCAAGTTTGCAGCGCCTCTCCGCATCCACTCAATTCACTTCCTGTTAAAGCACACCACATGCCACAAGGCATACACATGTTGAATGAGAGAATGAGTCATCTAGTTTGCTCAAAAAAAAGAAAAGAAATGATCTTTCCAGAATTTGTCTTAAACGCTGGAAGCGCTGTACTTGGTGGCCAAGAGTTTAATGCGAGCACTTCAAATTCAGTGGGCTCTGGGATGAAACTTGGATGCCATGCTCTCAGACATGCATGGAGTTGATAAGAAAAAAAAAAAACTTCAAGATATTCCGCTTTCCCTTACAAAATGTGTGAGGATGTTCATTGCTTTCGACGAGGTGGCCGAGAGGTTAAGGCGATGGACTGCTAATCCATTGTGCTCTGCACGCGTGGGTTCGAATCCCACCTTCGTCGCTTGTGTGTTTTAGCCGGTTCCTAGAATGCCTCACGCTATTGCAGTGTCTTTTTCGTCAAGAAGACCTACAAGCAGCGCTTTTACACAGGTCCATGAGCCTGACTGGAGACACGTAGCACTGGTCATGCGCCTTTTGCTCCCAGGTTCATCTGTTTGAACTATGTCAACATGAGATTTAAGGCAGTTGACAGTCGATCCACTGTGCATAACCCATGTAGGTATGGATTCTTTTGTCATCAACAAGAGCGTGCTCAACCAATTTTGGTAATGAACGAAGGGCAGCCATTATTGCCTAATCTTTGCCCGTTCGCTCTCTTTCTTTTGTGATTTTCCATGGTCGCTTCCTTCATCTGTTGGTAGCGTGACCGAGCGGTCTAAGGCGCTGGATTAAGGCTCCAGTCTCTTCGGAGGCGTGGGTTCGAATCCCACCGCTGCCAGGACCTGCTTTTGATTCGACTTCTGCATTGACAGTTGCCCGAAGGTCACTAAATGGGTCACTTCCAGCGGTATTTCTCCTGGAATGCTCATGCGCTAGCTCTCTTCATCAAAGTGTTTCGATAGCTTCTGCAGCCCGGCTTATGCTAAAGGATCGTTAGCCTCACCACAGCTGTTTTTCGTGATCATGCCTGCTTTCCTTGTTTTCCCTTGGAATGTCTCAATCAACAGCTTAACTCTGATATCCCCTCACAAGCCCCTTTGGGATTTTGAGTCCAGTCTACCAAAAGGCATGCTTTCCAAGCCCACCATTGCCAGGGAGCCTATTGTGGGGTTTGTAATGTCATTCTTCCGAAAGGATTTAAACAGCTTTAGGCTCCCATGCTTTAATGCTCCACCTGTAACTACAACTCACAACAAATAGCACTTACCAAATGATTCAAACAGATCGAAGCTGCTGTCAGGGTGTCAAATGTAGGAGGCAATCCTGCCTTGCGTGGCTTGTCTCCCAAGTCTTAAGGTAGCTCGTGCATCCCATGTTTTCATGCTGTGCCTCACCAAGCAGCTCCCGTGGTTTCCATGGAGTACCTCAGACAGTCAGCCAACATGGAGCATGCTGCTTACAGAGTGTCTCAAAACTTGCTCCCTTTTCACGAGGCTGTTCACATCTCCAGTTACAAAGCATTATAGTTGTTCGAAAAAGCTACCTAGCTCGTCTGAACAGGGCGGGGTATGGGCCTAATGGAAACTTCGCCACCAAAGATTGGGAAACGGTCAGCTCGACGAAGAAATGATCCTGTTCTCTGTCAAGTTTGCAGCGCCTCTCCGCATCCACTCAATTCACTTCCTGTTAAAGCACACCACATGCCACAAGGCATACACATGTTGAATGAGAGAATGAGTCATCTAGTTTGCTCAAAAAAAAGAAAAGAAATGATCTTTCCAGAATTTGTCTTAAACGCTGGAAGCGCTGTACTTGGTGGCCAAGAGTTTAATGCGAGCACTTCAAATTCAGTGGGCTCTGGGATGAAACTTGGATGCCATGCTCTCAGACATGCATGGAGTTGATAAGGAAAAAAAAAAAACTTCAAGATATTCCGCTGTCTCTTACAAAATGTGTGAGGATGTTCATTGCTTTCGACGAGGTGGCCGAGAGGTTAAGGCGATGGACTGCTAATCCATTGTGCTCTGCACGCGTGGGTTTGAATCCCACCTTCGTCGCTTGTGTGTTTTAGCCGGTTCCTAGAATGCCTCACGCTATTGCAGTGTCTTTTTCGTCAAGAAGACCTACAAGCAGCGCTTTTACACAGGTCCATGAGCCTGACTGGAGACACGTAGCACTGGTCATGCGCCTTTTGCTCCCAGGTTCATCTGTTTGAACTATGTCAACATGAGATTTAAGGCAGTTGACAGTCGATCCACTGTGCATAACCCATGTAGGTATGGATTCTTTTGTCATCAACAAGAGCGTGCTCAACCAATTTTGGTAATGAACAAAGGGCAGCCATTATTGCCTAATCTTTGCACGTTCGCTCTCTTTCTTTTGTGATTTTCCATGGTCGCTTCCTTCATCTGTTGGTAGCGTGACCGAGCGGTCTAAGGCGCTGGATTAAGGCTCCAGTCTCTTCGGAGGCGTGGGTTCGAATCCCACCGCTGCCAGGACCTGCTTTTGATTCGACTTCTGCATTGACAGTTGCCCGAAGGTCACTAAATGGGTCACTTCCAGCGGTATTTCTCCTGGAATGCTCATGCGCTAGCTCTCTTCATCAAAGTGTTTCGATAGCTTCTGCAGCCCGGCTTATGCTAAAGGATCGTTAGCCTCACCACAGCTGTTTTTCGTGATCATGCCTGCTTTCCTTGTTTTCCCTTGGAATGTCTCAATCAACAGCTTAACTCTGATATCCCCTCACAAGCCCCTTTGGGATTTTGAGTCCAGTCTACCAAAAGGCATGCTTTCCAAGCCCACCATTGCCAGGGAGCCTATTGTGGGGTTTGTAATGTCATTCTTCCGAAAGGATTTAAACAGCTTTAGGCTCCCATGCTTTAATGCTCCACCTGTAACTACAACTCACAACAAATAGCACTTACCAAATGATTCAAACAGATCGAAGCTGCTGTCAGGGTGTCAAATGTAGGAGGCAATCCTGCCTTGCGTGGCTTGTCTCCCAAGTCTTAAGGTAGCTCGTGCATCCCATGTTTTCATGCTGTGCCTCACCAAGCAGCTCCCGTGGTTTCCATGGATTACCTCAGACAGTCAGCCAACATGGAGCATGCTGCTTACAGAGCGTCTCAAAACTTGCTCCCTTTTCACGAGGCTGTACACATGTCCAGATACAAAGCATTATAGTTGTTCGAAAAAGCTACCTAGCTCGTCTGAACAGGGCGGGGTATAGGCCTAATCGAAACTTCGCCACCAAAGATTGGGAAACGGTCAGCTCGACGAAGAAATGATCCTGTTCTCTGTCAAGTTTGCAGCGCCTCTCCGCATCCACTCAATTCACTTCCTGTTAAAGCACACCACATGCCACAAGGCATACACATGTTGAATGAGAGAATGAGTCATCTAGTTTGCTCAAAAAAAAGAAAAGAAATGATCTTTCCAGAATTTGTCTTAAACGCTGGAAGCGCTGTACTTGGTGGCCAAGAGTTTAATGCGAGCACTTCAAATTCAGTGGGCTCTGGGATGAAACTTGGATGCCATGCTCTCAGACATGCATGGAGTTGATAAGAAAAAAAAAAAACTTCAAGATATTCCGCTTTCCCTTACAAAATGTGTGAGGATGTTCATTGCTTTCGACGAGGTGGCCGAGAGGTTAAGGCGATGGACTGCTAATCCATCGTGCGCTGCACGCGTGGGTTCGAATCCCACCTTCGTCGCTTGTGTGTTTTAGCCGGTTCCTAGAATGCCTCACGCTATTGCAGTGTCTTTTTCGTCAAGAAGACCTACAAGCAGCGCTTTTACACAGGTCCATGAGCCTGACTGGAGACACGTAGCACTGGTCATGCGCCTTTTGCTCCCAGGTTCATCTGTTTGAACTATGTCAACATGAGATTTAAGGCAGTTGACAGTCGATCCACTGTGCATAACCCATGTAGGTATGGATTCTTTTGTCATCAACAAGAGCGTGCTCAACCAATTTTGGTAATGAACAAAGGGCAGCCATTATTGCCTAATCTTTGCACGTTCGCTCTCTTTCTTTTGTGATTTTCCATGGTCGCTTCCTTCATCTGTTGGTAGCGTGACCGAGCGGTCTAAGGCGCTGGATTAAGGCTCCAGTCTCTTCGGAGGCGTGGGTTCGAATCCCACCGCTGCCAGGACCTGCTTTTGATTCGACTTCTGCATTGACAGTTGCCCGAAGGTCACTAAATGGGTCACTTCCAGCGGTATTTCTCCTGGAATGCTCATGCGCTAGCTCTCTTCATCAAAGTGTTTCGATAGCTTCTGCAGCCCGGCTTATGCTAAAGGATCGTTAGCCTCACCACAGCTGTTTTTCGTGATCATGCCTGCTTTCCTTGTTTTCCCTTGGAATGTCTCAATCAACAGCTTAACTCTGATATCCCCTCACAAGCCCCTTTGGGATTTTGAGTCCAGTCTACCAAAAGGCATGCTTTCCAAGCCCACCATTGCCAGGGAGCCTATTGTGGGGTTTGTAATGTCATTCTTCCGAAAGGATTTAAACAGCTTTAGGCTCCCATGCTTTAATGCTCCACCTGTAACTACAACTCACAACAAATAGCACTTACCAAATGATTCAAACAGATCGAAGCTGCTGTCAGGGTGTCAAATGTAGGAGGCAATCCTGCCTTGCGTGGCTTGTCTCCCAAGTCTTAAGGTAGCTCGTGCATCCCATGTTTTCATGCTGTGCCTCACCAAGCAGCTCCCGTGGTTTCCATGGATTACCTCAGACAGTCAGCCAACATGGAGCATGCTGCTTACAGAGCGTCTCAAAACTTGCTCCCTTTTCACGAGGCTGTACACATCTCCAGATACAAAGCATTATAGTTGTTCGAAAAAGCTACCTAGCTCGTCTGAACAGGGCGGGGTATAGGCCTAATCGAAACTTCGCCACCAAAGATTGGGAAACGGTCAGCTCGACGAAGAAATGATCCTGTTCTCTGTCAAGTTTGCAGCGCCTCTCCGCATCCACTCAATTCACTTCCTGTTAAAGCACACCACATGCCACAAGGCATACACATGTTGAATGAGAGAATGAGTCATCTAGTTTGCTCAAAAAAAAGAAAAGAAATGATCTTTCCAGAATTTGTCTTAAACGCTGGAAGCGCTGTACTTGGTGGCCAAGAGTTTAATGCGAGCACTTCAAATTCAGTGGGCTCTGGGATGAAACTTGGATGCCATGCTCTCAGACATGCATGGAGTTGATAAGAAAAAAAAAAAACTTCAAGATATTCCGCTTTCCCTTACAAAATGTGTGAGGATGTTCATTGCTTTCGACGAGGTGGCCGAGAGGTTAAGGCGATGGACTGCTAATCCATTGTGCTCTGCACGCGTGGGTTCGAATCCCACCTTCGTCGCTTGTGTGTTTTAGCCGGTTCCTAGAATGCCTCACGCTATTGCAGTGTCTTTTTCGTCAAGAAGACCTACAAGCAGCGCTTTTACACAGGTCCATGAGCCTGACTGGAGACACGTAGCACTGGTCATGCGCCTTTTGCTCCCAGGTTCATCTGTTTGAACTATGTCAACATGAGATTTAAGGCAGTTGACAGTCGATCCACTGTGCATAACCCATGTAGGTATGGATTCTTTTGTCATCAACAAGAGCGTGCTCAACCAATTTTGGTAATGAACGAAGGGCAGCCATTATTGCCTAATCTTTGCACGTTCGCTCTCTTTCTTTTGTGATTTTCCATGGTCGCTTCCTTCATCTGTTGGTAGCGTGACCGAGCGGTCTAAGGCGCTGGATTAAGGCTCCAGTCTCTTCGGAGGCGTGGGTCGAATCCCACCGCTGCCAGGACCTGCTTTTGATTCGACTTCTGCATTGACAGTTGCCCGAAGGTCACTAAATGGGTCACTTCCAGCGGTATTTCTCCTGGAATGCTCATGCGCTAGCTCTCTTCATCAAAGTGTTTCGATAGCTTCTGCAGCCCGGCTTATGCTAAAGGATCGTTAGCCTCACCACAGCTGTTTTTCGTGATCATGCCTGCTTTCCTTGTTTTCCCTTGGAATGTCTCAATCAACAGCTTAACTCTGATATCCCCTCACAAGCCCCTTTGGGATTTTGAGTCCAGTCTACCAAAAGGCATGCTTTCCAAGCCCACCATTGCCAGGGAGCCTATTGTGGGGTTTGTAATGTCATTCTTCCGAAAGGATTTAAACAGCTTTAGGCTCCCATGCTTTAATGCTCCACCTGTAACTACAACTCACAACAAATAGCACTTACCAAATGATTCAAACAGATCGAAGCTGCTGTCAGGGTGTCAAATGTAGGAGGCAATCCTGCCTTGCGTGGCTTGTCTCCCAAGTCTTAAGGTAGCTCGTGCATCCCATGTTTTCATGCTGTGCCTCACCAAGCAGCTCCCGTGGTTTCCATGGATTACCTCAGACAGTCAGCCAACATGGAGCATGCTGCTTACAGAGCGTCTCAAAACTTGCTCCCTTTTCACGAGGCTGTACACATCTCCAGATACAAAGCATTATAGTTGTTCGAAAAAGCTACCTAGCTCGTCTGAACAGGGCGGGGTATAGGCCTAATCGAAACTTCGCCACCAAAGATTGGGAAACGGTCAGCTCGACGAAGAAATGATCCTGTTCTCTGTCAAGTTTGCAGCGCCTCTCCGCATCCACTCAATTCACTTCCTGTTAAAGCACACCACATGCCACAAGGCATACACATGTTGAATGAGAGAATGAGTCATCTAGTTTGCTCAAAAAAAAGAAAAGAAATGATCTTTCCAGAATTTGTCTTAAACGCTGGAAGCGCTGTACTTGGTGGCCAAGAGTTTAATGCGAGCACTTCAAATTCAGTGGGCTCTGGGATGAAACTTGGATGCCATGCTCTCAGACATGCATGGAGTTGATAAGAAAAAAAAAAAACTTCAAGATATTCCGCTTTCCCTTACAAAATGTGTGAGGATGTTCATTGCTTTCGACGAGGTGGCCGAGAGGTTAAGGCGATGGACTGCTAATCCATTGTGCTCTGCACGCGTGGGTTCGAATCCCACCTTCGTCGCTTGTGTGTTTTAGCCAGTTCCTAGAATGCCTCACGCTATTGCAGTGTCTTTTTCGTCAAGAAGACCTACAAGCAGCGCTTTTACACAGGTCCATGAGCCTGACTGGAGACACGTAGCACTGGTCATGCGCCTTTTGCTCCCAGGTTCATCTGTTTGAACTATGTCAACATGAGATTTAAGGCAGTTGACAGTCGATCCACTGTGCATAACCCATGTAGGTATGGATTCTTTTGTCATCAACAAGAGCGTGCTCAACCAATTTTGGTAATGAACGAAGGGCAGCCATTATTGCCTAATCTTTGCACGTTCGCTCTCTTTCTTTTGTGATTTTCCATGGTCGCTTCCTTCATCTGTTGGTAGCGTGACCGAGCGGTCTAAGGCGCTGGATTAAGGCTCCAGTCTCTTCGGAGGCGTGGGTTCGAATCCCACCGCTGCCAGGACCTGCTTTTGATTCGACTTCTGCATTGACAGTTGCCCGAAGGTCACTAAATGGGTCACTTCCAGCGGTATTTCTCCTGGAATGCTCATGCGCTAGCTCTCTTCATCAAAGTGTTTCGATAGCTTCTGCAGCCCGGCTTATGCTAAAGGATCGTTAGCCTCACCACAGCTGTTTTTCGTGATCATGCCTGCTTTCCTTGTTTTCCCTTGGAATGTCTCAATCAACAGCTTAACTCTGATATCCCCTCACAAGCCCCTTTGGGATTTTGAGTCCAGTCTACCAAAAGGCATGCTTTCCAAGCCCACCATTGCCAGGGAGCCTATTGTGGGGTTTGTAATGTCATTCTTCCGAAAGGATTTAAACAGCTCTAGGCTCCCATGCTTTAATGCTCCACCTGTAACTACAACTCACAACAAATAGCACTTACCAAATGATTCAAACAGATCGAAGCTGCTGTCAGGGTGTCAAATGTAGGAGGCAATCCTGCCTTGCGTGGCTTGTCTCCCAAGTCTTCAGGTAGCTCGTGCGTCCCATGTTTTCATGCTGTGCCTCACCAAGCAGCTCCCGTGGTTTCCATGGAGTACCTCAGACAGTCAGCCAACATGGAGCATGCTGCTTACAGAGCGTCTCAAAACTTGCTCCCTTTTCACGAGGCTGTTCACATCTCCAGTTACAAAGCATTATAGTTGTTCGAAAAAGCTACCTAGCTCGTCTGAACAGGGCGGGGTATGGGCCTAATGGAAACTTCGCCACCAAAGATTGGGAAACGGTCAGCTCGACGAAGAAATGATCCTTTTCTCTGTCAAGTTTGCAGCGCCTCTCCGCATCCACTCAATTCACTTCCTGTTAAAGCACACCACATGCCACAAGGCATACACATGTTGAATGAGAGAATGAGTCATCTAGTTTGCTCAAAAAAAAGAAAAGAAATGATCTTTCCAGAATTTGTCTTAAACGCTGGAAGCGCTGTACTTGGTGGCCAAGAGTTTAATGCGAGCACTTCAAATTCAGTGGGCTCTGGGATGAAACTTGGATGCCATGCTCTCAGACATGCATGGAGTTGATAAGAAAAAAAAAAAACTTCAAGATATTCCGCTGTCCGTTACAAAATGTGTGAGGATGTTCATTGCTTTCGACGAGGTGGCCGAGAGGTTAAGGCGATGGACTGCTAATCCATTGTGCTCTCCACGCGTGGGTTCGAATCCCACCTTTGTCGCTTGTGTGTTTTAGCCGGTTCCTAGAATGCCTCACGCTATTGCAGTGTCTTTTTCGTCAAGAAGACCTACAAGCAGCGCTTTTACACAGGTCCATGAGCCTGACTGGAGACACGTAGCACTGGTCATGCGCCTTTTGCTCCCAGGTTCATCTGTTTGAACTATGTCAACATGAGATTTAAGGCAGTTGACAGTCGATCCACTGTGCATAACCCATGTAGGTATGGATTCTTTTGTCATCAACAAGAGCGTGCTCAACCAATTTTGGTAATGAACAAAGGGCAGCCATTATTGCCTAATCTTTGCACGTTCGCTCTCTTTCTTTTGTGATTTTCCATGGTCGCTTCCTTCATCTGTTGGTAGCGTGACCGAGCGGTCTAAGGCGCTGGATTAAGGCTCCAGTCTCTTCGGAGGCGTGGGTTCGAATCCCACCGCTGCCAGGACCTGCTTTTGATTCGACTTCTGCATTGACAGTTGCCCGAAGGTCACTAAATGGGTCACTTCCAGCGGTATTTCTCCTGGAATGCTCATGCGCTAGCTCTCTTCATCAAAGTGTTTCGATAGCTTCTGCAGCCCGGCTTATGCTAAAGGATCGTTAGCCTCACCACAGCTGTTTTTCGTGATCATGCCTGCTTTCCTTGTTTTCCCTTGGAATGTCTCAATCAACAGCTTAACTCTGATATCCCCTCACAAGCCCCTTTGGGATTTTGAGTCCAGTCTACCAAAAGGCATGCTTTCCAAGCCCACCATTGCCAGGGAGCCTATTGTGGGGTTTGTAATGTCATTCTTCCGAAAGGATTTAAACAGCTTTAGGCTCCCATGCTTTAATGCTCCACCTGTAACTACAACTCACAACAAATAGCACTTACCAAATGATTCAAACAGATCGAAGCTGCTGTCAGGGTGTCAAATGTAGGAGGCAATCCTGCCTTGCGTGGCTTGTCTCCCAAGTCTTAAGGTAGCTCGTGCATCCCATGTTTTCATGCTGTGCCTCACCAAGCAGCTCCCGTGGTTTCCATGGATTACCTCAGACAGTCAGCCAACATGGAGCATGCTGCTTACAGAGCGTCTCAAAACTTGCTCCCTTTTCACGAGGCTGTACACATGTCCAGATACAAAGCATTATAGTTGTTCGAAAAAGCTACCTAGCTCGTCTGAACAGGGCGGGGTATAGGCCTAATCGAAACTTCGCCACCAAAGATTGGGAAACGGTCAGCTCGACGAAGAAATGATCCTGTTCTCTGTCAAGTTTGCAGCGCCTCTCCGCATCCACTCAATTCACTTCCTGTTAAAGCACACCACATGCCACAAGGCATACACATGTTGAATGAGAGAATGAGTCATCTAGTTTGCTCAAAAAAAAGAAAAGAAATGATCTTTCCAGAATTTGTCTTAAACGCTGGAAGCGCTGTACTTGGTGGCCAAGAGTTTAATGCGAGCACTTCAAATTCAGTGGGCTCTGGGATGAAACTTGGATGCCATGCTCTCAGACATGCATGGAGTTGATAAGAAAAAAAAAAAACTTCAAGATATTCCGCTTTCCCTTACAAAATGTGTGAGGATGTTCATTGCTTTCGACAAGGTGGCCGAGAGGTTAAGGCGATGGACTGCTAATCCATCGTGCTCTGCACGCGTGGGTTCGAATCCCACCTTCGTCGCTTGTGTGTTTTAGCCGGTTCCTAGAATGCCTCACGCTATTGCAGTGTCTTTTTCATCAAGAAGACCTACAAGCAGCGCTTTTACACAGGTCCATGAGCCTGACTGGAGACACGTAGCACTGGTCATGCGCCTTTTGCTCCCAGGTTCATCTGTTTGAACTATGTCAACATGAGATTTAAGGCAGTTGACAGTCGATCCACTGTGCATAACCCATGTAGGTATGGATTCTTTTGTCATCAACAAGAGCGTGCTCAACCAATTTTGGTAATGAACAAAGGGCAGCCATCATTGCCTAATCTTTGCACGTTCGCTCTCTTTCTTTTGTGATTTTCCATGGTCGCTTCCTTCATCTGTTGGTAGCGTGACCGAGCGGTCTAAGGCGCTGGATTAAGGCTCCAGTCTCTTCGGAGGCGTGGGTTCGAATCCCACCGCTGCCAGGACCTGCTTTTGATTCGACTTCTGCATTGACAGTTGCCCGAAGGTCACTAAATGGGTCACTTCCAGCGGTATTTCTCCTGGAATGCTCATGCGCTAGCTCTCTTCATCAAAGTGTTTCGATAGCTTCTGCAGCCCGGCTTATGCTAAAGGATCGTTAGCCTCACCACAGCTGTTTTTCGTGATCATGCCTGCTTTCCTTGTTTTCCCTTGGAATGTCTCAATCAACAGCTTAACTCTGATATCCCCTCACAAGCCCCTTTGGGATTTTGAGTCCAGTCTACCAAAAGGCATGCTTTCCAAGCCCACCATTGCCAGGGAGCCTATTGTGGGGTTTGTAATGTCATTCTTCCGAAAGGATTTAAACAGCTTTAGGCTCCCATGCTTTAATGCTCCACCTGTAACTACAACTCACAACAAATAGCACTTACCAAATGATTCAAACAGATCGAAGCTGCTGTCAGGGTGTCAAATGTAGGAGGCAATCCTGCCTTGCGTGGCTTGTCTCCCAAGTCTTAAGGTAGCTCGTGCATCCCATGTTTTCATGCTGTGCCTCACCAAGCAGCTCCCGTGGTTTCCATGGATTACCTCAGACAGTCAGCCAACATGGAGCATGCTGCTTACAGAGCGTCTCAAAACTTGCTCCCTTTTCACGAGGCTGTACACATCTCCAGATACAAAGCATTATAGTTGTTCGAAAAAGCTACCTAGCTCGTCTGAACAGGGCGGGGTATAGGCCTAATCGAAACTTCGCCACCAAAGATTGGGAAACGGTCAGCTCGACGAAGAAATGATCCTGTTCTCTGTCAAGTTTGCAGCGCCTCTCCGCATCCACTCAATTCACTTCCTGTTAAAGCACACCACATGCCACAAGGCATACACATGTTGAATGAGAGAATGAGTCATCTAGTTTGCTCAAAAAAAAGAAAAGAAATGATCTTTCCAGAATTTGTCTTAAACGCTGGAAGCGCTGTACTTGGTGGCCAAGAGTTTAATGCGAGCACTTCAAATTCAGTGGGCTCTGGGATGAAACTTGGATGCCATGCTCTCAGACATGCATGGAGTTGATAAGAAAAAAAAAAAACTTCAAGATATTCCGCTTTCCCTTACAAAATGTGTGAGGATGTTCATTGCTTTCGACGAGGTGGCCGAGAGGTTAAGGCGATGGACTGCTAATCCATTGTGCTCTGCACGCGTGGGTTCGAATCCCACCTTCGTCGCTTGTGTGTTTTAGCCGGTTCCTAGAATGCCTCACGCTATTGCAGTGTCTTTTTCGTCAAGAAGACCTACAAGCAGCGCTTTTACACAGGTCCATGAGCCTGACTGGAGACACGTAGCACTGGTCATGCGCCTTTTGCTCCCAGGTTCATCTGTTTGAACTATGTCAACATGAGATTTAAGGCAGTTGACAGTCGATCCACTGTGCATAACCCATGTAGGTATGGATTCTTTTGTCATCAACAAGAGCGTGCTCAACCAATTTTGGTAATGAACGAAGGGCAGCCATTATTGCCTAATCTTTGCACGTTCGCTCTCTTTCTTTTGTGATTTTCCATGGTCGCTTCCTTCATCTGTTGGTAGCGTGACCGAGCGGTCTAAGGCGCTGGATTAAGGCTCCAGTCTCTTCGGAGGCGTGGGTCGAATCCCACCGCTGCCAGGACCTGCTTTTGATTCGACTTCTGCATTGACAGTTGCCCGAAGGTCACTAAATGGGTCACTTCCAGCGGTATTTCTCCTGGAATGCTCATGCGCTAGCTCTCTTCATCAAAGTGTTTCGATAGCTTCTGCAGCCCGGCTTATGCTAAAGGATCGTTAGCCTCACCACAGCTGTTTTTCGTGATCATGCCTGCTTTCCTTGTTTTCCCTTGGAATGTCTCAATCAACAGCTTAACTCTGATATCCCCTCACAAGCCCCTTTGGGATTTTGAGTCCAGTCTACCAAAAGGCATGCTTTCCAAGCCCACCATTGCCAGGGAGCCTATTGTGGGGTTTGTAATGTCATTCTTCCGAAAGGATTTAAACAGCTTTAGGCTCCCATGCTTTAATGCTCCACCTGTAACTACAACTCACAACAAATAGCACTTACCAAATGATTCAAACAGATCGAAGCTGCTGTCAGGGTGTCAAATGTAGGAGGCAATCCTGCCTTGCGTGGCTTGTCTCCCAAGTCTTAAGGTAGCTCGTGCATCCCATGTTTTCATGCTGTGCCTCACCAAGCAGCTCCCGTGGTTTCCATGGATTACCTCAGACAGTCAGCCAACATGGAGCATGCTGCTTACAGAGCGTCTCAAAACTTGCTCCCTTTTCACGAGGCTGTACACATCTCCAGATACAAAGCATTATAGTTGTTCGAAAAAGCTACCTAGCTCGTCTGAACAGGGCGGGGTATAGGCCTAATCGAAACTTCGCCACCAAAGATTGGGAAACGGTCAGCTCGACGAAGAAATGATCCTGTTCTCTGTCAAGTTTGCAGCGCCTCTCCGCATCCACTCAATTCACTTCCTGTTAAAGCACACCACATGCCACAAGGCATACACATGTTGAATGAGAGAATGAGTCATCTAGTTTGCTCAAAAAAAAGAAAAGAAATGATCTTTCCAGAATTTGTCTTAAACGCTGGAAGCGCTGTACTTGGTGGCCAAGAGTTTAATGCGAGCACTTCAAATTCAGTGGGCTCTGGGATGAAACTTGGATGCCATGCTCTCAGACATGCATGGAGTTGATAAGAAAAAAAAAAAACTTCAAGATATTCCGCTTTCCCTTACAAAATGTGTGAGGATGTTCATTGCTTTCGACGAGGTGGCCGAGAGGTTAAGGCGATGGACTGCTAATCCATTGTGCTCTGCACGCGTGGGTTCGAATCCCACCTTCGTCGCTTGTGTGTTTTAGCCAGTTCCTAGAATGCCTCACGCTATTGCAGTGTCTTTTTCGTCAAGAAGACCTACAAGCAGCGCTTTTACACAGGTCCATGAGCCTGACTGGAGACACGTAGCACTGGTCATGCGCCTTTTGCTCCCAGGTTCATCTGTTTGAACTATGTCAACATGAGATTTAAGGCAGTTGACAGTCGATCCACTGTGCATAACCCATGTAGGTATGGATTCTTTTGTCATCAACAAGAGCGTGCTCAACCAATTTTGGTAATGAACGAAGGGCAGCCATTATTGCCTAATCTTTGCACGTTCGCTCTCTTTCTTTTGTGATTTTCCATGGTCGCTTCCTTCATCTGTTGGTAGCGTGACCGAGCGGTCTAAGGCGCTGGATTAAGGCTCCAGTCTCTTCGGAGGCGTGGGTTCGAATCCCACCGCTGCCAGGACCTGCTTTTGATTCGACTTCTGCATTGACAGTTGCCCGAAGGTCACTAAATGGGTCACTTCCAGCGGTATTTCTCCTGGAATGCTCATGCGCTAGCTCTCTTCATCAAAGTGTTTCGATAGCTTCTGCAGCCCGGCTTATGCTAAAGGATCGTTAGCCTCACCACAGCTGTTTTTCGTGATCATGCCTGCTTTCCTTGTTTTTCCTTGGAATGTCTCAATCAACAGCTTAACTCTGATATCCCCTCACAAGCCCCTTTGGGATTTTGAGTCCAGTCTACCAAAAGGCATGCTTTCCAAGCCCACCATTGCCAGGGAGCCTATTGTGGGGTTTGTAATGTCATTCTTCCGAAAGGATTTAAACAGCTCTAGGCTCCCATGCTTTAATGCTCCACCTGTAACTACAACTCACAACAAATAGCACTTACCAAATGATTCAAACAGATCGAAGCTGCTGTCAGGGTGTCAAATGTAGGAGGCAATCCTGCCTTGCGTGGCTTGTCTCCCAAGTCTTCAGGTAGCTCGTGCGTCCCATGTTTTCATGCTGTGCCTCACCAAGCAGCTCCCGTGGTTTCCATGGAGTACCTCAGACAGTCAGCCAACATGGAGCATGCTGCTTACAGAGCGTCTCAAAACTTGCTCCCTTTTCACGAGGCTGTTCACATCTCCAGTTACAAAGCATTATAGTTGTTCGAAAAAGCTACCTAGCTCGTCTGAACAGGGCGGGGTATGGGCCTAATGGAAACTTCGCCACCAAAGATTGGGAAACGGTCAGCTCGACGAAGAAATGATCCTTTTCTCTGTCAAGTTTGCAGCGCCTCTCCGCATCCACTCAATTCACTTCCTGTTAAAGCACACCACATGCCACAAGGCATACACATGTTGAATGAGAGAATGAGTCATCTAGTTTGCTCAAAAAAAAGAAAAGAAATGATCTTTCCAGAATTTGTCTTAAACGCTGGAAGCGCTGTACTTGGTGGCCAAGAGTTTAATGCGAGCACTTCAAATTCAGTGGGCTCTGGGATGAAACTTGGATGCCATGCTCTCAGACATGCATGGAGTTGATAAGAAAAAAAAAAAACTTCAAGATATTCCGCTGTCCGTTACAAAATGTGTGAGGATGTTCATTGCTTTCGACGAGGTGGCCGAGAGGTTAAGGCGATGGACTGCTAATCCATTGTGCTCTCCACGCGTGGGTTCGAATCCCACCTTTGTCGCTTGTGTGTTTTAGCCGGTTCCTAGAATGCCTCACGCTATTGCAGTGTCTTTTTCGTCAAGAAGACCTACAAGCAGCGCTTTTACACAGGTCCATGAGCCTGACTGGAGACACGTAGCACTGGTCATGCGCCTTTTGCTCCCAGGTTCATCTGTTTGAACTATGTCAACATGAGATTTAAGGCAGTTGACAGTCGATCCACTGTGCATAACCCATGTAGGTATGGATTCTTTTGTCATCAACAAGAGCGTGCTCAACCAATTTTGGTAATGAACGAAGGGCAGCCATTATTGCCTAATCTTTGCACGTTCGCTCTCTTTATTTTGTGATTTTCCATGGTCGCTTCCTTCATCTGTTGGTAGCGTGGCCGAGCAGTCTAAGGCGCTGGATTAAGGCTCCAGTCTCTTCGGAGGCGTGGGTTCGAATCCCACCGCTGCCAGGACCTGCTTTTGATTCGACTTCTGCATTGACAGTTGCCTGAAGGTCACTAAATGGGTCACTTCCAGCGGTATTTCTCCTGGAATGCTCATGCGCTAGCTCTCTTCATCAAAGTGTTTCGATAGCTTCTGCAGCCCGGCTTATGCTAAAGGATCGTTAGCCTCACCACAGCTGTTTTTCGTGATCATGCCTGCTTTCCTTGTTTTCCCTTGGAATGTCTCAATCAACAGCTTAACTCTGATATCCCCTCACAAGCCCCTTTGGGATTTTGAGTCCAGTCTACCAAAAGGCATGCTTTCCAAGCCCACCATTGCCAGGGAGCCTATTGTGGGGTTTGTAATGTCATTCTTCCGAAAGGAATTAAACAGCTTTAGGCTCCCATGCTTTAATGCTCCACCTGTAACTACAACTCACAACAAATAGCACTTACCAAATGATTCAAACAGATCGAAGCTGCTGTCAGGGTGTCAAATGTAGGAGGCAATCCTGCCTTGCGTGGCTTGTCTCCCAAGTCTTCAGGTAGCTCGTGCATCCCATGTTTTCATGCTGTGCCTCACCAAGCAGCTCCCGTGGTTTCCATGGAGTACCTCAGACAGTCAGCCAACATGGAGCATGCTGCTTACAGAGCGTCTCAAAACTTGCTCCCTTTTCACGAGGCTGTTCACATCTCCAGTTACAAAGCATTATAGTTGTTCGAAAAAGCTACCTAGCTCGTCTGAACAGGGCGGGGTATGGGCCTAATCGAAACTTCGCCACCAAAGATTGGGAAACGGTCAGCTCGACGAAGAAATGATCCTGTTCTCTGTCAAGTTTGCAGCGCCTCTCCGCATCCACTCAATTCACTTCCTGTTAAAGCACACCACATGCCACAAGGCATACACATGTTGAATGAGAGAATGAGTCATCTAGTTTGCTCAAAAAAAAGAAAAGAAATGATCTTTCCAGAATTTGTCTTAAACGCTGGAAGCGCTGTACTTGGTGGCCAAGAGTTTAATGCGAGCACTTCAAATTCAGTGGGCTCTGGGATGAAACTTGGATGCCATGCTCTCAGACATGCATGGAGTCGATAAGAAAAAAAAAAAACTTCAAGATATTCCGCTGTCCGTTACAAAATGTGTGAGGATGTTCATTGCTTTCGACGAGGTGGCCGAGAGGTTAAGGCGATGGACTGCTAATCCATTGTGCTCTGCACGCGTGGGTTCGAATCCCACCTTCGTCGCTTGTGTGTTTTAGCCGGTTCCTAGAATGCCTCACGCTATTGCAGTGTCTTTTTCGTCAAGAAGACCTACAAGCAGCGCTTTTACACAGGTCCATGAGCCTGACTGGAGACACGTAGCACTGGTCATGCGCCTTTTGCTCCCAGGTTCATCTGTTTGAACTATGTCAACATGAGATTTAAGGCAGTTGACAGTCGATCCACTGTGCATAACCCATGTAGGTATGGATTCTTTTGTCATCAACAAGAGCGTGCTCAACCAATTTTGGTAATGAACGAAGGGCAGCCATTATTGCCTAATCTTTGCACGTTCGCTCTCTTTCTTTTGTGATTTTCCATGGTCGCTTCCTTCATCTGTTGGTAGCGTGGCCGAGCGCTCTAAGGCGCTGGATTAAGGCTCCAGTCTCTTCGGAGGCGTGGGTTCGAATCCCACCGCTGCCAGGACCTGCTTTTGATTCGACTTCTGCATTGACAGTTGGCCGAAGGTCACTAAATGGGTCACTTCCAGCGGTATTTCTCCTGGAATGCTCATGCGCTAGCTCTCTTCATCAAAGTGTTTCGATAGCTTCTGCAGCCCGGCTTATGCTAAAGGATCGTTAGCCTCACCACAGCTGTTTTTCGTGGTCATGCCTGCTTTCCTTGTTCTCCCTTGGAATGTCTCAATCAACAGCTTAACTCTGATATCCCCTCACAAGCCCCTTTGGGATTTTGAGTCCAGTCTACCAAAAGGCATGCTTTCCAAGCCCACTATTGCCAGGGAGCCTATTGTGGGGTTTGTAATGTCATTCTTCCGAAAGGATTTAAACAGCTCTAGGCTCCCATGCTTTAATGCTCCACCTGTAACTACAACTCACAACAAATAGCACTTACCAAATGATTCAAACAGATCGAAGCTGCTGTCAGGGTGTCAAATGTAGGAGGCAATCCTGCCTTGCGTGGCTTGTCTCCCAAGTCTTCAGGTAGCTCGTGCGTCCCATGTTTTCATGCTGTGCCTCACCAAGCAGCTCCCGTGGTTTCCATGGAGTACCTCAGACAGTCAGCCAACATGGAGCATGCTGCTTACAGAGCGTCTCAAAACTTGCTCCCTTTTCACGAGGCTGTACACATCTCCAGTTACAAAGCATTATAGTTGTTCAAAAAAGCTACCTAGCTCGTCTGAACAGGGCGGGGTATGGGCCTAATGGAAACTTCGCCACCAAAGATTGGGAAACGGTCAGCTCGACGAAGAAATGATCCTGTTCTCTGTCAAGTTTGCAGCGCCTCTCCGCATCCACTCAATTCACTTCCTGTTAAAGCACACCACATGCCACAAGGCATACACATGTTGAATGAGAGAATGAGTCATCTAGTTTGCTCAAAAAAAAGAAAAGAAATGATCTTTCCAGAATTTGTCTTAAACGCTGGAAGCGCTGTACTTGCTGGCCAAGAGTTTAATGCGAGCACTTCAAATTCAGTGGGCTCTGGGATGAAACTTGGATGCCATGCTCTCAGACATGCATGGAGTCGATAAGAAAAAAAAAAAACTTCAAGATATTCCGCTGTCCGTTACAAAATGTGTGAGGATGTTCATTGCTTTCGACGAGGTGGCCGAGAGGTTAAGGCGATGGACTGCTAATCCATTGTGCTCTGCACGCGTGGGTTCGAATCCCACCTTCGTCGCTTGTGTGTTTTAGCCGGTTCCTAGAATGCCTCACGCTATTGCAGTGTCTTTTTCGTCAAGAAGACCTACAAGCAGCGCTTTTACACAGGTCCATGAGCCTGACTGGAGACACGTAGCACTGGTCATGCGCCTTTTGCTCCCAGGTTCATCTGTTTGAACTATGTCAACATGAGATTTAAGGCAGTTGACAGTCGATCCACTGTGCATAACCCATGTAGGTATGGATTCTTTTGTCATCAACAAGAGCGTGCTCAACCAATTTTGGTAATGAACGAAGGGCAGCCATTATTGCCTAATCTTTGCACGTTCGCTCTCTTTCTTTTGTGATTTTCCATGGTCGCTTCCTTCATCTGTTGGTAGCGTGGCCGAGCGCTCTAAGGCGCTGGATTAAGGCTCCAGTCTCTTCGGAGGCGTGGGTTCGAATCCCACCGCTGCCAGGACCTGCTTTTGATTCGACTTCTGCATTGACAGTTGGCCGAAGGTCACTAAATGGGTCACTTACAGCGGTATTTCTCCTGGAATGCTCATGCGCTAGCTCTCTTCATCAAAGTGTTTCGATAGCTTCTGCAGCCCGGCTTATGCTAAAGGATCGTTAGCCTCACCACAGCTGTTTTTCGTGGTCATGTCTGCTTTCCTTGTTCTCCCTTGGAATGTCTCAATCAACAGCTTAACTCTGATATCCCCTCACAAGCCCCTTTGGGATTTTGAGTCCAGTCTACCAAAAGGCATGCTTTCCAAGCCCACCATTGCCAGGGAGCCTATTGTGGGGTTTGTAATGTCATTCTTCCGAAAGGATTTAAACAGCTCTAGGCTCCCATGCTTTAATGCTCCACCTGTAACTACAACTCACAACAAATAGCACTTACCAAATGATTCAAACAGATCGAAGCTGCTGTCAGGGTGTCAAATGTAGGAGGCAATCCTGCCTTGCGTGGCTTGTCTCCCAAGTCTTCAGGTAGCTCGTGCGTCCCATGTTTTCATGCTGTGCCTCACCAAGCAGCTCCCGTGGTTTCCATGGAGTACCTCAGACAGTCAGCCAACATGGAGCATGCTGCTTACAGAGCGTCTCAAAACTTGCTCCCTTTTCACGAGGCTGTTCACATCTCCAGTTACAAAGCATTATAGTTGTTCGAAAAAGCTACCTAGCTCGTCTGAACAGGGCGGGGTATGGGCCTAATCGAAACTTCGCCACCAAAGATTGGGAAACGGTCAGCTCGACGAAGAAATGATCCTGTTCTCTGTCAAGTTTGCAGCGCCTCTCCGCATCCACTTAATTCACTTCCTGTTAAAGCACACCACATGCCACAAGGCATACACATGTTGAATGAGAGAATGAGTCATCTAGTTTGCTTAAAAAAAAAACAAAAGAAATGATCTTTCCAGAATTTGTCTTAAACGCTGGAAGCGCTGTACTTGGTGGCCAAGAGTTTAATGCGAGCACTTCAAATTCAGTGGGCTCTGGGATGAAACTTGGATGCCATGCTCTCAGACATGCATGGAGTTGATAAGAAAAAAAAAAAACTTCAAGATATTCCGCTGTCCCTTACAAAATGTGTGAGGATGTTCATTGCTTTCGACGAGGTGGCCGAGAGGTTAAGGCGATGGACTGCTAATCCATTGTGCTCTGCACGCGTGGGTTCGAATCCCACCTTCGTCGCTTGTGTGTTTTAGGCGGTTCCTAGAATGCCTCACGCTATTGCAGTGTCTTTTTCGTCAAGAAGACCTACAAGCAGCGCTTTTACACAGGTCCATGAGCCTGACTGGAGACACGTAGCACTGGTCATGCGCCTTTTGCTCCCAGGTTCATCTGTTTGAACTATGTCAACATGAGATTTAAGGCAGTTGACAGTCGATCCACTGTGCATAACCCATGTAGGTATGGATTCTTTTGTCATCAACAAGAGCGTGCTCAACCAATTTTGGTAATGAACGAAGGGCAGCCATTATTGCCTAATCTTTGCACGTTCGCTCTCTTTATTTTGTGATTTTCCATGGTCGCTTCCTTCATCTGTTGGTAGCGTGGCCGAGCGGTCTAAGGCGCTGGATTAAGGCTCCAGTCTCTTCGGAGGCGTGGGTTCGAATCCCACCGCTGCCAGGACCTGCTTTTGATTCGACTTCTGCATTGACAGTTGGCCGAAGGTCACTAAATGGGTCACTTCCAGCGGTATTTCTCCTGGAATGCTCATGCGCTAGCTCTCTTCATCAAAGTGTTTCGATAGCTTCTGCAGCCCGGCTTATGCTAAAGGATCGTTAGCCTCACCACAGCTGTTTTTCGTGGTCATGTCTGCTTTCCTTGTTCTCCCTTGGAATGTCTCAATCAACAGCTTAACTCTGATATCCCCTCACAAGCCCCTTTGGGATTTTGAGTCCAGTCTACCAAAAGGCATGCTTTCCAAGCCCACCATTGCCAGGGAGCCTATTGTGGGGTTTGTAATGTCATTCTTCCGAAAGGATTTAAACAGCTCTAGGCTCCCATGCTTTAATGCTCCACCTGTAACTACAACTCACAACAAATAGCACTTATCAAATGATTCAAACAGATCGAAGCTGCTGTCAGGGTGTCAAATGTAGGAGGCAATCCTGCCTTGCGTGGCTTGTCTCCCAAGTCTTCAGGTAGCTCGTGCGTCCCATGTTTTCATGCTGTGCCTCACCAAGCAGCTCCCGTGGTTTCCATGGAGTACCTCAGACAGTCAGCCAACATGGAGCATGCTGCTTACAGAGCGTCTCAAAACTTGCTCCCTTTTCACGAGGCTGTTCACATCTCCAGTTACAAAGCATTATAGTTGTTCGAAAAAGCTACCTAGCTCGTCTGAACAGGGCGGGGTATGGGCCTAATCGAAACTTCGCCACCAAAGATTGGGAAACGGTCAGCTCGACGAAGAAATGATCCTGTTCTCTGTCAAGTTTGCAGCGCCTCTCCGCATCCACTCAATTCACTTCCTGTTAAAGCACACCACATGCCACAAGGCATACACATGTTGAATGAGAGAATGAGTCATCTAGTTTGCTTAAAAAAAAAACAAAAGAAATGATCTTTCCAGAATTTGTCTTAAACGCTGGAAGCGCTGTACTTGGTGGCCAAGAGTTTAATGCGAGCACTTCAAATTCAGTGGGCTCTGGGATGAAACTTGGATGCCATGCTCTCAGACATGCATGGAGTTGATAAGAAAAAAAAAAAACTTCAAGATATTCCGCTGTCCCTTACAAAATGTGTGAGGATGTTCATTGCTTTCGACGAGGTGGCCGAGAGGTTAAGGCGATGGACTGCTAATCCATTGTGCTCTGCACGCGTGGGTTCGAATCCCACTTTCGTCGCTTGTGTGTTTTAGGCGGTTCCTAGAATGCCTCACGCTATTGCAGTGTCTTTTTCGTCAAGAAGACCTACAAGCAGCGCTTTTACACAGGTCCATGAGCCTGACTGGAGACACGTAGCACTGGTCATGCGCCTTTTGCTCCCAGGTTCATCTGTTTGAACTATGTCAACATGAGATTTAAGGCAGTTGACAGTCGATCCACTGTGCATAACCCATGTAGGTATGGATTCTTTTGTCATCAACAAGAGCGTGCTCAACCAATTTTGGTAATGAACGAAGGGCAGCCATTATTGCCTAATCTTTGCACGTTCGCTCTCTTTATTTTGTGATTTTCCATGGTCGCTTCCTTCATCTGTTGGTAGCGTGGCCGAGCAGTCTAAGGCGCTGGATTAAGGCTCCAGTCTCTTCGGAGGCGTGGGTTCGAATCCCACCGCTGCCAGGACCTGCTTTTGATTCGACTTCTGCATTGACAGTTGGCCGAAGGTCACTAAATGGGTCACTTCCAGCGGTATTTCTCCTGGAATGCTCATGCGCTAGCTCTCTTCATCAAAGTGTTTCGATAGCTTCTGCAGCCCGGCTTATGCTAAAGGATCGTTAGCCTCACCACAGCTGTTTTTCGTGGTCATGCCTGCTTTCCTTGTTCTCCCTTGGAATGTCTCAATCAACAGCTTAACTCTGATATCCCCTCACAAGCCCCTTTGGGATTTTGAGTCCAGTCTACCAAAAGGCATGCTTTCCAAGCCCACCATTGCCAGGGAGCCTATTGTGGGGTTTGTAATGTCATTCTTCCGAAAGGATTTAAACAGCTCTAGGCTCCCATGCTTTAATGCTCCACCTGTAACTACAACTCACAACAAATAGCACTTACCAAATGATTCAAACAGATCGAAGCTGCTGTCAGGGTGTCAAATGTAGGAGGCAATCCTGCCTTGCGTGGCTTGTCTCCCAAGTCTTCAGGTAGCTCGTGCGTCCCATGTTTTCATGCTGTGCCTCACCAAGCAGCTCCCGTGGTTTCCATGGAGTACCTCAGACAGTCAGCCAACATGGAGCATGCTGCTTACAGAGCGTCTCAAAACTTGCTCCCTTTTCACGAGGCTGTTCACATCTCCAGTTACAAAGCATTATAGTTGTTCGAAAAAGCTACCTAGCTCGTCTGAACAGGGCGGGGTATGGGCCTAATCGAAACTTCGCCACCAAAGATTGGGAAACGGTCAGCTCGACGAAGAAATGATCCTGTTCTCTGTCAAGTTTGCAGCGCCTCTCCGCATCCACTCAATTCACTTCCTGTTAAAGCACACCACATGCCACAAGGCATACACATGTTGAATGAGAGAATGAGTCATCTAGTTTGCTTAAAAAAAAAACAAAAGAAATGATCTTTCCAGAATTTGTCTTAAACGCTGGAAGCGCTGTACTTGGTGGCCAAGAGTTTAATGCGAGCACTTCAAATTCAGTGGGCTCTGGGATGAAACTTGGATGCCATGCTCTCAGACATGCATGGAGTTGATAAGAAAAAAAAAAAACTTCAAGATATTCCGCTGTCCCTTACAAAATGTGTGAGGATGTTCATTGCTTTCGACGAGGTGGCCGAGAGGTTAAGGCGATGGACTGCTAATCCATTGTGCTCTGCACGCGTGGGTTCGAATCCCACCTTCGTCGCTTGTGTGTTTTAGGCGGTTCCTAGAATGCCTCACGCTATTGCAGTGTCTTTTTCGTCAAGAAGACCTACAAGCAGCGCTTTTACACAGGTCCATGAGCCTGACTGGAGACACGTAGCACTGGTCATGCGCCTTTTGCTCCCAGGTTCATCTGTTTGAACTATGTCAACATGAGATTTAAGGCAGTTGACAGTCGATCCACTGTGCATAACCCATGTAGGTATGGATTCTTTTGTCATCAACAAGAGCGTGCTCAACCAATTTTGGTAATGAACGAAGGGCAGCCATTATTGCCTAATCTTTGCACGTTCGCTCTCTTTATTTTGTGATTTTCCATGGTCGCTTCCTTCATCTGTTGGTAGCGTGGCCGAGCGGTCTAAGGCGCTGGATTAAGGCTCCAGTCTCTTCGGAGGCGTGGGTTCGAATCCCACCGCTGCCAGGACCTGCTTTTGATTCGACTTCTGCATTGACAGTTGGCCGAAGGTCACTAAATGGGTCACTTCCAGCGGTATTTCTCCTGGAATGCTCATGCGCTAGCTCTCTTCATCAAAGTGTTTCGATAGCTTCTGCAGCCTGGCTTATGCTAAAGGATCGTTAGCCTCACCACAGCTGTTTTTCGTGGTCATGACTGCTTTCCTTGTTCTCCCTTGGAATGTCTCAATCAACAGCTTAACTCTGATATCCCCTCACAAGCCCCTTTGGGATTTTGAGTCCAGTCTACCAAAAGGCATGCTTTCCAAGCCCACCATTGCCAGGGAGCCTATTGTGGGGTTTGTAATGTCATTCTTCCGAAAGGATTTAAACAGCTCTAGGCTCCCATGCTTTAATGCTCCACCTGTAACTACAACTCACAACAAATAGCACTTACCAAATGATTCAAACAGATCGAAGCTGCTGTCAGGGTGTCAAATGTAGGAGGCAATCCTGCCTTGCGTGGCTTGTCTCCCAAGTCTTCAGGTAGCTCGTGCGTCCCATGTTTTCATGCTGTGCCTCACCAAGCAGCTCCCGTGGTTTCCATGGAGTACCTCAGACAGTCAGCCAACATTGAGCATGCTGCTTACAGAGCGTCTCAAAACTTGCTCCCTTTTCACGAGGCTGTTCACATCTCCAGTTACAAAGCATTATAGTTGTTCGAAA
The DNA here is from genome assembly GCF_024256425.1 of Clarias gariepinus. Classification (NCBI taxonomy): domain Eukaryota; kingdom Metazoa; phylum Chordata; class Actinopteri; order Siluriformes; family Clariidae; genus Clarias; species Clarias gariepinus. Next base: position 4,428,565 of record NC_071113.1, read on the forward strand.
AAGCTACCTAGCTCGTCTGAACAGGGCGGGGTATGGGCCTAATCGAAACTTCGCCACCAAAGATTGGGAAACGGTCAGCTCGACGAAGAAATGATCCTGTTCTCTGTCAAGTTTGCAGCGCCTCTCCGCATCCACTCAATTCACTTCCTGTTAAAGCACACCACATGCCACAAGGCATACACATGTTGAATGAGAGAATGAGTCATCTAGTTTGCTTAAAAAAAAAACAAAAGAAATGATCTTTCCAGAATTTGTCTTAAACGCTGGAAGCGCTGTACTTGGTGGCCAAGAGTTTAATGCGAGCACTTCAAATTCAGTGGGCTCTGGGATGAAACTTGGATGCCATGCTCTCAGACATGCATGGAGTTGATAAGAAAAAAAAAAACCTTCAAGATATTCCGCTGTCCCTTACAAAATGTCTGAGGATGTTCATTGCTTTCGACGAGGTGACCGAGAGGTTAAGGCGATGAACTGCTAATCCATTGTGCTCTGCACGCGTGGGTTCGAATCCCACCTTCGTCGCTTGTGTGTTTTAGGCGGTTCCTAGAATGCCTCACGCTATTGCAGTGTCTTTTTCGTCAAGAAGACCTACAAGCAGCGCTTTTACACAGGTCCATGAGCCTGACTGGAGACACGTAGCACTGGTCATGCGCCTTTTGCTCCCAGGTTCATCTGTTTGAACTATGTCAACATGAGATTTAAGGCAGTTGACAGTCGATCCACTGTGCATAACCCATGTAGGTATGGATTCTTTTGTCATCAACAAGAGCGTGCTCAACCAATTTTGGTAATGAACGAAGGGCAGCCATTATTGCCTAATCTTTGCACGTTCGCTCTCTTTATTTTGTGATTTTCCATGGTCGCTTCCTTCATCTGTTGGTAGCGTGGCCGAGCAGTCTAAGGCGCTGGATTAAGGCTCCAGTCTCTTCGGAGGCGTGGGTTCGAATCCCACCGCTGCCAGGACCTGCTTTTGATTCGACTTCTGCATTGACAGTTGGCCGAAGGTCACTAAATGGGTCACTTACAGCGGTATTTCTCCTGGAATGCTCATGCGCTAGCTCTCTTCATCAAAGTGTTTCGATAGCTTCTGCAGCCCGGCTTATGCTAAAGGATCGTTAGCCTCACCACAGCTGTTTTTCGTGGTCATGCCTGCTTTCCTTGTTCTCCCTTGGAATGTCTCAATCAACAGCTTAACTCTGATATCCCCTCACAAGCCCCTTTGGGATTTTGAGTCCAGTCTACCAAAAGGCATGCTTTCCAAGCCCACCATTGCCAGGGAGCCTATTGTGGGGTTTGTAATGTCATTCTTCCGAAAGGATTTAAACAGCTCTAGGCTCCCATGCTTTAATGCTCCACCTGTAACTACAACTCACAACAAATAGCACTTACCAAATGATTCAAACAGATCGAAGCTGCTGTCAGGGTGTCAAATGTAGGAGGCAATCCTGCCTTGCGTGGCTTGTCTCCCAAGTCTTCAGGTAGCTCGTGCGTCCCATGTTTTCATGCTGTGCCTCACCAAGCAGCTCCCGTGGTTTCCATGGAGTACCTCAGACAGTCAGCCAACATGGAGCATGCTGCTTACAGAGCGTCTCAAAACTTGCTCCCTTTTCACGAGGCTGTTCACATCTCCAGTTACAAAGCATTATAGTTGTTCGAAAAAGCTACCTAGCTCGTCTGAACAGGGCGGGGTATGGGCCTAATCGAAACTTCGCCACCAAAGATTGGGAAACGGTCAGCTCGACGAAGAAATGATCCTGTTCTCTGTCAAGTTTGCAGCGCCTCTCCGCATCCACTCAATTCACTTCCTGTTAAAGCACACCACATGCCACAAGGCATACACATGTTGAATGAGAGAATGAGTCATCTAGTTTGCTTAAAAAAAAAACAAAAGAAATGATCTTTCCAGAATTTGTCTTAAACGCTGGAAGCGCTGTACTTGGTGGCCAAGAGTTTAATGCGAGCACTTCAAATTCAGTGGGCTCTGGGATGAAACTTGGATGCCATGCTCTCAGACATGCATGGAGTTGATAAGAAAAAAAAAAAACTTCAAGATATTCCGCTGTCCCTTACAAAATGTGTGAGGATGTTCATTGCTTTCGACGAGGTGGCCGAGAGGTTAAGGCGATGGACTGCTAATCCATTGTGCTCTGCACGCGTGGGTTCGAATCCCACCTTCGTCGCTTGTGTGTTTTAGGCGGTTCCTAGAATGCCTCACGCTATTGCAGTGTCTTTTTCGTCAAGAAGACCTACAAGCAGCGCTTTTACACAGGTCCATGAGCCTGACTGGAGACACGTAGCACTGGTCATGCGCCTTTTGCTCCCAGGTTCATCTGTTTGAACTATGTCAACATGAGATTTAAGGCAGTTGACAGTCGATCCACTGTGCATAACCCATGTAGGTATGGATTCTTTTGTCATCAACAAGAGCGTGCTCAACCAATTTTGGTAATGAACGAAGGGCAGCCATTATTGCCTAATCTTTGCACGTTCGCTCTCTTTATTTTGTGATTTTCCATGGTCGCTTCCTTCATCTGTTGGTAGCGTGGCCGAGCGGTCTAAGGCGCTGGATTAAGGCTCCAGTCTCTTCGGAGGCGTGGGTTCGAATCCCACCGCTGCCAGGACCTGTTTTTGATTCGACTTCTGCATTGACAGTTGGCCGAAGGTCACTAAATGGGTCACTTCCAGCGGTATTTCTCCTGGAATGCTCATGCGCTAGCTCTCTTCATCAAAGTGTTTCGATAGCTTCTGCAGCCTGGCTTATGCTAAAGGATCGTTAGCCTCACCACAGCTGTTTTTCGTGGTCATGACTGCTTTCCTTGTTCTCCCTTGGAATGTCTCAATCAACAGCTTAACTCTGATATCCCCTCACAAGCCCCTTTGGGATTTTGAGTCCAGTCTACCAAAAGGCATGCTTTCCAAGCCCACCATTGCCAGGGAGCCTATTGTGGGGTTTGTAATGTCATTCTTCCGAAAGGATTTAAACAGCTCTAGGCTCCCATGCTTTAATGCTCCACCTGTAACTACAACTCACAACAAATAGCACTTACCAAATGATTCAAACAGATCGAAGCTGCTGTCAGGGTGTCAAATGTAGGAGGCAATCCTGCCTTGCGTGGCTTGTCTCCCAAGTCTTCAGGTAGCTCGTGCGTCCCATGTTTTCATGCTGTGCCTCACCAAGCAGCTCCCGTGGTTTCCATGGAGTACCTCAGACAGTCAGCCAACATTGAGCATGCTGCTTACAGAGCGTCTCAAAACTTGCTCCCTTTTCACGAGGCTGTTCACATCTCCAGTTACAAAGCATTATAGTTGTTCGAAAAAGCTACCTAGCTCGTCTGAACAGGGCGGGGTATGGGCCTAATCGAAACTTCGCCACCAAAGATTGGGAAACGGTCAGCTCGACGAAGAAATGATCCTGTTCTCTGTCAAGTTTGCAGCGCCTCTCCGCATCCACTCAATTCACTTCCTGTTAAAGCACACCACATGCCACAAGGCATACACATGTTGAATGAGAGAATGAGTCATCTAGTTTGCTTAAAAAAAAAACAAAAGAAATGATCTTTCCAGAATTTGTCTTAAACGCTGGAAGCGCTGTACTTGGTGGCCAAGAGTTTAATGCGAGCACTTCAAATTCAGTGGGCTCTGGGATGAAACTTGGATGCCATGCTCTCAGACATGCATGGAGTTGATAAGAAAAAAAAAAACCTTCAAGATATTCCGCTGTCCCTTACAAAATGTGTGAGGATGTTCATTGCTTTCGACGAGGTGACCGAGAGGTTAAGGCGATGAACTGCTAATCCATTGTGCTCTGCACGCGTGGGTTCGAATCCCACCTTCGTCGCTTGTGTGTTTTAGGCGGTTCCTAGAATGCCTCACGCTATTGCAGTGTCTTTTTCGTCAAGAAGACCTACAAGCAGCGCTTTTACACAGGTCCATGAGCCTGACTGGAGACACGTAGCACTGGTCATGCGCCTTTTGCTCCCAGGTTCATCTGTTTGAACTATGTCAACATGAGATTTAAGGCAGTTGACAGTTGATCCACTGTGCATAACCCATGTAGGTATGGATTCTTTTGTCATCAACAAGAGCGTGCTCAACCAATTTTGGTAATGAACGAAGGGCAGCCATTATTGCCTAATCTTTGCACGTTCGCTCTCTTTCTTTTGTGATTTTCCATGGTCGCTTCCTTCATTTGTTGGTAGCGTGGCCGAGCGGTCTAAGGCGCTGGATTAAGGCTCCAGTCTCTTCGGAGGCGTGGGTTCGAATCCCACCGCTGCCAGGACCTGCTTTTGATTCGACTTCTGCATTGACAGTTGGCCGAAGGTCACTAAATGGGTCACTTCCAGCGGTATTTCTCCTGGAATGCTCATGCGCTAGCTCTCTTCATTAAAGTGTTTCGATAGCTTCTGCAGCCCGGCTTATGCTAAAGGATCGTTAGCCTCACCACAGCTGTTTTTCGTGGTCATGCCTGCTTTCCTTGTTCTCCCTTGGAATGTCTCAATCAACAGCTTAACTCTGATATCCCCTCACAAGCCCCTTTGGGATTTTGAGTCCAGTCTACCAAAAGGCATGCTTTCCAAGCCCACCATTGCCAGGGAGCCTATTGTGGGGTTTGTAATGTCATTCTTCCGAAAGGATTTAAACAGCTCTAGGCTCCCATGCTTTAATGCTCCACCTGTAACTACAACTCACAACAAATAGCACTTACCAAATGATTCAAACAGATCGAAGCTGCTGTCAGGGTGTCAAATGTAGGAGGCAATCCTGCCTTGCGTGGCTTGTCTCCCAAGTCTTCAGGTAGCTCGTGCGTCCCATGTTTTCATGCTGTGCCTCACCAAGCAGCTCCCGTGGTTTCCATGGAGTACCTCAGACAGTCAGCCAACATGGAGCATGCTGCTTACAAAGCGTCTCAAAACTTGCTCCCTTTTCACGAGGCTGTTCACATCTCCAGTTACAAAGCATTATAGTTGTTCGAAAAAGCTACCTAGCTCGTCTGAACAGGGCGGGGTATGGGCCTAATCGAAACTTCGCCACCAAAGATTGGGAAACGGTCAGCTCGACGAAGAAATGATCCTGTTCTCTGTCAAGTTTGCAGCGCCTCTCCGCATCCACTCAATTCACTTCCTGTTAAAGCACACCACATGCCACAAGGCATACACATGTTGAATGAGAGAATGCTAATCCATTGTGCTCTGCACGCGTGGGTTCGAATCCCACCTTCGTCGCTTGTGTGTTTTAGGCGGTTCCTAGAATGCCTCACGCTATTGCAGTGTCTTTTTCGTCAAGAAGACCTACAAGCAGCGCTTTTACACAGGTCCATGAGCCTGACTGGAGACACGTAGCACTGGTCATGCGCCTTTTGCTCCCAGGTTCATCTGTTTGAACTATGTCAACATGAGATTTAAGGCAGTTGACAGTCAATCCACTGTGCATAACCCATGTAGGTATGGATTCTTTTGTCATCAACAAGAGCGTGCTCAACCAATTTTGGTAATGAACGAAGGGCAGCCATTATTGCCTAATCTTTGCACGTTCGCTCTCTTTCTTTTGTGATTTTCCATGGTCGCTTCCTTCATCTGTTGGTAGCGTGGCCGAGCGGTCTAAGGCGCTGGATTAAGGCTCCAGTCTCTTCGGAGGCGTGGGTTCGAATCCCACCGCTGCCAGGACCTGCTTTTGATTCGACTTCTGCATTGACAGTTGGCCGAAGGTCACTAAATGGGTCACTTCCAGCGGTATTTCTCCTGGAATGCTCATGCGCTAGCTCTCTTCATTAAAGTGTTTCGATAGCTTCTGCAGCCCGGCTTATGCTAAAGGATCGTTAGCCTCACCACAGCTGTTTTTCGTGGTCATGCCTGCTTTCCTTGTTCTCCCTTGGAATGTCTCAATCAACAGCTTAACTCTGATATCCCCTCACAAGCCCCTTTGGGATTTTGAGTCCAGTCTACCAAAAGGCATGCTTTCCAAGCCCACCATTGCCAGGGAGCCTATTGTGGGGTTTGTAATGTCATTCTTCCGAAAGGATTTAAACAGCTCTAGGCTCCCATGCTTTAATGCTCCACCTGTAACTACAACTCACAACAAATAGCACTTACCAAATGATTCAAACAGATCGAAGCTGCTGTCAGGGTGTCAAATGTAGGAGGCAATCCTGCCTTGCGTGGCTTGTCTCCCAAGTCTTCAGGTAGCTCGTGCGTCCCATGTTTTCATGCTGTGCCTCACCAAGCAGCTCCCGTGGTTTCCATGGAGTACCTCAGACAGTCAGCCAACATGGAGCATGCTGCTTACAAAGCGTCTCAAAACTTGCTCCCTTTTCACGAGGCTGTTCACATCTCCAGTTACAAAGCATTATAGTTGTTCGAAAAAGCTACCTAGCTCGTCTGAACAGGGCGGGGTATGGGCCTAATCGAAACTTCGCCACCAAAGATTGGGAAACGGTCAGCTCGACGAAGAAATGATCCTGTTCTCTGTCAAGTTTGCAGCGCCTCTCCGCATCCACTCAATTCACTTCCTGTTAAAGCACACCACATGCCACAAGGCATACACATGTTGAATGAGAGAATGCTAATCCATTGTGCTCTGCACGCGTGGGTTCGAATCCCAGCTTCGTCGCTTGTGTGTTTTAGGCGGTTCCTAGAATGCCTCACGCTATTGCAGTGTCTTTTTCGTCAAGAAGACCTACAAGCAGCGCGTTTACACAGGTCCATGAGCCTGACTGGAGACACGTAGCACTGGTCATGCGCCTTTTGCTCCCAGGTTCATCTGTTTGAACTATGTCAACATAAGATTTAAGGCAGTTGACAGTCAATCCACTGTGCATAACCCATGTAGGTATGGATTCTTTTGTCATCAACAAGAGCGTGCTCAACCAATTTTGGTAATGAACGAAGGGCAGCCATTATTGCCTAATCTTTGCACGTTCGCTCTCTTTCTTTTGTGATTTTCCATGGTCGCTTCCTTCATCTGTTGGTAGCGTGGCCGAGCGGTCTAAGGCGCTGGATTAAGGCTCCAGTCTCTTCGGAGGCGTGGGTTCGAATCCCACCGCTGCCAGGACCTGCTTTTGATTCGACTTCTGCATTGACAGTTGGCCGAAGGTCACTAAATGGGTCACTTCCAGCGGTATTTCTCCTGGAATGCTCATGCGCTAGCTCTCTTCATCAAAGTGTTTCGATAGCTTCTGCAGCCCGGCTTATGCTAAAGGATCGTTAGCCTCACCACAGCTGTTTTTCGTGGTCATGCCTGCTTTCCTTGTTCTCCCTTGGAATGTCTCAATCAACAGCTTAACTCTGATATCCCCTCACAAGCCCCTTTGGGATTTTGAGTCCAGTCTACCAAAAGGCATGCTTTCCAAGCCCACCATTGCCAGGGAGCCTATTGTGGGGTTTGTAATGTCATTCTTCCGAAAGGATTTAAACAGCTCTAGGCTCCCATGCTTTAATGCTCCACCTGTAACTACAACTCACAACAAATAGCACTTACCAAATGATTCAAACAGATCGAAGCTGCTGTCAGGGTGTCAAATGTAGGAGGCAATCCTGCCTTGCGTGGCTTGTCTCCCAAGTCTTCAGGTAGCTCGTGCGTCCCATGTTTTCATGCTGTGCCTCACCAAGCAGCTCCCGTGGTTTCCATGGAGTACCTCAGACAGTCAGCCAACATGGAGCATGCTGCTTACAGAGCGTCTCAAAACTTGCTCCCTTTTCACGAGGCTGTTCACATCTCCAGTTACAAAGCATTATAGTTGTTCGAAAAAGCTACCTAGCTCGTCTGAACAGGGCGGGGTATGGGCCTAATCGAAACTTCGCCACCAAAGATTGGGAAACGGTCAGCTCGACGAAGAAATGATCCTGTTCTCTGTCAAGTTTGCAGCGCCTTTCCGCATCCACTCAATTCACTTCCTGTTAAAGCACACCACATGCCACAAGGCATACACATGTTGAATGAGAGAATGGATGAATGGGATGAAACTTGGATGCCATGCTCTCAGACGTGCATGGAGTTGATAAGAAAAAAAAACAACTTCAAGATATTCCGCTGTCCCTGACAAAATGTGTGAGGATTTTCCTTGGTTTCGACGAGGTGGCCGAAAGGTTAATGCGATGGACTGCTAATCTATTGTGCTCTGCACGCGTGGGATCAAATCCCACCTTCGTCGCTTGTGTGTTTTAGCCGGTTCCTAAAATGCCTCTCGCTATTGCAGTGTCTTTTTCGTCAAGAAGACCTACAAGCAGCACTTTTACACAGGTCTATGAGCCTGACTGGAGACACGTAGCACTGGTCATACGCCTTTTGCTCCCAGGTTCATCTGTTTGAACTATGTCAACATGAGATTTAAGGCAGTTGACAGTCGATCCACTGTGCATAACCCATGTAGGTATGGATTCTTTTGTTATCAACAAGAGCGTGCTCAACCAATTTTGGTAATGAACGAAGGGCAGCCATTATTGCCTAATCTTTGCACGTTCGCTCTCTTTATTTTGTGATTTTCCATGGTCGCTTCCTTCATCTGTTGGTAGCGTGGCCGAGCAGTCTAAGGCGCTGGATTAAGGCTCCAGTCTCTTCGGAGGCGTGGGTTCGAATCCCACCGCTGCCAGGACCTGCTTTTGATTCGACTTCTGCATTGACAGTTGGCCGAAGGTCACTAAATGGGTCACTTACAGCGGTATTTCTCCTGGAATGCTCATGCGCTAGCTCTCTTCATCAAAGTGTTTCGATAGCTTCTGCAGCCCGGCTTATGCTAAAGGATCGTTAGCCTCACCACAGCTGTTTTTCGTGGTCATGCCTGCTTTCCTTGTTCTCCCTTGGAATGTCTCAATCAACAGCTTAACTCTGATATCCCCTCACAAGCCCCTTTGGGATTTTGAGTCCAGTCTACCAAAAGGCATGCTTTCCAAGCCCACCATTGCCAGGGAGCCTATTGTGGGGTTTGTAATGTCATTCTTCCGAAAGGATTTAAACAGCTCTAGGCTCCCATGCTTTAATGCTCCACCTGTAACTACAACTCACAACAAATAGCACTTACCAAATGATTCAAACAGATCGAAGCTGCTGTCAGGGTGTCAAATGTAGGAGGCAATCCTGCCTTGCGTGGCTTGTCTCCCAAGTCTTCAGGTAGCTCGTGCGTCCCATGTTTTCATGCTGTGCCTCACCAAGCAGCTCCCGTGGTTTCCATGGAGTACCTCAGACAGTCAGCCAACATGGAGCATGCTGCTTACAGAGCGTCTCAAAACTTGCTCCCTTTTCACGAGGCTGTTCACATCTCCAGTTACAAAGCATTATAGTTGTTCGAAAAAGCTACCTAGCTCGTCTGAACAGGGCGGGGTATGGGCCTAATCGAAACTTCGCCACCAAAGATTGGGAAACGGTCAGCTCGACGAAGAAATGATCCTGTTCTCTGTCAAGTTTGCAGCGCCTCTCCGCATCCACTCAATTCACTTCCTGTTAAAGCACACCACATGCCACAAGGCATACACATGTTGAATGAGAGAATGAGTCATCTAGTTTGCTTAAAAAAAAAACAAAAGAAATGATCTTTCCAGAATTTGTCTTAAACGCTGGAAGCGCTGTACTTGGTGGCCAAGAGTTTAATGCGAGCACTTCAAATTCAGTGGGCTCTGGGATGAAACTTGGATGCCATGCTCTCAGACATGCATGGAGTTGATAAGAAAAAAAAAAAACTTCAAGATATTCCGCTGTCCCTTACAAAATGTGTGAGGATGTTCATTGCTTTCGACGAGGTGGCCGAGAGGTTAAGGCGATGGACTGCTAATCCATTGTGCTCTGCACGCGTGGGTTCGAATCCCACCTTCGTCGCTTGTGTGTTTTAGGCGGTTCCTAGAATGCCTCACGCTATTGCAGTGTCTTTTTCGTCAAGAAGACCTACAAGCAGCGCTTTTACACAGGTCCATGAGCCTGACTGGAGACACGTAGCACTGGTCATGCGCCTTTTGCTCCCAGGTTCATCTGTTTGAACTATGTCAACATGAGATTTAAGGCAGTTGACAGTCGATCCACTGTGCATAACCCATGTAGGTATGGATTCTTTTGTCATCAACAAGAGCGTGCTCAACCAATTTTGGTAATGAACGAAGGGCAGCCATTATTGCCTAATCTTTGCACGTTCGCTCTCTTTATTTTGTGATTTTCCATGGTCGCTTCCTTCATCTGTTGGTAGCGTGGCCGAGCGGTCTAAGGCGCTGGATTAAGGCTCCAGTCTCTTCGGAGGCGTGGGTTCGAATCCCACCGCTGCCAGGACCTGTTTTTGATTCGACTTCTGCATTGACAGTTGGCCGAAGGTCACTAAATGGGTCACTTCCAGCGGTATTTCTCCTGGAATGCTCATGCGCTAGCTCTCTTCATCAAAGTGTTTCGATAGCTTCTGCAGCCTGGCTTATGCTAAAGGATCGTTAGCCTCACCACAGCTGTTTTTCGTGGTCATGACTGCTTTCCTTGTTCTCCCTTGGAATGTCTCAATCAACAGCTTAACTCTGATATCCCCTCACAAGCCCCTTTGGGATTTTGAGTCCAGTCTACCAAAAGGCATGCTTTCCAAGCCCACCATTGCCAGGGAGCCTATTGTGGGGTTTGTAATGTCATTCTTCCGAAAGGATTTAAACAGCTCTAGGCTCCCATGCTTTAATGCTCCACCTGTAACTACAACTCACAACAAATAGCACTTACCAAATGATTCAAACAGATCGAAGCTGCTGTCAGGGTGTCAAATGTAGGAGGCAATCCTGCCTTGCGTGGCTTGTCTCCCAAGTCTTAAGGTAGCTCGTGCATCCCATGTTTTCATGCTGTGCCTCACCAAGCAGCTCCCGTGGTTTCCATGGATTACCTCAGACAGTCAGCCAACATGGAGCATGCTGCTTACAGAGCGTCTCAAAACTTGCTCCCTTTTCACGAGGCTGTACACATCTCCAGATACAAAGCATTATAGTTGTTCGAAAAAGCTACCTAGCTCGTCTGAACAGGGCGGGGTATGGGCCTAATCGAAACTTCGCCACCAAAGATTGGGAAACGGTCAGCTCGACGAAGAAATGATCCTGTTCTCTGTCAAGTTTGCAGCGCCTCTCCGCATCCACTCAATTCACTTCCTGTTAAAGCACACCACATGCCACAAGGCATACACATGTTGAATGAGAGAATGCTAATCCATTGTGCTCTGCACGCGTGGGTTCGAATCCCACCTTCGTCGCTTGTGTGTTTTAGGCGGTTCCTAGAATGCCTCACGCTATTGCAGTGTCTTTTTCGTCAAGAAGACCTACAAGCAGCGCTTTTACACAGGTCCATGAGCCTGACTGGAGACACGTAGCACTGGTCATGCGCCTTTTGCTCCCAGGTTCATCTGTTTGAACTATGTCAACATGAGATTTAAGGCAGTTGACAGTCAATCCACTGTGCATAACCCATGTAGGTATGGATTCTTTTGTCATCAACAAGAGCGTGCTCAACCAATTTTGGTAATGAACGAAGGGCAGCCATTATTGCCTAATCTTTGCACGTTCGCTCTCTTTCTTTTGTGATTTTCCATGGTCGCTTCCTTCATCTGTTGGTAGCGTGGCCGAGCGGTCTAAGGCGCTGGATTAAGGCTCCAGTCTCTTCGGAGGCGTGGGTTCGAATCCCACCGCTGCCAGGACCTGCTTTTGATTCGACTTCTGCATTGACAGTTGGCCGAAGGTCACTAAATGGGTCACTTCCAGCGGTATTTCTCCTGGAATGCTCATGCGCTAGCTCTCTTCATTAAAGTGTTTCGATAGCTTCTGCAGCCCGGCTTATGCTAAAGGATCGTTAGCCTCACCACAGCTGTTTTTCGTGGTCATGCCTGCTTTCCTTGTTCTCCCTTGGAATGTCTCAATCAACAGCTTAACTCTGATATCCCCTCACAAGCCCCTTTGGGATTTTGAGTCCAGTCTACCAAAAGGCATGCTTTCCAAGCCCACCATTGCCAGGGAGCCTATTGTGGGGTTTGTAATGTCATTCTTCCGAAAGGATTTAAACAGCTCTAGGCTCCCATGCTTTAATGCTCCACCTGTAACTACAACTCACAACAAATAGCACTTACCAAATGATTCAAACAGATCGAAGCTGCTGTCAGGGTGTCAAATGTAGGAGGCAATCCTGCCTTGCGTGGCTTGTCTCCCAAGTCTTCAGGTAGCTCGTGCGTCCCATGTTTTCATGCTGTGCCTCACCAAGCAGCTCCCGTGGTTTCCATGGAGTACCTCAGACAGTCAGCCAACATGGAGCATGCTGCTTACAAAGCGTCTCAAAACTTGCTCCCTTTTCACGAGGCTGTTCACATCTCCAGTTACAAAGCATTATAGTTGTTCGAAAAAGCTACCTAGCTCGTCTGAACAGGGCGGGGTATGGGCCTAATCGAAACTTCGCCACCAAAGATTGGGAAACGGTCAGCTCGACGAAGAAATGATCCTGTTCTCTGTCAAGTTTGCAGCGCCTCTCCGCATCCACTCAATTCACTTCCTGTTAAAGCACACCACATGCCACAAGGCATACACATGTTGAATGAGAGAATGCTAATCCATTGTGCTCTGCACGCGTGGGTTCGAATCCCAGCTTCGTCGCTTGTGTGTTTTAGGCGGTTCCTAGAATGCCTCACGCTATTGCAGTGTCTTTTTCGTCAAGAAGACCTACAAGCAGCGCGTTTACACAGGTCCATGAGCCTGACTGGAGACACGTAGCACTGGTCATGCGCCTTTTGCTCCCAGGTTCATCTGTTTGAACTATGTCAACATAAGATTTAAGGCAGTTGACAGTCAATCCACTGTGCATAACCCATGTAGGTATGGATTCTTTTGTCATCAACAAGAGCGTGCTCAACCAATTTTGGTAATGAACGAAGGGCAGCCATTATTGCCTAATCTTTGCACGTTCGCTCTCTTTCTTTTGTGATTTTCCATGGTCGCTTCCTTCATCTGTTGGTAGCGTGGCCGAGCGGTCTAAGGCGCTGGATTAAGGCTCCAGTCTCTTCGGAGGCGTGGGTTCGAATCCCACCGCTGCCAGGACCTGCTTTTGATTCGACTTCTGCATTGACAGTTGGCCGAAGGTCACTAAATGGGTCACTTCCAGCGGTATTTCTCCTGGAATGCTCATGCGCTAGCTCTCTTCATCAAAGTGTTTCGATAGCTTCTGCAGCCCGGCTTATGCTAAAGGATCGTTAGCCTCACCACAGCTGTTTTTCGTGGTCATGCCTGCTTTCCTTGTTCTCCCTTGGAATGTCTCAATCAACAGCTTAACTCTGATATCCCCTCACAAGCCCCTTTGGGATTTTGAGTCCAGTCTACCAAAAGGCATGCTTTCCAAGCCCACCATTGCCAGGGAGCCTATTGTGGGGTTTGTAATGTCATTCTTCCGAAAGGATTTAAACAGCTCTAGGCTCCCATGCTTTAATGCTCCACCTGTAACTACAACTCACAACAAATAGCACTTACCAAATGATTCAAACAGATCGAAGCTGCTGTCAGGGTGTCAAATGTAGGAGGCAATCCTGCCTTGCGTGGCTTGTCTCCCAAGTCTTCAGGTAGCTCGTGCGTCCCATGTTTTCATGCTGTGCCTCACCAAGCAGCTCCCGTGGTTTCCATGGAGTACCTCAGACAGTCAGCCAACATGGAGCATGCTGCTTACAGAGCGTCTCAAAACTTGCTCCCTTTTCACGAGGCTGTTCACATCTCCAGTTACAAAGCATTATAGTTGTTCGAAAAAGCTACCTAGCTCGTCTGAACAGGGCGGGGTATGGGCCTAATCGAAACTTCGCCACCAAAGATTGGGAAACGGTCAGCTCGACGAAGAAATGATCCTGTTCTCTGTCAAGTTTGCAGCGCCTTTCCGCATCCACTCAATTCACTTCCTGTTAAAGCACACCACATGCCACAAGGCATACACATGTTGAATGAGAGAATGGATGAATGGGATGAAACTTGGATGCCATGCTCTCAGACGTGCATGGAGTTGATAAGAAAAAAAAACAACTTCAAGATATTCCGCTGTCCCTGACAAAATGTGTGAGGATTTTCCTTGGTTTCGACGAGGTGGCCGAAAGGTTAATGCGATGGACTGCTAATCTATTGTGCTCTGCACGCGTGGGATCAAATCCCACCTTCGTCGCTTGTGTGTTTTAGCCGGTTCCTAAAATGCCTCTCGCTATTGCAGTGTCTTTTTCGTCAAGAAGACCTACAAGCAGCACTTTTACACAGGTCTATGAGCCTGACTGGAGACACGTAGCACTGGTCATACGCCTTTTGCTCCCAGGTTCATCTGTTTGAACTATGTCAACATGAGATTTAAGGCAGTTGACAGTCGATCCACTGTGCATAACCCATGTAGGTATGGATTCTTTTGTTATCAACAAGAGCGTGCTCAACCAATTTTGGTAATGAACGAAGGGCAGCCATTATTGCCTAATCTTTGCACGTTCGCTCTCTTTATTTTGTGATTTTCCATGGTCGCTTCCTTCATCTGTTGGTAGCGTGGCCGAGCGGTCTAAGGCGCTGGATTAAGGCTCCAGTCTCTTCGGAGGCGTGGGTTCGAATCCCACCGCTGCCAGGACCTGCTTTTGATTCGACTTCTGCATTGACAGTTGGCCGAAGGTCACTAAATGGGTCACTTCCAGCGGTATTTCTCCTGGAATGCTCATGCGCTAGCTCTCTTCATCAAAGTGTTTCGATAGCTTCTGCAGCCCGGCTTATGCTAAAGGATCGTTAGCCTCACCACAGCTGTTTTTCGTGGTCATGCCTGCTTTCCTTGTTCTCCCTTGGAATGTCTCAATCAACAGCTTAACTCTGATATCCCCTCACAAGCCCCTTTGGGATTTTGAGTCCAGTCTACCAAAAGGCATGCTTTCCAAGCCCACCATTGCCAGGGAGCCTATTGTGGGGTTTGTAATGTCATTCTTCCGAAAGGATTTAAACAGCTCTAGGCTCCCATGCTTTAATGCTCCACCTGTAACTACAACTCACAACAAATAGCACTTACCAAATGATTCAAACAGATCGAAGCTGCTGTCAGGGTGTCTAATGTAGGAGGCAATCCTGCCTTGCGTGGCTTGTCTCCCAAGTCTTCAGGTAGCTCGTGCGTCCCATGTTTTCATGCTGTGCCTCACCAAGCAGCTCCCGTGGTTTCCATGGAGTACCTCAGACAGTCAGCCAACATGGAGCATGCTGCTTACAGAGCGTCTCAAAACTTGCTCCCTTTTCACGAGGCTGTTCACATCTCCAGTTACAAAGCATTATAGTTGTTCGAAAAAGCTACCTAGCTCGTCTGAACAGGGCGGGGTATGGGCCTAATCGAAACTTCGCCACCAAAGATTGGGAAACGGTCAGCTCGACGAAGAAATGATCCTGTTCTCTGTCAAGTTTGCAGCGCCTCTCCGCATCCACTCAATTCACTTCCTGTTAAAGCACACCACATGCCACAAGGCATACACATGTTGAATGAGAGAATGAGTCATCTAGTTTGCTTAAAAAAAAAACAAAAGAAATGATCTTTCCAGAATTTGTCTTAAACGCTGGAAGCGCTGTACTTGGTGGCCAAGAGTTTAATGCGAGCACTTCAAATTCAGTGGGCTCTGGGATGAAACTTGGATGCCATGCTCTCAGACATGCATGGAGTTGATAAGAAAAAAAAAAAACTTCAAGATATTCCGCTGTCCCTTACAAAATGTGTGAGGATGTTCATTGCTTTCGACGAGGTGGCCGAGAGGTTAAGGCGATGGACTGCTAATCCATTGTGCTCTGCACGCGTGGGTTCGAATCCCACCTTCGTCGCTTGTGTGTTTTAGGCGGTTCCTAGAATGCCTCACGCTATTGCAGTGTCTTTTTCGTCAAGAAGACCTACAAGCAGCGCTTTTACACAGGTCCATGAGCCTGACTGGAGACACGTAGCACTGGTCATGCGCCTTTTGCTCCCAGGTTCATCTGTTTGAACTATGTCAACATGAGATTTAAGGCAGTTGACAGTCGATCCACTGTGCATAACCCATGTAGGTATGGATTCTTTTGTCATCAACAAGAGCGTGCTCAACCAATTTTGGTAATGAACGAAGGGCAGCCATTATTGCCTAATCTTTGCACGTTCGCTCTCTTTATTTTGTGATTTTCCATGGTCGCTTCTTTCATCTGTTGGTAGCGTGGCCGAGCGGTCTAAGGCGCTGGATTAAGGCTCCAGTCTCTTCGGAGGCGTGGGTTCGAATCCCACCGCTGCCAGGACCTGCTTTTGATTCGACTTCTGCATTGACAGTTGGCCGAAGGTCACTAAATGGGTCACTTCCAGCGGTATTTCTCCTGGAATGCTCATGCGCTAGCTCTCTTCATCAAAGTGTTTCAATAGCTTCTGCAGCTTGGCTTATGCTAAAGGATCGTTAGCCTCACCACAGCTGTTTTTCGTGGTCATGACTGCTTTCCTTGTTCTCCCTTGGAATGTCTCAATCAACAGCTTAACTCTGATATCCCCTCACAAGCCCCTTTGGGATTTTGAGTCCAGTCTACCAAAAGGCATGCTTTCCAAGCCCACCATTGCCAGGGAGCCTATTGTGGGGTTTGTAATGTCATTCTTCCGAAAGGATTTAAACAGCTCTAGGCTCCCATGCTTTAATGCTCCACCTGTAACTACAACTCACAACAAATAGCACTTACCAAATGATTCAAACAGATCGAAGCTGCTGTCAGGGTGTCAAATGTAGGAGGCAATCCTGCCTTGCGTGGCTTGTCTCCCAAGTCTTCAGGTAGCTCGTGCGTCCCATGTTTTCATGCTGTGGCTCACCAAGCAGCTCCCGTGGTTTCCATGGAGTACCTCAGACAGTCAGCCAACATTGAGCATGCTGCTTACAGAGCGTCTCAAAACTTGCTCCCTTTTCACGAGGCTGTTCACATCTCCAGTTACAAAGCATTATAGTTGTTCGAAAAAGCTACCTAGCTCGTCTGAACAGGGCGGGGTATGGGCCTAATCGAAACTTCGCCACCAAAGATTGGGAAACGGTCAGCTCGACGAAGAAATGATCCTGTTCTCTGTCAAGTTTGCAGCGCCTCTCCGCATCCACTCAATTCACTTCCTGTTAAAGCACACCACATGCCACAAGGCATACACATGTTTAATGAGAGAATGAGTCATCTAGTTTGCTTAAAAAAAAAACAAAAGAAATGATCTTTCCAGAATTTGTCTTAAACGCTGGAAGCGCTGTACTTGGTGGCCAAGAGTTTAATGCGAGCACTTCAAATTCAGTGGGCTCTGGGATGAAACTTGGATGCCATGCTCTCAGACATGCATGGAGTTGATAAGAAAAAAAAAAACCTTCAAGATATTCCGCTGTCCCTTACAAAATGTGTGAGGATGTTCATTGCTTTCGACGAGGTGACCGAGAGGTTAAGGCGATGAACTGCTAATCCATTGTGCTCTGCACGCGTGGGTTCGAATCCCACCTTCGTCGCTTGTGTGTTTTAGGCGGTTCCTAGAATGCCTCACGCTATTGCAGTGTCTTTTTCGTCAAGAAGACCTACAAGCAGCGCTTTTACACAGGTCCATGAGCCTGACTGGAGACACGTAGCACTGGTCATGCGCCTTTTGCTCCCAGGTTCATCTGTTTGAACTATGTCAACATGAGATTTAAGGCAGTTGACAGTCGATCCACTGTGCATAACCCATGTAGGTATGGATTCTTTTGTCATCAACAAGAGCGTGCTCAACCAATTTTGGTAATGAACGAAGGGCAGCCATTATTGCCTAATCTTTGCACGTTCGCTCTCTTTATTTTGTGATTTTCCATGGTCGCTTCCTTCATCTGTTGGTAGCGTGGCCGAGCGGTCTAAGGCGCTGGATTAAGGCTCTAGTCTCTTCGGAGGCGTGGGTTCGAATCCCACCGCTGCCAGGACCCGCTTTTGATTCGACTTCTGCATTGACAGTTGGCCGAAGGTCACTAAATGGGTCACTTCCAGCGGTATTTCTCCTGGAATGCTCATGCGCTAGCTCTCTTCATCAAAGTGTTTCGATAGCTTCTGCAGCCCGGCTTATGCTAAAGGATCGTTAGCCTCACCACAGCTGTTTTTCGTGGTCATGCCTGCTTTCCTTGTTCTGCCTTGGAATGTCTCAATCAACAGCTTAACTCTGATATCCCCGCACAAGCCCCTTTGGGATTTTGAGTCCAGTCTACCAAAAGGCATGGTTTCCAAGCCCACCATTGCCAGGGAGCCTATTGTGGGGTTTGTAATGTCATTCTTCCGAAAGGATTTAAACAGCTCTAGGCTCCCATGCTTTAATGCTCCACCTGTAACTACAACTCACAACAAATAGCACTTACCAAATGATTCAAACAGATCGAAGCTGCTGTCAGGGTGTCAAATGTAGGAGGCAATCCTGCCTTGCGTGGCTTGTCTCCCAAGTCTTCAGGTAGCTCGTGCGTCCCATGTTTTCATGCTGTGCCACCAAGCAGCTCCCGTGGTTTCCATGGAGTACCTCAGACAGTCAGCCAACATGGAGCATGCTGCTTACAGAGCGTCTCAAAACTTGCTCCCTTTTCACGAGGCTGTTCACATCTCCAGTTACAAAGCATTATAGTTGTTCGAAAAAGCTACCTAGCTCGCCTGAACAGGGCGGGGTATAGGCCTAATCGAAACTTCCCACCAAAGATTGGGAAACGGTCAGCTCGACGAATAAATGAACCTGTTCTCTGTCAAGTTTGCAGCGCCTCTCCGCATCCACTCAATTCACTTCCTGTTAAAGCACACCACATGCCACAAGGCATACACATGTTGAATGAGAGAATGAGTCATCTAGTTTGCTCAAAAAAAAGAAAAGAAATGATCTTTCCAGAATTTGTCTTAAACGCTGGAAGCGCTGTACTTGGTGGCCAAGAGTTTAATGCGAGCACTTCAAATTCAGTGGGCTCTGGGATGAAACTTGGATGCCATGCTCTCAGACATGCATGGAGTTGATAAGAAAAAAAAACAACTTCAAGATATTCCGCTGTCCCTTACAAAATGTGTGAGGATGTTCATTGCTTTCGACGAGGTGGCCGAGAGGTTAAGGCGATGAACTGCTAATCCATTGTGCTCTGCGCGCGTGGGTTCGAATCCCACCTTCGTCGCTTGTGTGTTTTAGGCGGTTCCTAGAATGCCTCAAGCTATTGCAGTGTCTTTTTCGTCAAGAAGACCTACAAGCAGCGCTTTTCCACAGGTCCATGAGCCTGACTGGAGACACGTAGCACTGGTCATGCGCCTTATGCTCCCAGGTTCATCTGTTTGAACTATGTCAACATGAGATTTAAGGCAGTTGACAGTCGATCCACTGTGCATAACCCATGTAGGTATGGATTCTTTTGTCATCAACAAGAGCGTGCTCAACCAATTTTGGTAATGAACGAAGGGCAGCCATTATTGCCTAATCTTTGCATGTTCGCTCTCTTTATTTTGTGATTTTCCATGGTCGCTTCCTTCATCTGTTGGTAGCGTGGCCGAGCGGTCTAAGGCGCTGGATTAAGGCTCCAGTCTCTTCGGAGGCGTGGGTTCGAATCCCACCGCTGCCAGGACCTGCTTTTGATTCGACTTCTGCATTGACAGTTGGCCGAAGGTCACTAAATGGGTCACTTCCAGCGGTATTTCTCCTGGAATGCTCATGCGCTAGCTCTCTTCATCAAAGTGTTTCGATAGCTTCTGCAGCCCGGCTTATGCTAAAGGATCGTTAGCCTCACCACAGCTGTTTTGGTGCGTCCCATGTTTTCATGCTGTGCCACCAAGCAGCTCCCGTGGTTTCCATGGAGTACCTCAGACAGTCAGCCAACATGGAGCATGCTGCTTACAGAGCGTCTCAAAACTTGCTCCCTTTTCACGAGGCTGTTCACATCTCCAGTTACAAAGCATTATAGTTGTTCGAAAAAGCTACCTAGCTCGCCTGAACAGGGCGGGGTATAGGCCTAATCGAAACTTCCCACCAAAGATTGGGAAACGGTCAGCTCGACGAATAAATGAACCTGTTCTCTGTCAAGTTTGCAGCGCCTCTCCGCATCCACTCAATTCACTTCCTGTTAAAGCACACCACATGCCACAAGGCATACACATGTTGAATGAGAGAATGAGTCATCTAGTTTGCTCAAAAAAAAGAAAAGAAATGATCTTTCCAGAATTTGTCTTAAACGCTGGAAGCGCTGTACTTGGTGGCCAAGAGTTTAATGCGAGCACTTCAAATTCAGTGGGCTCTGGGATGAAACTTGGATGCCATGCTCTCAGACATGCATGGAGTTGATAAGAAAAAAAAACAACTTCAAGATATTCCGCTGTCCCTTACAAAGTGTGTGAGGATGTTCATTGCTTTCGACGAGGTGGCCGAGAGGTTAAGGCGATGAACTGCTAATCCATTGTGCTCTGCGCGCGTGGGTTCGAATCCCACCTTCGTCGCTTGTGTGTTTTAGGCGGTTCCTAGAATGCCTCACGCTATTGCAGTGTCTTTTTCGTCAAGAAGACCTACAAGCAGCGCTTTTACACAGGTCCATGAGCCTGACTGGAGACACGTAGCACTGGTCATGCGCCTTTTGCTCCCAGGTTCATCTGTTTGAACTATGTCAACATGAGATTTAAGGCAGTTGACAGTCGATCCACTGTGCATAACCCATGTAGGTATGGAATCTTTTGTCATCAACAAGAGCGTGCACAACCAATTTTGGTAATGAACGAAGGGCAGCCATTATTGCCTAATCTTTGCACGTTCGCTCTCTTTCTTTTGTGATTTTCCATGGTCGCTTCCTTCATCTATTGGTAGCGTGGCCGAGCGGTCTAAGGCGCTGGATTAAGGCTCCAGTCTCTTCGGAGGCGTGGGTTCGAATCCCACCGCTGCCAGGACCTGCTTTTGATTCGACTTCTGCATTGACAGTTGGCCGAAGGTCACTAAATGGGTCACTTCCAGCGGTATTTCTCCTGGAATGCTCATGCGCTAGCTCTCTTCATCAAAGTGTTTCGATAGCTTCTGCAGCCCGGCTTATGCTAAAGGATCGTTAGCCTCACCACAGCTGTTTTTCGTGGTCATGCCTGCTTTCCTTGTTCTCCCTTGGAATGTCTCAATCAACAGCTTAACTCTGATATCCCCGCACAAGCCCCTTTGGGATTTTGAGTCCAGTCTACCAAAAGGCATGCTTTCCAAGCCCACCATTGCCAGGGAGCCTATTGTGGGGTTTGTAATGTCATTCTTCCGAAAGGATTTAAACAGCTCTAGGCTCCCATGCTTTAATGCTCCACCTGTAACTACAACTCACAACAAATAGCACTTACCAAATGATTCAAACAGATCGAAGCTGCTGTCAGGGTGTCAAATGTAGGAGGCAATCCTGCCTTGCGTGGCTTGTCTCCCAAGTCTTCAGGTAGCTCGTGCGTCCCATGTTTTCATGCTGTGCCACGAAGCAGCTCCCGTGGTTTCCATGGAGTACCTCAGACAGTCAGCCAACATGGAGCATGCTGCTTACAGAGCGTCTCAAAACTTGCTCCCTTTTCACGAGGCTGTTCACATCTCCAGTTACAAAGCATTATAGTTGTTCGAAAAAGCTACCTAGCTCGTCTGAACAGGGCGGGGTATAGGCCTAATCGAAACTTCGCCACCAAAGATTGGGAAACGGTCAGCTCGACGAAGAAATGATCCTGTTCTCTGTCAAGTTTGCAGCGCCTCTCCGCATCCACTCAATTCACTTCCTGTTAAAGCACACCACATGCCACAAGGCATACACATGTTGAATGAGAGAATGAGTCATCTAGTTTGCTCAAAAAAAGAAAAGAAATGATCTTTCCAGAATTTGTCTTAAACGCTGGAAGCGCTGTACTTGGTGGCCAAGAGTTTAATGCGAGCACTTCAAATTCAGTGGGCTCTGGGATGAAACTTGGATGCCATGCTCTCAGTCATGCATGGAGTTGATAAGAAAAAAAAACAACTTCAAGATATTCCGCTGTCCCTTACAAAATGTGTGAGGATGTTCCTTGGTTTTGACGAGGTGGCCGAGAGGTTAAGGCGATAGACTGCTAATCCATTGTGCTCTGCACGCGTGGGGTCGAATCCCACCTTCGTCGCTTGTGTGTTTTAGGCGGTTCCTAGAATGCCTCACGCTATTGCAGTGTCTTTTTCGTCAAAAAGACCTACAAGCAGCGCTTTTACACAGGTCCATGAGCCTGACTGGAGACACGTAGCACTGGTCATGCGCCTTTTGCTCCAAGGTTTATCTGTTTGAACTATGTCAACATGAGATTTAAGGCAGTTGACAGTCGATCCACTGTGCATAACCCATGTAGGTATGGATTCTTTTGTCATCAACAAGAGCGTGCTCAACCAATTTTGGTAATGAACGAAGGGCAGCCATTATTGCCTAATCTTTGCACGTTCGCTCTCTTTCTTTTGTGATTTTCCATGGTCGCTTCCTTCACCTGTTGGTAGCGTGGCCGAGCGGTCTAAGGCGCTGGATTAAGGCACCAGTCTCTTCGGAGTCGTGGGTTCGAATCCCACCGCTGCCAGGACCTGCTTTTGATTCGACTTCTGCATTGACAGTTGGCCGAATGTCGCTAAATGGGTCACTTCCAGTGGTATTTCTCCTGGCTAGCTCTCTTCATCAAAGTGTTTCGATAGCTTCTGCAGCCCGGCTTATGCTAAAGGATCGTTAGCCTCACCACAGCTGTTTTTCGTGGTCATGCCTGCTCTTAATCGACAGCTTAACTCTGATATCCCCTCACAAGCCCCTTTGGGATTTTGAGTCCAGTCTACTAAAAGGCATGATTTCCAAGCCTACCATTGCCAGGGAGCCTATTGTGGGGTTTGTAATGTCATTCTTCCGAAAGGATTTAAACAGCTCTAGGTTTCCATGCTTTAATGCTCCACCTGTAACTACAACTCACAACAAATAGCACTTACCAAATGATTCAAACAGATCAAAGCTGCTGTCAGGGTGTCAAATGTAGGAGGCAATCCTGCCTTGCGTGGCTTGTTTCCGAAGTCTTCAGGTAGCTTGTGCGTCCCATGTTTTCATGCTGTGCCACCAAGCAGCTCCCGTGGTTTCCATGGAGTAGTGGTTCGAATCCCACCTTCGTCGCTTCTGCGTTTTAGGCAGTTCCTAGAATGCCTCACGCTATTGCAGTGTCTTTTTCGTCAAGAAGACCTACAAGCAGCGTTTTTACACAGGTCCAAGAGCCTGACTGGAGACACGTAGCACTGGTCATGCGCCTTTTGCTCCCAGGTTCATCTGTTTGAACTATGTCAACATGAGATTTAAGGCAGTTGACAGGCGATCCACTGTGCATAACCCATGTAGGTATGGATTCTTTTGTCTTTAACAAGAGCGTGCTCAACCAATTTTGGTAATGAACAAGGGCAGCCATTATTGCCTAATCTTTGCATTCTCTTTCTTTTGTGATTTTCCATGGTCGCTTCCTTCATCTGTTGGTAGCGTGGCCGAGCGGTCTAAGGCGCTGAATTAAGGCTCCAGTCTCTTCGGAGGCGTGGGTTCAAATCCCACTGGCTTATGCTAAAGGATCGTTAGCCTCACCGCAGGTGTTTTTCGTGGTCATGCCTGCTTTCCTTGTTCTCCCTTGGAATGTCTCAATCAACAGCTTAACTCTGATATCCCCTCACAAGCCCCTTTGGGATTTTGAGTCCAGTCTACCAAAAGGCATGCTTTCCAAGCCCACCACTGCCAGGGAGCCTATTGTGGGGTTTGTAATGTCATTCTTCCGAAAGGATTTAAACAGCTCTAGGCTTCCATGCTTTAATGCTCCACCTGTAACTACAACTCACAACAAATAGCACTTACCAAATGATTCAAACAGATCAAAGCTGCTGTCAGGGTGTCAAATGTAGGAGGCAATCCTGCCTTGCGTGGCTTGTCTCCCAAGTCTTCAGGTAGCTCGTGCGTCCCATGTTTTCATGCTGTGCCTCACCAAGCAGCTCCCGTGGTTTCCATGGAGTACCTCAGACAGTCAGCCAACATGGAGCATGCTGCTTACAGAGCGTCTCAAAACTTGCTCCCTTTTCACGAGGCTGTTCACATCTCCAGTTACAAAGCATTATAGTTGTTCGAAAAAGCTACCTAGCTCGTCTGAACAGGGCGGGGTATGGGCCTAATCGAAACTTCGCCACCAAAGATTGGGAAACGGTCAGCTCGACGAAGAAATGATCCTGTTCTCTGTCAAGTTTGCAGCGCCTCTCCGCATCCACTCAATTCACTTCCTGTTAAAGCACACCACATGCCACAAGGCATACACATGTTGAATGAGAGAATGAGTCATCTAGTTTGCTCAAAAAAAGAAAAGAAATGATCTTTCCAGAATTTGTCTTAAACGCTGGAAGCGCTGTACTTGGTGGCCAAGAAATTAATGCGAGCACTTCAAATTCAGTGGGCTCTGGGATGAAACTTGGATGCCATGCTCTCAGACATGCATGGAGTTGATAAGAAAAAAAAAAAACTTCAAGATATTCCGCTGTCCGTTACAAAATGTGTGAGGATGTTCATTGCTTTTGACGAGGTGGCCGAGAGGTTAAGGCGATGGACTGCTAATCCATTGTGCTCTGCACGCGTGGGTTCGAATCCCACCTTCATCGCTTGTGTGTTTTAGCCGGTTCCTAGAATGCCTCACGCTATTGCAGTGTCTTTTTCGTCAAGAAGACCTACAAGCAGCGCTTTTACACAGGTCCATGAGCCTGACTGGAGACACGTAGCACTGGTCATGCGCCTTTTGCTCCCAGGTTCATCTGTTTGAACTATGTCAACATGAGATTTAAGGCAGTTGACAGTCGATCCACTGTGCATAACCCATGTAGGTATGGATTCTTTTGTCATCAACAAGAGCGTGCTCAACCAATTTTGGTAATGAACGAAGGGCAGCCATTATTGCCTAATCTTTGCACGTTCGCTCTCTTTATTTTGTGATTTTCCATGGTCGCGTCCTTCATCTGTTGGTAGCGTGGCCGAGCGGTCTAAGGCGCTGGATTAAGGCTCCAGTCTCTTTGGAGGCGTGGGTTCGAATCCCACCGCTGCCAGGACCTGCTTTTGATTCGACTTCTGCATTGACAGTTGGCCGAAGGTCACTAAATGGGTCACTTACAGCGGTATTTCTCCTGGAATGCTCATGCGCTAGCTCTCTTCATCAAAGTGTTTCGATAGCTTCTGCAGCCCGGCTTATGCTAAAGGATCGTTAGCCTCACCACAGCTGTTTTTCGTGGTCATGCCTGCTTTCCTTGTTCTCCCTTGGAATGTCTCAGTCAACAGCTTAACTCTGATATGCCCTCACAAGCCCCTTTGGGATTTTGAGTCCAGTCTACCAAAAGGCATGGTTTCCAAGCCCACCATTGCCAGGGAGCCTACTGTGGGGTTTGTAATGTCATTCTTCCTAAAGGATTTAAACAGCTCTAGGCTCCCATGCTTTAATGCTCCACCTGTAACTACAACTCACAACAAATAGCACTTACCAAATGATTCAAACAGATCGAAGCTGCTGTAAGGTGTGTCAAATGTAGGAGGCAATCCTGCCTTGCGTGGCTTGTCTCCCAAGTCTTCAGGTAGCTCGTGCGTCCCATGTTTTCATGCTGTGCCTCACCAAGCAGCTCCCGTGGTTTCCATGGAGTACCTCAGACAGTCAGCCAACATGGAGCATGCTGCTTACAGAGCGTCTCAAAACTTGCTCCCTTTTCACGAGGCTGTTCACATCTCCAGTTACAAAGCATTATAGTTGTTCGAAAAAGCTACCTAGCTCGTCTGAACAGGGCGGGGTATGGGCCTAATGGAAACTTCGCCACCAAAGATTGGGAAACGGTCAGCTCGACGAAGAAATGATCCTGTTCTCTGTCAAGTTTGCAGCGCCTCTCCGCATCCACTCAATTCATTTCCTGTTAAAGCACACCACATGCCACAAGGCATACACATGTTGAATGAGAGAATGCTAATCCATTGTGCTCTGCACGCGTGGGTTCGAATCCCACCTTCGTCGCTTGTGTGTTTTAGGCGGTTCCTAGAATGCCTCACGCTATTGCAGTGTCTTTTTCGTCAAGAAGACCTACAAGCAGCGCTTTTACACAGGTCCATGAGCCTGACTGGAGACACGTAGCACTGGTCATGCGCCTTTTGCTCCCAGGTTCATCTGTTTGAACTATGTCAACATGAGATTTAAGGCAGTTGACAGTCGATCCACTGTGCATAACCCATGTAGGTATGGATTCTTTTGTCATCAACAAGAGCGTGCTCAACCAATTTTGGTAATGAACGAAGGGCAGCCATTATTGCCTAATCTTTGCACGTTCGCTCTCTTTCTTTTGTGATTTTCCATGGTCGCTTCCTTCATCTGTTGGTAGCGTGGCCGAGCGGTCTAAGGCGCTGGATTAAGGCTCCAGTCTCTTCGGAGGCGTGGGTTCGAATCCCACCGCTGCCAGGACCTGCTTTTGATTCGACTTCTGCATTGACAGTTGGCCGAAGGTCACTAAATGGGTCACTTCCAGCGGTATTTCTCCTGGAATGCTCATGCGCTAGCTCTCTCCATCAAAGTGTTTCGATAGCTTCTGCAGCCCGGCTTATGCTAAAGGATCGTTAGCCTCACCACAGCTGTTTTTCGTGGTCATGCCTGCTTTCCTTGTTCTCCCTTGGAATGTCTCAATCAACAGCTTAACTCTGATATCCCCGCACAAGCCCCTTTGGGATTTTGAGTCCAGTCTACCAAAAGGCATGCTTTCCAAGCCCACCATTGCCAGGGAGCCTATTGTGGGGTTTGTAATGTCATTCTTCCGAAAGGATTTAAACAGCTCTAGGCTCCCATGCTTTAATGCTCCACCTGTAACTACAACTCACAACAAATAGCACTTACCAAATGATTCAAACAGATCGAAGCTGCTGTAAGGTGTGTCAAATGTAGGAGGCAATCCTGCCTTGCGTGGCTTGTCTCCCAAGTCTTCAGGTAGCTCGTGCGTCCCATGTTTTCATGCTGTGCCTCACCAAGCAGCTCCCGTGGTTTCCATGGAGTACCTCAGACAGTCAGCCAACATGGAGCATGCTGCTTACAAAGCGTCTCAAAACTTGCTCCCTTTTCACGAGGCTGTTCACATCTCCAGTTACAAAGCATTATAGTTGTTCGAAAAAGCTACCTAGCTCGTCTGAACAGGGCGGGGTATGGGCCTAATGGAAACTTCGCCACCAAAGATTGGGAAACGGTCAGCTCGACGAAGAAATGATCCTGTTCTCTGTCAAGTTTGCAGCGCCTCTCCGCATCCACTCAATTCACTTCCTGTTAAAGCACACCACATGCCACAAGGCATACACATGTTGAATGAGAGAATGAGTCATCTAGTTTGCTCAAAAAAAAGAAAAGAAATGATCTTTCCAGAATTTGTCTTAAACGCTGGAAGCGCTGTACTTGGTGGCCAAGAGTTTAATGCGAGCACTTCAAATTCAGTGGGCTCTGGGATGAAACTTGGATGCCATGACGAGATGGCCGAGAGGTTAAGGCGATGGACTGCTAATCCATTGTGCTCTGCACGCGTGGGTTCGAATCCCACCTTTGTCGCTTGTGTGTTTTAGCCGGTTCCTAGAATGCCTCACGCTATTGCAGTGTCTTTTTCGTCAAGAAGACCTACAAGCAGCGCTTTTACACAGGTCCATGAGCCTGACTGGAGACACGTAGCACTGGTCATGCGCCTTTTGCTCCCAGGTTCATCTGTTTGAACTATGTCAACATGAGATTTAAGGCAGTTGACAGTCGATCCACTGTGCATAACCCATGTAGGTATGGATTCTTTTGTCATCAACAAGAGCGTGCTCAACCAATTTTGGTAATGAACGAAGGGCAGCCATTATTGCCTAATCTTTGCACGTTCGCTCTCTTTCTTTTGTGATTTTCCGTGGTCGCTTCCTTCATCTGTTGGTAGCGTGGCCGAGCGGTCTAAGGCGCTGGATTAAGGCTCCAGTCTCTTCGGAGGCGTGGGATCGAATCCCACCGCTGCCAGGACCTGCTTTTGATTCGACTTCTGCATTGACAGTTGGCCGAAGGTCACTAAATGGGTCACTTCCAGCGGTATTTCTCCTGGAATGCTCATGCGCTAGCTCTCTTTATCAAAGTGTTTCGATAGCTTCTGCAGCCCGGCTTATGCTAAAGGATCGTTAGCCTCACCACAGCTGTTTTTCGTGGTCATGCCTGCTTTCCTTGTTCTCCCTTGGAATGTCTCAATCAACAGCTTAACTCTGATATCCCCTCACAAGCCCCTTTGGGATTTTGAGTCCAGTCTACCAAAAGGCATGCTTTCCAAGCCCACCATTGCCAGGGAGCCTATTGTGCGGTTTGTAATGTCATTCTTCCGAAAGGATTTAAACAGCTCTAGGCTCCCATGCTTTAATGCTCCACCTGTAACTACAACTCACAACAAATAGCACTTACCGAATGATTCAAACAGATCGAAGCTGCTGTCAGGGTGTCAAATGTAGGAGGCAATCCTGCCTTGCGTGGCTTGTCTCCCAAGTCTTCAGGTAGCTCGTGCGTCCCATGTTTTCATGCTGTGCCTCACCAAGCAGCTCCCGTGGTTTCCATGGAGTACCTCAGACAATCAGCCAACATGGAGCATGCTGCTTACAGAGCATCTCAAAACTTGCTCCCTTTTCACGAGGCTGTTCACATCTCCAGTTAGAAAGCATTATAGTTGTTCGAAAAAGCTACCTAGCTCGTCTGAACAGGGCGGGGTATGGGCCTAATCGAAACTTCGCCACCAAAGATTGGGAAACGGTCAGCTCGACGAAGAAATGATCCTGTTCTCTGTCAAGTTTGCAGCGCCTCTCCGCATCCACTCAATTCACTTCCTGTTAAAGCACACCACATGCCACAAGGCATACACATGTTGAATGAGAGAATGAGTCATCTAGTTTGCTTAAAAAAAAAACAAAAGAAATGATCTTTCCAGAATTTGTCTTAAACGCTGGAAGCGCTGTACTTGGTGGCCAAGAGTTTAATGCGAGCACTTCAAATTCAGTGGGCTCTGGGATGAAACTTGGATGCCATGCTCTCAGACATGCATGGAGTTGATAAGAAAAAAAAAAAACTTCAAGATATTCCGCTGTCCCTTACAAAATGTGTGAGGATGTTCATTGCTTTCGACGAGGTGGCCGAGAGGTTAAGGCGATGGACTGCTAATCCATTGTGCTCTGCACGCGTGGGTTCGAATCCCACCTTCGT
Organism: Clarias gariepinus; assembly: GCF_024256425.1. Taxonomy (NCBI): domain Eukaryota; kingdom Metazoa; phylum Chordata; class Actinopteri; order Siluriformes; family Clariidae; genus Clarias; species Clarias gariepinus. The sequence continues at coordinate 4,457,724 of NC_071113.1, forward strand.
CGCTTGTGTGTTTTAGCCGGTTCCTAGAATGCCTCACGCTATTGCAGTGTCTTTTTCGTCAAGAAGACCTACAAGCAGCGCTTTTCCACAGGTCCATGAGCCTGACTGGAGACACGTAGCACTGGTCATGCGCCTTTTGCTCCCAGGTTCATCTGTTTGAACTATGTCAACATGAGATTTAAGGCAGTTGACAGTCGATCCACTGTGCATAACCCATGTAGGTATGGATTCTTTTGTCATCAACAAGAGCGTGCTCAACGAATTTTGGTAATGAACGAAGGGCAGCCATTATTGCCTAATCTTTGCACGTTCGCTCTCTTTATTTTGTGATTTTCCATGGTCGCTTCCTTCATCTGTTGGTAGCGTGGCCGAGCCGTCTAAGGCGCTGGATTAAGGCTCCAGTCTCTTCGGAGGCGTGGGTTCGAATCCCACCGCTGCCAGGACCTGCTTTTGATTCGACTTCTGCATTGACAGTTGGCCGAAGGTCACTAAATGGGTCACTTCCAGCGGTATTTCTCCTGGAATGCTCATGCGCTAGCTCTCTTCATCAAAGTGTTTCGATAGCTTCTGCAGCCCGGCTTACGCTAAAGGATCGTTAGCCTCACCACAGCTGTTTTTCGTGGTCATGCCTGCTTTCCTTGTTCTCCCTTGGAATGTCTCAATCAACAGCTTAACTCTGATATCCCCTCACAAGCCCCTTTGGGATTTCGAGTCCAGTCTACCAAAAGGCATGCTTTCCAAGCCCACCATTGCCAGGGAGCCTATTGTGGGGTTTGTAATGTCATTCTTCCGAAAGGATTTAAACAGCTCTAGGCTCCCATGCTTTAATGCTCCACCTGTAACTACAACTCACAACAAATAGCACTTACCAAATGATTCAAACAGATCGAAGCTGCTGTCAGGGTGTCAAATGTAGGAGGCAATCCTGCCTTGCGTGGCTTGTCTCCCAAGTCTTCAGGTAGCTCGTGCGTCCCATGTTTTCATGCTGTGCCTCACCAAGCAGCTCCCGTGGTTTCCATGGAGTACCTCAGACAGTCAGCCAACATGGAGCATGCTGCTTACAGAGCGTCTCAAAACTTGCTTCCTTTTCACGAGGCTGTTCACATCTCCAGTTACAAAGCATTATAGTTGTTCGAAAAAGCTACCTAGCTCGTCTGAACAGGGCGGGGTATGGGCCTAATCGAAACGTCGCCACCAAAGATTGGGAAACGGTCAGCTCGACGAAGAAATGATCCTGTTCTCTGTCAAGTTTGCAGCGCCTCTCCGCATCCACTCAATTCACTTCCTGTTAAAGCACACCACATGCCACAAGGCATAAACGTGTTGAATGAGAGAATGAGTCATCTAGTTTGCTTAAAAAAAAAACAAAAGAAATGATCTTTCCAGAATTTGTCTTAAACGCTGGAAGCGCTGTACTTGGTGGCCAAGAGTTTAATGCAAGCACTTCAAATTCAGTGGGCTCTGGGATGAAACTTGGATGCCATGCTCTCAGACATGCATGGAGGCGTGGGTTCGAATCCCACCGCTGCCAGGACCTGCTTTTGATTCGACTTCTGCATTGACAGTTGGCCGAAGGTCACTAAATGGGTCACTTCCAGCGGTATTTCTCCTGGAATGCTCATGCGCTAGCTCTCTTTATCAAAGTGTTTCGATAGCTTCTGCAGCCCGGCTTATGCTAAAGGATCGTTAGCCTCACCACAGCTGTTTTTCGTGGTCATGCCTGCTTTCCTTGTTCTCCCTTGGAATGTCTCAATCAACAGCTTAACTCTGATATCCCCTCACAAGCCCCTTTGGGATTTTGAGTCCAGTCTACCAAAAGGCATGCTTTCCAAGCCCACCATTGCCAGGGAGCCTATTGTGGGGTTTGTAATGTCATTCTTCCGAAAGGATTTAAACAGCTCTAGGCTCCCATGCTTTAATGCTCCACCTGTAACTACAACTCACAACAAATAGCACTTACCGAATGATTCAAACAGATTGAAGCTGCTGTCAGGGTGTCAAATGTAGGAGGCAATCCTGCCTTGCGTGGCTTGTCTCCCAAGTCTTCAGGTAGCTCGTGCGTCCCATGTTTTCATGCTGTGCCTCACCAAGCAGCTCCTGTGGTTTCCATGGAGTACCTCAGACAATCAGCCAACATGGAGCATGCTGCTTACAGAGCATCTCAAAACTTGCTCCCTTTTCACGAGGCTGTTCACATCTCCAGTTAGAAAGCATTATAGTTGTTCGAAAAAGCTACCTAGCTCGTCTGAACAGGGCGGGGTATGGGCCTAATCGAAACTTCGCCACCAAAGATTGGAAAACGGTCAGCTCGACGAAGAAATGATCCTGTTCTCTGTCAAGTTTGCAGCGCCTCTCCGCATCCACTCAATTCACTTCCTGTTAAAGCACACCACATGCCACAAGGCATACACATGTTGAATGAGAGAATGAGTCATCTAGTTTGCTTAAAAAAAAAACAAAAGAAATGATCTTTCCAGAATTTGTCTTAAACGCTGGAAGCGCTGTACTTGGTGGCCAAGAGTTTAATGCGAGCACTTCAAATTCAGTGGGCTCTGGGATGAAACTTGGATGCCATGCTCTCAGACATGCATGGAGTTGATAAGAAAAAAAAAAAACTTCAAGATATTCCGCTGTCCCTTACAAAATGTGTGAGGATGTTCATTGCTTTCGAGGAGGTGGCCGAGAGGTTAAGGCGATGGACTGCTAATCCATTGTGCTCTGCACGCGTGGGTTCGAATCCCACCTTCGTCGCTTGTGTGTTTTAGCCGGTTCCTAGAATGCCTCATGCTATTGCAGTGTCTTTTTCGTCAAGAAGACCTACAAGCAGCGCTTTTACACAGGTCCATGAGCCTGACTGGAGACACGTAGCACTGGTCATGCGCCTTTTGCTCCCAGGTTCATCTGTTTGAACTATGTCAACATGAGATTTAAGGCAGTTGACAGTCGATCCACTGTGCATAACCCATGTAGGTATGGATTCTTTTGTCATCAACAAGAGCGTGCTCAACCAATTTTGGTAATGAACGAAGGGCAGCCATTATTGCCTAATCTTTGCACGTTCGCTCTCTTTATTTTGTGATTTTCCATGGTCGCTTCCTTCATCTGTTGGTAGCGTGGCCGAGCGGTCTAAGGCGCTGGATTAAGGCTCCAGTCTCTTCGGAGGCGTGGGTTCGAATCCCACCGCTGCCAGGACCTGCTTTTGATTCGACTTCTGCATTGACAGTTGGCCGAAGGTCACTAAATGGGTCACTTACAGCGGTATTTCTCCTGGAATGCTCATGCGCTAGCTCTCTTCATCAAAGTGTTTCGATAGCTTCTGCAGCCCGGCTTATGCTAAAGGATCGTTAGCCTCACCACAGCTGTTTTTCGTGGTCATGCCTGCTTTCCTTGTTCTCCCTTGGAATGTCTCAATCAACAGCTTAACTCTGATATCCCCTCACAAGCCCCTTTGGGATTTTGAGTCCAGTCTACCAAAAGGCATGCTTTCCAAGCCCACCATTGCCAGGGAGCCTATTGTGGGGTTTGTAATGTCATTCTTCCGAAAGGATTTAAACAGCTCTAGGCTCCCATGCTTTAATGCTCCACCTGTAACTACAACTCACAACAAATAGCACTTACCAAATGATTCAAACAGATCGAAGCTGCTGTCAGGGTGTCAAATGTAGGAGGCAATCCTGCCTTGCGTGGCTTGTCTCCCAAGTCTTCAGGTAGCTCGTGCGTCCCATGTTTTTATGCTGTGCCTCACCAAGCAGCTCCCGTGGTTTCCATGGAGTACCTCAGACAGTCAGCCAACATGGAGCATGCTGCTTACAGAGCGTCTCAAAACTTGCTCCCTTTTCACGAGGCTGTTCACATCTCCAGTTACAAAGCATTATAGTTGTTCGAAAAAGCTACCTAGCTCGTCTGAACAGGGCGGGGTATGGGCCTAATCGAAACTTCGCCACCAAAGATTGGGAAACGGTCAGCTCGACGAAGAAATGATCCTGTTCTCTGTCAAGTTTGCAGCGCCTCTCCGCATCAACTCAATTCACTTCCTGTTAAAGCACACCACATGCCACAAGGCATACACATGTTGAATGAGAGAATGAGTCATCTAGTTTGCTTAAAAAAAAAAACAAAAGAAATGATCTTTCCAGAATTTGTCTTAAACGCTGGAAGCGCTGTACTTGGTGGCCAAGAGTTTAATGCGAGCACTTCAAATTCAGTGGGCTCTGGGATGAAACTTGGATGCCATGCTCTCAGACATGCATGGAGTTGATAAGAAAAAAAAAAAAACTTCAAGATATTCCGCTGTCCCTTACAAAATGTGTGAGGATGTTCATTGCTTTCGACGAGGTGGCCGAGAGGTTAAGGCGATGGACTGCTAATCCATTGTGCTCTGCACGCGTGGGTTCGAATCCCACCTTCGTCGCTTGTGTGTTTTAGCCGGTTCCTAGAATGCCTCACGCTATTGCAGTGTCTTTTTCGTCAAGAAGACCTACAAGCAGCGCTTTTACACAGGTCCATGAGCCTGACTGGAGACACGTAGCACTGGTCATGCGCCTTTTGCTCCCAGGTTCATCTGTTTGAACTATGTCAACATGAGATTTAAGGCAGTTGACAGTCGATCCACTGTGCATAACCCATGTAGGTATGGATTCTTTTGTCATCAACAAGAGCGTGCTCAACCAATTTTGGTAATGAACGAAGGGCAGCCATTATTGCCTAATCTTTGCACGTTCGCTCTCTTTATTTTGTGATTTTCCATGGTCGCTTCCTTCATCTGTTGGTAGCGTGGCCGAGCGGTCTAAGGCGCTGGATTAAGGCTCCAGTCTCTACGGAGGCGTGGGTTCGAATCCCACCGCTGCCAGGACCTGCTTTTGATTCGACTTCTGCATTGACAGTTGGCCGAAGGTCACTAAATGGGTCACTTACAGCGGTATTTCTCCTGGAATGCTCATGCGCTAGCTTTCTTCATCAAAGTGTTTCGATAGCTTCTGCAGCCCGGCTTATGCTAAAGGATCGTTAGCCTCACCACAGCTGTTTTTCGTGGTCATGCCTGCTTTCCTTGTTCTCCCTTGGAATGTCTCAATCAACAGCTTAACTCTGATATCCCCTCACAAGCCCCTTTGGGATTTTGAGTCCAGTCTACCAAAAGGCATGCTTTCCAAGCCCACCATTGCCAGGGAGCCTATTGTGGGGTTTGTAATGTCATTCTTCCGAAAGGATTTAAACAGCTCTAGGCTCCCATGCTTTATTGCTCCACCTGTAACTACAACTCACAACAAATAGCACTTACCAAATGATTCAAACAGATCGAAGCTGCTGTCAGGGTGTCAAATGTAGGAGGCAATCCTGCCTTGCGTGGCTTGTCTCCCAAGTCTTCAGGTAGCTCGTGCGTCCCATGTTTTCATGCTGTGCCTCACCAAGCAGCTCCCGTGGTTTCCATGGAGTACCTCAGACAGTCAGCCAACATGGAGCATGCTGCTTACAGAGCGTCTCAAAACTTGCTTCCTTTTCACGAGGCTGTTCACATCTCCAGTTACAAAGCATTATAGTTGTTCGAAAAAGCTACCTAGCTCGTCTGAACAGGGCGGGGTATGGGCCTAATCGAAACTTCGCCACCAAAGATTGGGAAACGGTCAGCTCGACGAAGAAATGATCCTGTTCTCTGTCAAGTTTGCAGCGCCTCTCCGCATCCACTCAATTCACTTCCTGTTAAAGCACACCACATGCCACAAGGCATACACATGTTGAATGAGAGAATGAGTCATCTAGTTTGCTTAAAAAAAACCCAAAAGAAATGATCTTTCCAGAATTTGTCTTAAACGCTGGAAGCGCTGTACTTGGTGGCCAAGAGTTTAATGCGAGCACTTCAAATTCAGTGGGCTCTGGGATGAAACTTGGATGCCATGCTCTCAGACATGCATGGAGTTGATAAGAAAAAAAAAAAAACTTCAAGATATTCCGCTATCCCTTACAAAATGTGTGAGGATGTTCATTGCTTTCGACGAGGTGGCCGAGAGGTTAAGGCGATGGACTGCTAATCCATTGTGCTCTGCACGCGTGGGTTCGAATCCCACCTTCGTCGCTTGTGTGTTTTAGCCGGGACTGACTGGAGACACGTAGCACTGGTCATGCGCCTTTTGCTCCCAGGTTCATCTGTTTGAACTATGTCAACATGAGATTTAAGGCAGTTGACAGTCGATCCACTGTGCATAACCCATGTAGGTATGGATTCTTTTGTCATCAACAAGAGCGTGCTCAACCAATTTTGGTAATGAACGAAGGGCAGCCATTATTGCCTAATCTTTGCACGTTCGCTCTCTTTCTTTTGTGATTTTCCATGGTCGCTTCCTTCATCTGTTGGTAGCGTGGCCGAGCGGTCTAAGGCGCTGGATTAAGGCTCCAGTCTCTTCGGAGGCGTGGGATCGAATCCCACCGCTGCCAGGACCTGCTTTTGATTCGACTTCTGCATTGACAGTTGGCCGAAGGTCACTAAATGGGTCACTTCCAGCGGTATTTCTCCTGGAATGCTCATGCGCTAGCTCTCTTTATCAAAGTGTTTCGATAGCTTCTGCAGCCCGGCTTATGCTAAAGGATCGTTAGCCTCACCACAGCTGTTTTTCGTGGTCATGCCTGCTTTCCTTGTTCTCCCTTGGAATGTCTCAATCAACAGCTTAACTCTGATATCCCCTCACAAGCCCCTTTGGGATTTTGAGTCCAGTCTACCAAAAGGCATGCTTTCCAAGCCCACCATTGCCAGGGAGCCTATTGTGCGGTTTGTAATGTCATTCTTCCGAAAGGATTTAAACAGCTCTAGGCTCCCATGCTTTAATGCTCCACCTGTAACTACAACTCACAACAAATAGCACTTACCGAATGATTCAAACAGATCGAAGCTGCTGTCAGGGTGTCAAATGTAGGAGGCAATCCTGCCTTGCGTGGCTTGTCTCCCAAGTCTTCAGGTAGCTCGTGCGTCCCATGTTTTCATGCTGTGCCTCACCAAGCAGCTCCCGTGGTTTCCATGGAGTACCTCAGACAATCAGCCAACATGGAGCATGCTGCTTACAGAGCATCTCAAAACTTGCTCCCTTTTCACGAGGCTGTTCACATCTCCAGTTAGAAAGCATTATAGTTGTTCGAAAAAGCTACCTAGCTCGTCTGAACAGGGCGGGGTATGGGCCTAATCGAAACTTCGCCACCAAAGATTGGGAAACGGTCAGCTCGACGAAGAAATGATCCTGTTCTCTGTCAAGTTTGCAGCGCCTCTCCGCATCCACTCAATTCACTTCCTCTTAAAGCACACCACATGCCACAAGGCATACACATGTTGAATGAGAGAATGAGTCATCTAGTTTGCTTAAAAAAAAAACAAAAGAAATGATCTTTCCAGAATTTGTCTTAAACGCTGGAAGCGCTGTACTTGGTGGCCAAGAGTTTAATGCGAGCACTTCAAATTCAGTGGGCTCTGGGATGAAACTTGGATGCCATGCTCTCAGACATGCATGGAGTTGATAAGAAAAAAAAAAAACTTCAAGATATTCCGCTGTCCCTTACAAAATGTGTGAGGATGTTCATTGCTTTCGACGAGGTGGCCGAGAGGTTAAGGCGATGGACTGCTAATCCATTGTGCTCTGCACGCGTGGGTTCGAATCCCACCTTCGTCGCTTGTGTGTTTTAGCCGGTTCCTAGAATGCCTCACGCTATTGCAGTGTCTTTTTCGTCAAGAAGACCTACAAGCAGCGCTTTTCCACAGGTCCATGAGCCTGACTGGAGACACGTAGCACTGGTCATGCGCCTTTTGCTCCCAGGTTCATCTGTTTGAACTATGTCAACATGAGATTTAAGGCAGTTGACAGTCGATCCACTGTGCATAACCCATGTAGGTATGGATTCTTTTGTCATCAACAAGAGCGTGCTCAACCAATTTTGGTAATGAACGAAGGGCAGCCATTATTGCCTAATCTTTGCACGTTCGCTCTCTTTATTTTGTGATTTTCCATGGTCGCTTCCTTCATCTGTTGGTAGCGTGGCCGAGCCGTCTAAGGCGCTGGATTAAGGCTCCAGTCTCTTCGGAGGCGTGGGTTCGAATCCCACCGCTGCCAGGACCTGCTTTTGATTCGACTTCTGCATTGACAGTTGGCCGAAGGTCACTAAATGGGTCACTTCCAGCGGTATTTCTCCTGGAATGCTCATGCGCTAGCTCTCTTCATCAAAGTGTTTCGATAGCTTCTGCAGCCCGGCTTACGCTAAAGGATCGTTAGCCTCACCACAGCTGTTTTTCGTGGTCATGCCTGCTTTCCTTGTTCTCCCTTGGAATGTCTCAATCAACAGCTTAACTCTGATATCCCCTCACAAGCCCCTTTGGGATTTTGAGTCCAGTCTACCAAAAGGCATGCTTTCCAAGCCCACCATTGCCAGGGAGCCTATTGTGGGGTTTGTAATGTCATTCTTCCGAAAGGATTTAAACAGCTCTAGGCTCCCATGCTTTAATGCTCCACCTGTAACTACAACTCACAACAAATAGCACTTACCAAATGATTCAAACAGATCGAAGCTGCTGTCAGGGTGTCAAATGTAGGAGGCAATCCTGCCTTGCGTGGCTTGTCTCCCAAGTCTTCAGGTAGCTCGTGCGTCCCATGTTTTCATGCTGTGCCTCACCAAGCAGCTCCCGTGGTTTCCATGGAGTACCTCAGACAGTCAGCCAACATGGAGCATGCTGCTTACAGAGCGTCTCAAAACTTGCTTCCTTTTCACGAGGCTGTTCACATCTCCAGTTACAAAGCATTATAGTTGTTCGAAAAAGCTACCTAGCTCGTCTGAACAGGGCGGGGTATGGGCCTAATCGAAACGTCGCCACCAAAGATTGGGAAACGGTCAGCTCGACGAAGAAATGATCCTGTTCTCTGTCAAGTTTGCAGCGCCTCTCCGCATCCACTCAATTCACTTCCTGTTAAAGCACACCACATGCCACAAGGCATAAACGTGTTGAATGAGAGAATGAGTCATCTAGTTTGCTTAAAAAAAAAACAAAAGAAATGATCTTTCCAGAATTTGTCTTAAACGCTGGAAGCGCTGTACTTGGTGGCCAAGAGTTTAATGCAAGCACTTCAAATTCAGTGGGCTCTGGGATGAAACTTGGATGCCATGCTCTCAGACATGCATGGAGGCGTGGGTTCGAATCCCACCGCTGCCAGGACCTGCTTTTGATTCGACTTCTGCATTGACAGTTGGCCGAAGGTCACTAAATGGGTCACTTCCAGCGGTATTTCTCCTGGAATGCTCATGCGCTAGCTCTCTTTATCAAAGTGTTTCGATAGCTTCTGCAGCCCGGCTTATGCTAAAGGATCGTTAGCCTCACCACAGCTGTTTTTCGTGGTCATGCCTGCTTTCCTTGTTCTCCCTTGGAATGTCTCAATCAACAGCTTAACTCTGATATCCCCTCACAAGCCCCTTTGGGATTTTGAGTCCAGTCTACCAAAAGGCATGCTTTCCAAGCCCACCATTGCCAGGGAGCCTATTGTGGGGTTTGTAATGTCATTCTTCCGAAAGGATTTAAACAGCTCTAGGCTCCCATGCTTTAATGCTCCACCTGTAACTACAACTCACAACAAATAGCACTTACCGAATGATTCAAACAGATTAAAGCTGCTGTCAGGGTGTCAAATGTAGGAGGCAATCCTGCCTTGCGTGGCTTGTCTCCCAAGTCTTCAGGTAGCTCGTGCGTCCCATGTTTTCATGCTGTGCCTCACCAAGCAGCTCCCGTGGTTTCCATGGAGTACCTCAGACAATCAGCCAACATGGAGCATGCTGCTTACAGAGCATCTCAAAACTTGCTCCCTTTTCACGAGGCTGTTCACATCTCCAGTTACAAAGCATTATAGTTGTTCGAAAAAGCTACCTAGCTCGTCTGAACAGGGCGGGGTATGGGCCTAATCGAAACTTCGCCACCAAAGATTGGGAAACGGTCAGCTCGACGAAGAAATGATCCTGTTCTCTGTCAAGTTTGCAGCGCCTCTCCGCATCCACTCAATTCACTTCCTGTTAAAGCACACCACATGCCACAAGGCATACACATGTTGAATGAGAGAATGAGTCATCTAGTTTGCTTAAAAAAAAAACAAAAGAAATGATCTTTCCAGAATTTGTCTTAAACGCTGGAAGCGCTGTACTTGGTGGCCAAGAGTTTAATGCGAGCACTTCAAATTCAGTGGGCTCTGGGATGAAACTTGGATGCCATGCTCTCAGACATGCATGGAGTTGATAAGAAAAAAAAAAAACTTCAAGATATTCCGCTGTCCCTTACAAAATGTGTGAGGATGTTCATTGCTTTCGAGGAGGTGGCCGAGAGGTTAAGGCGATGGACTGCTAATCCATTGTGCTCTGCACGCGTGGGTTCGAATCCCACCTTCGTCGCTTGTGTGTTTTAGCCGGTTCCTAGAATGCCTCATGCTATTGCAGTGTCTTTTTCGTCAAGAAGACCTACAAGCAGCGCTTTTACACAGGTCCATGAGCCTGACTGGAGACACGTAGCACTGGTCATGCGCCTTTTGCTCCCAGGTTCATCTGTTTGAACTATGTCAACATGAGATTTAAGGCAGTTGACAGTCGATCCACTGTGCATAACCCATGTAGGTATGGATTCTTTTGTCATCAACAAGAGCGTGCTCAACCAATTTTGGTAATGAACGAAGGGCAGCCATTATTGCCTAATCTTTGCATGTTCGCTCTCTTTATTTTGTGATTTTCCATGGTCGCTTCCTTCATCTGTTGGTAGCGTGGCCGAGCGGTCTAAGGCGCTGGATTAAGGCTCCAGTCTCTTCGGAGGCGTGGGTTCGAATCCCACCGCTGCCAGGACCTGCTTTTGATTCGACTTCTGCATTGACAGTTGGCCGAAGGTCACTAAATGGGTCACTTACAGCGGTATTTCTCCTGGAATGCTCATGCGCTAGCTCTCTTCATCAAAGTGTTTCGATAGCTTCTGCAGCCCGGCTTATGCTAAAGGATCGTTAGCCTCACCACAGCTGTTTTTCGTGGTCATGCCTGCTTTCCTTGTTCTCCCTTGGAATGTCTCAATCAACAGCTTAACTCTTATATCCCCTCACAAGCCCCTTTGGGATTTTGAGTCCAGTCTACCAAAAGGCATGCTTTCCAAGCCCACCATTGCCAGGGAGCCTATTGTGGGGTTTGTAATGTCATTCTTCCGAAAGGATTTAAACAGCTCTAGGCTCCCATGCTTTAATGCTCCACCTGTAACTACAACTCACAACAAATAGCACTTACCAAATGATTCAAACAGATCGAAGCTGCTGTCAGGGTGTCAAATGTAGGAGGCAATCCTGCCTTGCGTGGCTTGTCTCCCAAGTCTTCAGGTAGCTCGTGCGTCCCATGTTTTCATGCTGTGCCTCACCAAGCAGCTCCCGTGGTTTCCATGGAGTACCTCAGACAGTCAGCCAACATGGAGCATGCTGCTTACAGAGCGTCTCAAAACTTGCTCCCTTTTCACGAGGCTGTTCACATCTCCAGTTACAAAGCATTATAGTTGTTCGAAAAAGCTACCTAGCTCGTCTGAACAGGGCGGGGTATGGGCCTAATCGAAACTTCGCCACCAAAGATTGGGAAACGGTCAGCTCGACGAAGAAATGATCCTGTTCTCTGTCAAGTTTGCAGCGCCTCTCCGCATCAACTCAATTCACTTCCTGTTAAAGCACACCACATGCCACAAGGCATACACATGTTGAATGAGAGAATGAGTCATCTAGTTTGCTTAAAAAAAAAAACAAAAGAAATGATCTTTCCAGAATTTGTCTTAAACGCTGGAAGCGCTGTACTTGGTGGCCAAGAGTTTAATGCGAGCACTTCAAATTCAGTGGGCTCTGGGATGAAACTTGGATGCCATGCTCTCAGACATGCATGGAGTTGATAAGAAAAAAAAAAAAACTTCAAGATATTCCGCTGTCCCTTACAAAATGTGTGAGGATGTTCATTGCTTTCGACGAGGTGGCCGAGAGGTTAAGGCGATGGACTGCTAATCCATTGTGCTCTGCACGCGTGGGTTCGAATCCCACCTTCGTCGCTTGTGTGTTTTAGCCGGTTCCTAGAATGCCTCACGCTATTGCAGTGTCTTTTTCGTCAAGAAGACCTACAAGCAGCGCTTTTACACAGGTCCATGAGCCTGACTGGAGACACGTAGCACTGGTCATGCGCCTTTTGCTCCCAGGTTCATCTGTTTGAACTATGTCAACATGAGATTTAAGGCAGTTGACAGTCGATCCACTGTGCATAACCCATGTAGGTATGGATTCTTTTGTCATCAACAAGAGCGTGCTCAACCAATTTTGGTAATGAACGAAGGGCAGCCATTATTGCCTAATCTTTGCACGTTCGCTCTCTTTATTTTGTGATTTTCCATGGTCGCTTCCTTCATCTGTTGGTAGCGTGGCCGAGCGGTCTAAGGCGCTGGATTAAGGCTCCAGTCTCTACGGAGGCGTGGGTTCGAATCCCACCGCTGCCAGGACCTGCTTTAGATTCGACTTCTGCATTGACAGTTGGCCGAAGGTCACTAAATGGGTCACTTACAGCGGTATTTCTCCTGGAATGCTCATGCGCTAGCTTTCTTCATCAAAGTGTTTCGATAGCTTCTGCAGCCCGGCTTATGCTAAAGGATCGTTAGCCTCACCACAGCTGTTTTTCGTGGTCATGCCTGCTTTCCTTGTTCTCCCTTGGAATGTCTCAATCAACAGCTTAACTCTGATATCCCCTCACAAGCCCCTTTGGGATTTTTAGTCCAGTCTACCAAAAGGCATGCTTTCCAAGCCCACCATTGCCAGGGAGCCTATTGTGGGGTTTGTAATGTCATTCTTCCGAAAGGATTTAAACAGCTCTAGGCTCCCATGCTTTATTGCTCCACCTGTAACTACAACTCACAACAAATAGCACTTACCAAATGATTCAAACAGATCGAAGCTGCTGTCAGGGTGTCAAATGTAGGAGGCAATCCTGCCTTGCGTGGCTTGTCTCCCAAGTCTTCAGGTAGCTCGTGCGTCCCATGTTTTCATGCTGTGCCTCACCAAGCAGCTCCCGTGGTTTCCATGGAGTACCTCAGACAGTCAGCCAACATGGAGCATGCTGCTTACAGAGCGTCTCAAAACTTGCTTCCTTTTCACGAGGCTGTTCACATCTCCAGTTACAAAGCATTATAGTTGTTCGAAAAAGCTACCTAGCTCGTCTGAACAGGGCGGGGTATGGGCCTAATCGAAACTTCGCCACCAAAGATTGGGAAACGGTCAGCTCGACGAAGAAATGATCCTGTTCTCTGTCAAGTTTGCAGCGCCTCTCCGCATCCACTCAATTCACTTCCTGTTAAAGCACACCACATGCCACAAGGCATACACATGTTGAATGAGAGAATGAGTCATCTAGTTTGATGCGAGCACTTCAAATTCAGTGGGCTCTGGGATGAAACTTGGATGCCATGCTCTCAGACATGCATGGAGTTGATAAGAAAAAAAAAAAACTTCAAGATATTCCGCTGTCCCTTACAAAATGTGTGAGGATGTTCATTGCTTTCGACGAGGTGGCCGAGAGGTTAAGGCGATGGACTGCTAATCCATTGTGCTCTGCACGCGTGGGTTCGAATCCCACCTTCGTCGCTTGTGTGTTTTAGCCGGTTCCTAGAATGCCTCACGCTATTGCAGTGTCTTTTTCGTCAAGAAGACCTACAAGCAGCGCTTTTACACAGGTCCATGAGCCTGACTGGAGACACGTAGCACTGGTCATGCGCCTTTTGCTCCCAGGTTCATCTGTTTGAACTATGTCAACATGAGATTTAAGGCAGTTGACAGTCGATCCACTGTGCATAACCCATGTAGGTATGGATTCTTTTGTCATCAACAAGAGCGTGCTCAACCAATTTTGGTAATGAACGAAGGGCAGCCATTATTGCCTAATCTTTGCACGTTCGCTCTCTTTATTTTGTGATTTTCCATGGTCGCTTCCTTCATCTGTTGGTAGCGTGGCCGAGCGGTCTAAGGCGCTGGATTAAGGCTCCAGTCTCTACGGAGGCGTGGGTTCGAATCCCACCGCTGCCAGGACCTGCTTTTGATTCGACTTCTGCATTGACAGTTGGCCGAAGGTCACTAAATGGGTCACTTACAGCGGTATTTCTCCTGGAATGCTCATGCGCTAGCTCTCTTCATCAAAGTGTTTCGATAGCTTCTGCAGCCCGGCTTATGCTAAAGGATCGTTAGCCTCACCACAGCTGTTTTTCGTGGTCATGCCTGCTTTCCTTGTTCTCCCTTGGAATGTCTCAATCAACAGCTTAACTCTGATATCCCCTCACAAGCCCCTTTGGGATTTTGAGTCCAGTCTACCAAAAGGCATGCTTTCCAAGCCCACCATTGCCAGGGAGCCTATTGTGGGGTTTGTAATGTCATTCTTCCGAAAGGATTTAAACAGCTCTAGGCTCCCATGCTTTATTGCTCCACCTGTAACTACAACTCACAACAAATAGCACTTACCAAATGATTCAAACAGATCGAAGCTGCTGTCAGGGTGTCAAATGTAGGAGGCAATCCTGCCTTGCGTGGCTTGTCTCCCAAGTCTTCAGGTAGCTCGTGCGTCCCATGTTTTCATGCTGTGCCTCACCAAGCAGCTCCCGTGGTTTCCATGGAGTACCTCAGACAGTCAGCCAACATGGAGCATGCTGCTTACAGAGCGTCTCAAAACTTGCTTCCTTTTCACGAGGCTGTTCACATCTCCAGTTACAAAGCATTATAGTTGTTCGAAAAAGCTACCTAGCTCGTCTGAACAGGGCGGGGTATGGGCCTAATCGAAACTTCGCCACCAAAGATTGGGAAACGGTCAGCTCGACGAAGAAATGATCCTGTTCTCTGTCAAGTTTGCAGCGCCTCTCCGCATCCACTCAATTCACTTCCTGTTAAAGCACACCACATGCCACAAGGCATACACATGTTGAATGAGAGAATGAGTCATCTAGTTTGCTTAAAAAAAAACCAAAAAAAATGATCTTTCCAGAATTTGTCTTAAACGCTGGAAGCGCTGTACTTGGTGGCCAAGAGTTTAATGCGAGCACTTCAAATTCAGTGGGCTCTGGGATGAAACTTGGATGCCATGCTCTCAGACATGCATGGAGTTGATAAGAAAAAAAAAAAACTTCAAGATATTCCGCTGTCCCTTACAAAATGTGTGAGGATGTTCATTGCTTTCGACGAGGTGGCCGAGAGGTTAAGGCGATGGACTGCTAATCCATTGTGCTCTGCACGCGTGGGTTCGAATCCCACCTTCGTCGCTTGTGTGTTTTAGCCGGTTCCTAGAATGCCTCACGCTATTGCAGTGTCTTTTTCGTCAAGAAGACCTACAAGCAGCGCTTTTACACAGGTCCATGAGCCTGACTGGAGACACGTAGCACTGGTCATGCGCCTTTTGCTCCCAGGTTCATCTGTTTGAACTATGTCAACATGAGATTTAAGGCAGTTGACAGTCGATCCACTGTGCATAACCCATGTAGGTATGGATTCTTTTGTCATCAACAAGAGCGTGCTCAACCAATTTTGGTAATGAACGAAGGGCAGCCATTATTGCCTAATCTTTGCACGTTCGCTCTCTTTATTTTGTGATTTTCCATGGTCGCTTCCTTCATCTGTTGGTAGCGTGGCCGAGCGGTCTAAGGCGCTGGATTAAGGCTCCAGTCTCTTCGGAGGCGTGGGTTCGAATCCCACCGCTGCCAGGACCTGCTTTTGATTCGACTTCTGCATTGACAGTTGGCCGAAGGTCACTAAATGGGTCACTTACAGCGGTATTTCTCCTGGAATGCTCATGCGCTAGCTCTCTTCATCAAAGTGTTTCGATAGCTTCTGCAGCCCGGCTTACGCTAAAGGATCGTTAGCCTCACCACAGCTGTTTTTCGTGGTCATGCCTGCTTTCCTTGTTCTCCCTTGGAATGTCTCAATCAACAGCTTAACTCTGATATCCCCTCACAAGCCCCTTTGGGATTTTGAGTCCAGTCTACCAAAAGGCATGCTTTCCAAGCCCACCATTGCCAGGGAGCCTATTGTGGGGTTTGTAATGTCATTCTTCCGAAAGGATTTAAACAGCTCTAGGCTCCCATGCTTTAATGCTCCACCTGTAACTACAACTCACAACAAATAGCACTTACCAAATGATTCAAACAGATCGAAGCTGCTGTCAGGGTGTCAAATGTAGGAGGCAATCCTGCCTTGCGTGGCTTGTCTCCCAAGTCTTCAGGTAGCTCGTGCGTCCCATGTTTTCATGCTGTGCCTCACCAAGCAGCTCCCGTGGTTTCCATGGAGTACCTCAGACAGTCAGCCAACATGGAGCATGCTGCTTACAGAGCGTCTCAAAACTTGCTTCCTTTTCACGAGGCTGTTCACATCTCCAGTTACAAAGCATTATAGTTGTTCGAAAAAGCTACCTAGCTCGTCTGAACAGGGCGGGCTATGGGCCTAATCGAAACGTCGCCACCAAAGATTGGGAAACGGTCAGCTCGACGAAGAAATGATCCTGTTCTCTGTCAAGTTTGCAGCGCCTCTCCGCATCCACTCAATTCACTTCCTGTTAAAGCACACCACATGCCACAAGGCATAAACGTGTTGAATGAGAGAATGAGTCATCTAGTTTGCTTAAAAAAAAAACAAAAGAAATGATCTTTCCAGAATTTGTCTTAAACGCTGGAAGCGCTGTACTTGGTGGCCAAGAGTTTAATGCAAGCACTTCAAATTCAGTGGGCTCTGGGATGAAACTTGGATGCCATGCTCTCAGACATGCATGGAGGCGTGGGTTCGAATCCCACCGCTGCCAGGACCTGC
Organism: Clarias gariepinus; assembly: GCF_024256425.1. Taxonomy (NCBI): domain Eukaryota; kingdom Metazoa; phylum Chordata; class Actinopteri; order Siluriformes; family Clariidae; genus Clarias; species Clarias gariepinus. The sequence continues at coordinate 4,474,553 of NC_071113.1, forward strand.
TTTTGATTCGACTTCTGCATTGACAGTTGGCCGAAGGTCACTAAATGGGTCACTTACAGCGGTATTTCTCCTGGAATGCTCATGCGCTAGCTCTCTTCATCAAAGTGTTTCGATAGCTTCTGCAGCCCGGCTTATGCTAAAGGATCGTTAGCCTCACCACAGCTGTTTTTCGTGGTCATGCCTGCTTTCCTTGTTCTCCCTTGGAATGTCTCAATCAACAGCTTAACTCTGATATCCCCTCACAAGCCCCTTTGGGATTTTGAGTCCAGTCTACCAAAAGGCATGCTTTCCAAGCCCACCATTGCCAGGGAGCCTATTGTGCGGTTTGTAATGTCATTCTTCCGAAAGGATTTAAACAGCTCTAGGCTCCCATGCTTTAATGCTCCACCTGTAACTACAACTCACAACAAATAGCACTTACCAAATGATTCAAACAGATCGAAGCTGCTGTCAGGGTGTCAAATGTAGGAGGCAATCCTGCCTTGCGTGGCTTGTCTCCCAAGTCTTCAGGTAGCTCGTGCGTCCCATGTTTTCATGCTGTGCCTCACCAAGCAGCTCCCGTGGTTTCCATGGAGTACCTCAGACAGTCAGCCAACATGGAGCATGCTGCTTACAGAGCGTCTCAAAACTTGCTCCCTTTTCACGAGGCTGTTCACATCTCCAGTTACAAAGCATTATAGTTGTTCGAAAAAGCTACCTAGCTCGTCTGAACAGGGCGGGGTATGGGCCTAATCGAAACTTCGCCACCAAAGATTGGGAAACGGTCAGCTCGACGAAGAAATGATCCTGTTCTCTGTCAAGTTTGCAGCGCCTCTCCGCATCAACTCAATTCACTTCCTGTTAAAGCACACCACATGCCACAAGGCATACACATGTTGAATGAGAGAATGAGTCATCTAGTTTGCTTAAAAAAAAAAACAAAAGAAATGATCTTTCCAGAATTTGTCTTAAACGCTGGAAGCGCTGTACTTGGTGGCCAAGAGTTTAATGCGAGCACTTCAAATTCAGTGGGCTCTGGGATGAAACTTGGATGCCATGCTCTCAGACATGCATGGAGTTGATAAGAAAAAAAAAAAAACTTCAAGATATTCCGCTGTCCCTTACAAAATGTGTGAGGATGTTCATTGCTTTCGACGAGGTGGCCGAGAGGTTAAGGCGATGGACTGCTAATCCATTGTGCTCTGCACGCGTGGGTTCGAATCCCACCTTCGTCGCTTGTGTGTTTTAGCCGGTTCCTAGAATGCCTCACGCTATTGCAGTGTCTTTTTCGTCAAGAAGACCTACAAGCAGCGCTTTTACACAGGTCCATGAGCCTGACTGGAGACACGTAGCACTGGTCATGCGCCTTTTGCTCCCAGGTTCATCTGTTTGAACTATGTCAACATGAGATTTAAGGCAGTTGACAGTCGATCCACTGTGCATAACCCATGTAGGTATGGATTCTTTTGTCATCAACAAGAGCGTGCTCAACCAATTTTGGTAATGAACGAAGGGCAGCCATTATTGCCTAATCTTTGCACGTTCGCTCTCTTTATTTTGTGATTTTCCATGGTCGCTTCCTTCATCTGTTGGTAGCGTGGCCGAGCGGTCTAAGGCGCTGGATTAAGGCTCCAGTCTCTACGGAGGCGTGGGTTCGAATCCCACCGCTGCCAGGACCTGCTTTTGATTCGACTTCTGCATTGACAGTTGGCCGAAGGTCACTAAATGGGTCACTTACAGCGGTATTTCTCCTGGAATGCTCATGCGCTAGCTTTCTTCATCAAAGTGTTTCGATAGCTTCTGCAGCCCGGCTTATGCTAAAGGATCGTTAGCCTCACCACAGCTGTTTTTCGTGGTCATGCCTGCTTTCCTTGTTCTCCCTTGGAATGTCTCAATCAACAGCTTAACTCTGATATCCCCTCACAAGCCCCTTTGGGATTTTTAGTCCAGTCTACCAAAAGGCATGCTTTCCAAGCCCACCATTGCCAGGGAGCCTATTGTGGGGTTTGTAATGTCATTCTTCCGAAAGGATTTAAACAGCTCTAGGCTCCCATGCTTTATTGCTCCACCTGTAACTACAACTCACAACAAATAGCACTTACCAAATGATTCAAACAGATCGAAGCTGCTGTCAGGGTGTCAAATGTAGGAGGCAATCCTGCCTTGCGTGGCTTGTCTCCCAAGTCTTCAGGTAGCTCGTGCGTCCCATGTTTTCATGCTGTGCCTCACCAAGCAGCTCCCGTGGTTTCCATGGAGTACCTCAGACAGTCAGCCAACATGGAGCATGCTGCTTACAGAGCGTCTCAAAACTTGCTTCCTTTTCACGAGGCTGTTCACATCTCCAGTTACAAAGCATTATAGTTGTTCGAAAAAGCTACCTAGCTCGTCTGAACAGGGCGGGGTATGGGCCTAATCGAAACTTCGCCACCAAAGATTGGGAAACGGTCAGCTCGACGAAGAAATGATCCTGTTCTCTGTCAAGTTTGCAGCGCCTCTCCGCATCCACTCAATTCACTTCCTGTTAAAGCACACCACATGCCACAAGGCATACACATGTTGAATGAGAGAATGAGTCATCTAGTTTGATGCGAGCACTTCAAATTCAGTGGGCTCTGGGATGAAACTTGGATGCCATGCTCTCAGACATGCATGGAGTTGATAAGAAAAAAAAAAAACTTCAAGATATTCCGCTGTCCCTTACAAAATGTGTGAGGATGTTCATTGCTTTCGACGAGGTGGCCGAGAGGTTAAGGCGATGGACTGCTAATCCATTGTGCTCTGCACGCGTGGGTTCGAATCCCACCTTCGTCGCTTGTGTGTTTTAGCCGGTTCCTAGAATGCCTCACGCTATTGCAGTGTCTTTTTCGTCAAGAAGACCTACAAGCAGCGCTTTTACACAGGTCCATGAGCCTGACTGGAGACACGTAGCACTGGTCATGCGCCTTTTGCTCCCAGGTTCATCTGTTTGAACTATGTCAACATGAGATTTAAGGCAGTTGACAGTCGATCCACTGTGCATAACCCATGTAGGTATGGATTCTTTTGTCATCAACAAGAGCGTGCTCAACCAATTTTGGTAATGAACGAAGGGCAGCCATTATTGCCTAATCTTTGCACGTTCGCTCTCTTTATTTTGTGATTTTCCATGGTCGCTTCCTTCATCTGTTGGTAGCGTGGCCGAGCGGTCTAAGGCGCTGGATTAAGGCTCCAGTCTCTACGGAGGCGTGGGTTCGAATCCCACCGCTGCCAGGACCTGCTTTTGATTCGACTTCTGCATTGACAGTTGGCCGAAGGTCACTAAATGGGTCACTTACAGCGGTATTTCTCCTGGAATGCTCATGCGCTAGCTCTCTTCATCAAAGTGTTTCGATAGCTTCTGCAGCCCGGCTTATGCTAAAGGATCGTTAGCCTCACCACAGCTGTTTTTCGTGGTCATGCCTGCTTTCCTTGTTCTCCCTTGGAATGTCTCAATCAACAGCTTAACTCTGATATCCCCTCACAAGCCCCTTTGGGATTTTGAGTCCAGTCTACCAAAAGGCATGCTTTCCAAGCCCACCATTGCCAGGGAGCCTATTGTGGGGTTTGTAATGTCATTCTTCCGAAAGGATTTAAACAGCTCTAGGCTCCCATGCTTTATTGCTCCACCTGTAACTACAACTCACAACAAATAGCACTTACCAAATGATTCAAACAGATCGAAGCTGCTGTCAGGGTGTCAAATGTAGGAGGCAATCCTGCCTTGCGTGGCTTGTCTCCCAAGTCTTCAGGTAGCTCGTGCGTCCCATGTTTTCATGCTGTGCCTCACCAAGCAGCTCCCGTGGTTTCCATGGAGTACCTCAGACAGTCAGCCAACATGGAGCATGCTGCTTACAGAGCGTCTCAAAACTTGCTTCCTTTTCACGAGGCTGTTCACATCTCCAGTTACAAAGCATTATAGTTGTTCGAAAAAGCTACCTAGCTCGTCTGAACAGGGCGGGGTATGGGCCTAATCGAAACTTCGCCACCAAAGATTGGGAAACGGTCAGCTCGACGAAGAAATGATCCTGTTCTCTGTCAAGTTTGCAGCGCCTCTCCGCATCCACTCAATTCACTTCCTGTTAAAGCACACCACATGCCACAAGGCATACACATGTTGAATGAGAGAATGAGTCATCTAGTTTGCTTAAAAAAAAACCAAAAGAAATGATCTTTCCAGAATTTGTCTTAAACGCTGGAAGCGCTGTACTTGGTGGCCAAGAGTTTAATGCGAGCACTTCAAATTCAGTGGGCTCTGGGATGAAACTTGGATGCCATGCTCTCAGACATGCATGGAGTTGATAAGAAAAAAAAAAAACTTCAAGATATTCCGCTGTCCCTTACAAAATGTGTGAGGATGTTCATTGCTTTCGACGAGGTGGCCGAGAGGTTAAGGCGATGGACTGCTAATCCATTGTGCTCTGCACGCGTGGGTTCGAATCCCACCTTCGTCGCTTGTGTGTTTTAGCCGGTTCCTAGAATGCCTCACGCTATTGCAGTGTCTTTTTCGTCAAGAAGACCTACAAGCAGCGCTTTTACACAGGTCCATGAGCCTGACTGGAGACACGTAGCACTGGTCATGCGCCTTTTGCTCCCAGGTTCATCTGTTTGAACTATGTCAACATGAGATTTAAGGCAGTTGACAGTCGATCCACTGTGCATAACCCATGTAGGTATGGATTCTTTTGTCATCAACAAGAGCGTGCTCAACCAATTTTGGTAATGAACGAAGGGCAGCCATTATTGCCTAATCTTTGCACGTTCGCTCTCTTTATTTTGTGATTTTCCATGGTCGCTTCCTTCATCTGTTGGTAGCGTGGCCGAGCGGTCTAAGGCGCTGGATTAAGGCTCCAGTCTCTTCGGAGGCGTGGGTTCGAATCCCACCGCTGCCAGGACCTGCTTTTGATTCGACTTCTGCATTGACAGTTGGCCGAAGGTCACTAAATGGGTCACTTACAGCGGTATTTCTCCTGGAATGCTCATGCGCTAGCTCTCTTCATCAAAGTGTTTCGAGAGCTTCTGCAGCCCGGCTTATGCTAAAGGATCGTTAGCCTCACCACAGCTGTTTTTCGTGGTCATGCCTGCTTTCCTTGTTCTCCCTTGGAATGTCTCAATCAACAGCTTAACTCTGATATCCCCTCACAAGCCCCTTTGGGATTTTGAGTCCAGTCTACCAAAAGGCATGCTTTCCAAGCCCACCATTGCCAGGGAGCCTATTGTGGGGTTTGTAATGTCATTCTTCCGAAAGGATTTAAACAGCTCTAGGCTCCCATGCTTTATTGCTCCACCTGTAACTACAACTCACAACAAATAGCACTTACCAAATGATTCAAACAGATCGAAGCTGCTGTCAGGGTGTCAAATGTAGGAGGCAATCCTGCCTTGCGTGGCTTGTCTCCCAAGTCTTCAGGTAGCTCGTGCGTCCCATGTTTTCATGCTGTGCCTCACCAAGCAGCTCCCGTGGTTTCCATGGAGTACCTCAGACAGTCAGCCAACATGGAGCATGCTGCTTACAGAGCGTCTCAAAACTTGCTTCCTTTTCACGAGGCTGTTCACATCTCCAGTTACAAAGCATTATAGTTGTTCGAAAAAGCTACCTAGCTCGTCTGAACAGGGCGGGGTATGGGCCTAATCGAAACTTCGCCACCAAAGATTGGGAAACGGTCAGCTCGACGAAGAAATGATCCTGTTCTCTGTCAAGTTTGCAGCGCCTCTCCGCATCCACTCAATTCACTTCCTGTTAAAGCACACCACATGCCACAAGGCATACACATGTTGAATGAGAGAATGAGTCATCTAGTTTGCTTAAAAAAAAACCAAAAGAAATGATCTTTCCAGAATTTGTCTTAAACGCTGGAAGCGCTGTACTTGGTGGCCAAGAGTTTAATGCGAGCACTTCAAATTCAGTGGGCTCTGGGATGAAACTTGGATGCCATGCTCTCAGACATGCATGGAGTTGATAAGAAAAAAAAAAAACTTCAAGATATTCCGCTGTCCCTTACAAAATGTGTGAGGATGTTCATTGCTTTCGACGAGGTGGCCGAGAGGTTAAGGCGATGGACTGCTAATCCATTGTGCTCTGCACGCGTGGGTTCGAATCCCACCTTCGTCGCTTGTGTGTTTTAGCCGGTTCCTAGAATGCCTCACGCTATTGCAGTGTCTTTTTCGTCAAGAAGACCTACAAGCAGCGCTTTTACACAGGTCCATGAGCCTGACTGGAGACACGTAGCACTGGTCATGCGCCTTTTGCTCCCAGGTTCATCTGTTTGAACTATGTCAACATGAGATTTAAGGCAGTTGACAGTCGATCCACTGTGCATAACCCATGTAGGTATGGATTCTTTTGTCATCAACAAGAGCGTGCTCAACCAATTTTGGTAATGAACGAAGGGCAGCCATTATTGCCTAATCTTTGCACGTTCGCTCTCTTTATTTTGTGATTTTCCATGGTCGCTTCCTTCATCTGTTGGTAGCGTGGCCGAGCGGTCTAAGGCGCTGGATTAAGGCTCCAGTCTCTACGGAGGCGTGGGTTCGAATCCCACCGCTGCCAGGACCTGCTTTTGATTCGACTTCTGCATTGACAGTTGGCCGAAGGTCACTAAATGGGTCACTTACAGCGGTATTTCTCCTGGAATGCTCATGCGCTAGCTTTCTTCATCAAAGTGTTTCGATAGCTTCTGCAGCCCGGCTTATGCTAAAGGATCGTTAGCCTCACCACAGCTGTTTTTCGTGGTCATGCCTGCTTTCCTTGTTCTCCCTTGGAATGTCTCAATCAACAGCTTAACTCTGATATCCCCTCACAAGCCCCTTTGGGATTTTTAGTCGAGTCTACCAAAAGGCATGCTTTCCAAGCCCACCATTGCCAGGGAGCCTATTGTGGGGTTTGTAATGTCATTCTTCCGAAAGGATTTAAACAGCTCTAGGCTCCCATGCTTTATTGCTCCACCTGTAACTACAACTCACAACAAATAGCACTTACCAAATGATTCAAACAGATCGAAGCTGCTGTCAGGGTGTCAAATGTAGGAGGCAATCCTGCCTTGCGTGGCTTGTCTCCCAAGTCTTCAGGTAGCTCGTGCGTCCCATGTTTTCATGCTGTGCCTCACCAAGCAGCTCCCGTGGTTTCCATGGAGTACCTCAGACAGTCAGCCAACATGGAGCATGCTGCTTACAGAGCGTCTCAAAACTTGCTCCCTTTTCACGAGGCTGTTCACATCTCCAGTTACAAAGCATTATAGTTGTTCGAAAAAGCTACCTAGCTCGTCTGAACAGGGCGGGGTATGGGCCTAATCGAAACTTCGCCACCAAAGATTGGAAAACGGTCAGCTCGACGAAGAAATGATCCTGTTCTCTGTCAAGTTTGCAGCGCCTCTCCGCATCCACTCAATTCACTTCCTGTTAAAGCACACCACATGCCACAAGGCATACATATGTTGAATGAGAGAATGAGTCATCTAGTTTGCTTAAAAAAAAAACAAAAGAAATGATCTTTCCAGAATTTGTCTTAAACGCTGGAAGCGCTGTACTTGGTGGCCAAGAGTTTAATGCGAGCACTTCAAATTCAGTGGGCTCTGGGATGAAACTTGGATGCCATGCTCTCAGACATGCATGGAGTTGATAAGAAAAAAAAAAAACTTCAAGATATTCCGCTGTCCCTTACAAAATGTGTGAGGATGTTCATTGCTTTCGACGAGGTGGCCGAGAGGTTAAGGCGATGGACTGCTAATCCATTGTGCTCTGCACGCGTGGGTTCGAATCCCACCTTCGTCGCTTGTGTGTTTTAGGCGGTTCCTAGAATGCCTCACGCTATTGCAGTGTCTTTTTCGTCAAGAAGACCTACAAGCAGCGCTTTTACACAGGTCCATGAGCCTGACTGGAGACACGTAGCACTGGTCATGCGCCTTTTGCTCCCAGGTTCATCTGTTTGAACTATGTCAACATGAGATTTAAGGCAGTTGACAGTCGATCCACTGTGCATAACCCATGTAGGTATGGATTCTTTTGTCATCAACAAGAGCGTGCTCAACCAATTTTGGTAATGAACGAAGGGCAGCCATTATTGCCTAATCTTTGCACGTTCGCTCTCTTTATTTTGTGATTTTCCATGGTCGCGTCCTTCATCTGTTGGTAGCGTGGCCGAGCGGTCTAAGGCGCTGGATTAAGGCTCCAGTCTCTTCGGAGGCGTGGGTTCGAATCCCACCGCTGCCAGGACCTGCTTTTGATTCGACTTCTGCATTGACAGTTGGCCGAAGGTCACTAAATGGGTCACTTACAGCGGTATTTCTCCTGGAATGCTCATGCGCTAGCTCTCTTCATCAAAGTGTTTCGATAGCTTCTGCAGCCCGGCTTATGCTAAAGGATCGTTAGCCTCACCACAGCTGTTTTTCGTGGTCATGCCTGCTTTCCTTGTTCTCCCTTGGAATGTCTCAATCAACAGCTTAACTCTGATATCCCCTCACAAGCCCCTTTGGGATTTTGAGTCCAGTCTACCAAAAGGCATGCTTTCCAAGCCCACCATTGCCAGGGAGCCTATTGTGGGGTTTGTAATGTCATTCTTCCGAAAGGATTTAAACAGCTCTAGGCTCCCATGCTTTAATGCTCCACCTGTAACTACAACTCACAACAAATAGCACTTACCAAATAATTCAAACAGATCGAAGCTGCTGTCAGGGTGTCAAATGTAGGAGGCAATCCTGCCTTGCGTGGCTTGTCTCCCAAGTCTTCAGGTAGCTCGTGCGTCCCATGTTTTCATGCTGTGCCTCACCAAGCAGCTCCCGTGGTTTCCATGGAGTACCTCAGACAGTCAGCCAACATGGAGCATGCTGCTTACAGAGCGTCTCAAAACTTGCTCCCTTTTCACGAGGCTGTTCACATCTCCAGTTACAAAGCATTATAGTTGTTCGAAAAAGCTACCTAGCTCGTCTGAACAGGGCGGGGTATGGGCCTAATCGAAACTTCGCCACCAAAGATTGGAAAACGGTCAGCTCGACGAAGAAATGATCCTGTTCTCTGTCAAGTTTGCAGCGCCTCTCCGCATCCACTCAATTCACTTCCTGTTAAAGCACACCACATGCCACAAGGCATACACATGTTGAATGAGAGAATGAGTCATCTAGTTTGCTTAAAAAAAAACCAAAAGAAATTATCTTTCCAGAATTTGTCTTAAACGCTGGAAGCGCTGTACTTGGTGGCCAAGAGTTTAATGCGAGCACTTCAAATTCAGTGGGCTCTGGGATGAAACTTGGATGCCATGCTCTCAGACATGCATGGAGTTGATAAGAAAAAAAAAAAACTTCAAGATATTCCGCTGTCCCTTACAAAATGTGTGAGGATGTTCATTGCTTTTGACGAGGTGGCTGAGAGGTTAAGGCGATGGACTGCTAATCCATTGTGCTCTGCACGCGTGGGTTCGAATCCCACCTTCGTCGCTTGTGTGTTTTAGGCGGTTCCTAGAATGCCTCACGCTATTGCAGTGTCTTTTTCGTCAAGAAGACCTACAAGCAGCGCTTTTACACAGGTCCATGAGCCTGACTGGAGACACGTAGCACTGGTCATGCGCCTTTTGCTCCCAGGTTCATCTGTTTGAACTATGTCAACATGAGATTTAAGGCAGTTGACAGTCGATCCACTGTGCATAACCCATGTAGGTATGGATTCTTTTGTCATCAACAAGAGCGTGCTCAACCAATTTTGGTAATGAACGAAGGGCAGCCATTATTGCCTAATCTTTGCACGTTCGCTCTCTTTATTTTGTGATTTTCCATGGTCGCTTCCTTCATCTGTTGGTAGCGTGGCCGAGCGGTCTAAGGCGCTGGATTAAGGCTCCAGTCTCTTCGGAGGCGTGGGTTGGAATCCCACCGCTGCCAGGACCTGCTTTTGATTCGACTTCTGCATTGACAGTTGGCCGAAGGTCACTAAATGGGTCACTTCCAGCGGTATTTCTCCTGGAATGCTCATGCGCTAGCTCTCTTCATCAAAGTGTTTCGATAGCTTCTGCAGCCCGGCTTATGCTAAAGGATCGTTAGCCTCACCACAGCTGTTTTTCGTGGTCATGCCTGCTTTCCTTGTTCTCCCTTGGAATGTCTCAATCAACAGCTTAACTCTGATATCCCCTCACAAGCCCCTTTGGGATTTTGAGTCCAGTCTACCAAAAGGCATGCTTTCCAAGCCCACCATTGCCAGGGAGCCTATTGTGGGGTTTGTAATGTCATTCTTCCGAAAGGATTTAAACAGCTCTAGGCTCCCATGCTTTAATGCTCCACCTGTAACTACAACTCACAACAAATAGCACTTACCAAATGATTCAAACAGATCGAAGCTGCTGTCAGGGTGTCAAATGTAGGAGGCAATCCTGCCTTGCGTGGCTTGTCTCCCAAGTCTTCAGGTAGCTCGTGCGTCCCATGTTTTCATGCTGTGCCTCACCAAGCAGCTCCCGTGGTTTCCATGGAGTACCTCAGACAGTCAGCCAACATGGAGCATGCTGCTTACAGAGCGTCTCAAAACTTGCTCCCTTTTCACGAGGCTGTTCACATCTCCAGTTACAAAGCATTATAGTTGTTCGAAAAAGCTACCTAGCTCGTCTGAACAGGGCGGGGTATGGGCCTAATCGAAACTTCGCCACCAAAGATTGGGAAACGGTCAGCTCGACGAAGAAATGATCCTGTTCTCTGTCAAGTTTGCAGCGCCTCTCCGCATCCACTCAATTCACTTCATGTTAAAGCACACCACATGCCACAAGGCATACACATGTTGAATGAGAGAATGAGTCATCTAGTTTGCTCAAAAAAAAGAAAAGAAATGATCTTTCCAGAATTTGTCTTAAACGCTGGAAGCGCTGTACTTGGTGGCCAAGAGTTTAATGCGAGCACTTCAAATTCAGTGGGCTCTGGGATGAAACTTGGATGCCATGCTCTCAGACATGCATAGAGTTGATAAGAAAAAAAACAACTTCAAGATATTCCGCTGTCCCTTACAAAATGTGTGAGGATGTTCATTGCTTTCGACGAGGTGGCCGAGAGGTTAAGGCGATGAACTGCTAATCCATTCTGCTCTGCACGCGTGGGTTCGAATCCCACCTTCGTCGCTTGTGTGTTTTAGGCGGTTCCTAGAATGCCTCACGCTATTGCAGTGTCTTTTTCGTCAAGAAGACCTACAAGCAGCGCTTTTACACAGGTCCATGAGCCTGACTGGAGACACGTAGCACTGGTCATGCGCCTTTTGCTCCCAGGTTCATCTGTTTGAACTATGTCAACATGAGATTTAAGGCAGTTGACAGTCGATCCACTGTGCATAACCCATGTAGGTATGGATTCTTTTGTCATCAACAAGAGCGTGCTCAACCAATTTTGGTAATGAACGAAGGGCAGCCATTATTGCCTAATCTTTGCACGTTCGCTCTCTTTATTTTGTGATTTTCCATGGTCGCTTCCTTCATCTGTTGGTAGCGTGGCCGAGCGGTCTAAGGCGCTGGATTAAGGCTCCAGTCTCTTCGGAGGCGTGGGTTCGAATCCCACCGCTGCCAGGACCTGCTTTTGATTCGACTTCTGCATTGACAGTTGGCCGAAGGTCACTAAATGGGTCACTTCCAGCGGTATTTCTCCTGGAATGCTCATGCGCTAGCTCTCTTCATCAAAGTGTTTCGATAGCTTCTGCAGCCCGGCTTATGCTAAAGGATCGTTAGCCTCACCACAGCTGTTTTTCGTGGTCATGCCTGCTTTCCTTGTTCTCCCTTGGAATGTCTCAATCAACAGCTTAACTCTGATATCCCCTCACAAGCCCCTTTGGGATTTTGAGTCCAGTCTACCAAAAGGCATGCTTTCCAAGCCCACCATTGCCAGGGAGCCTATTGTGGGGTTTGTAATGTCATTCTTCCGAAAGGATTTAAACAGCTCTAGGCTCCCATGCTTTAATGCTCCACCTGTAACTACAACTCACAACAAATAGCACTTACCAAATGATTCAAACAGATCGAAGCTGCTGTCAGGGTGTCAAATGTAGGAGGCAATCCTGCCTTGCGTGGCTTGTCTCCCAAGTCTTCAGGTAGCTCGTGCGTCCCATGTTTTCATGCTGTGCCTCACCAAGCAGCTCCCGTGGTTTCCATAGAGTACCTCAGACAGTCAGCCAACATGGAGCATGCTGCTTACAGAGCGTCTCAAAACTTGCTCCCTTTTCACGAGGCTGTTCACATCTCCAGTTACAAAGCATTATAGTTGTTCGAAAAAGCTACCTAGCTCGTCTGAACAGGGCGGGGTATGGGCCTAATCGAAACTTCGCCACCAAAGATTGGGAAACGGTCAGCTCGACGAAGAAATGATCCTGTTCTCTGTCAAGTTTGCAGCGCCTCTCCGCATCCACTCAATTCACTTCCTGTTAAAGCACACCACATGCCACAAGGCATACACATGTTGAATGAGAGAATGAGTCATCTAGTTTGCTTAAAAAAAAGAAAAGAAATGATCTTTCCAGAATTTGTCTTAAACGCTGGAAGCGCTGTACTTGGTGGCCAAGAGTTTAATGCGAGCACTTCAAATTCAGTGGGCTCTGGGATGAAACTTGGATGCCATGCTCTCAGACATGCATGGAGTTGATAAGAAAAAAAAAACAACTTCAAGATATTCCGCTGTCCCTTACAAAATGTGTGAGGATGTTCATTGCTTTCGATGAGGTGGCCGAGAGGTTAAGGCGATGGACTGCTAATCCATTGTGCTCTGCACGCGTGGGTTCGAATCCCACCTTCGTCGCTTGTGTGTTTTAGGTGGTTCCTAGAATGCCTCACGCTATTGCAGTGTCTTTTTCGTCAAGAAGACCTACAAGCAGCGCTTTTACACAGGTCCATGAGCCTGACTGGAGACACGTAGCTCTGGTCATGCGCCTTTTGCTCCCAGGTTCATCTGTTTGAACTATGTCAACATGAGATTTAAGGCAGTTGACAGTCGATCCACTGTGCATAACCCATGTAGGTATGGATTCTTTTGTCATCAACAAGAGCGTGCTCAACCAATTTTGGTAATGAACGAAGGGCAGCCATTATTGCCTAATCTTTGCACGTTCGCTCTCTTTATTTTGTGATTTTCCATGGTCGCTTCCTTCATCTGTTGGTAGCGTGGCCGAGCGGTCTAAGGCGCTGGATTAAGGCTCTAGTCTCTTCGGAGGCGTGGGTTCGAATCCCACCGCTGCCAGGACCTGCTTTTGATTCGACTTCTGCATTGACAGTTGGCCGAAGGTCACTAAATGGGTCACTTACAGCGGTATTTCTCCTGGAATGCTCATGCGCTAGCTCTCTTCATCAAAGTGTTTCGATAGCTTCTGCAGCCCGGCTTATGCTAAAGGATCGTTAGCCTCACCACAGCTGTTTTTCGTGGTCATGCCTGCTTTCCTTGTTCTTCCTTGGAATGTCTCAATCAACAGCTTAACTCTGATATCCCCTCACAAGCCCCTTTGGGATTTTGAGTCCAGTCTACCAAAAGGCATGCTTTCCAAGCCCACCATTGCCAGGGAGCCTATTGTGGGGTTTGTAATGTCATTCTTCCGAAAGGATTTAAACAGCTCTAGGCTCCCATGCTTTAATGCTCCACCTGTAACTACAACTCACAACAAATAGCACTTACCAAATAATTCAAACAGATCGAAGCTGCTGTCAGGGTGTCAAATGTAGGAGGCAATCCTGCCTTGCGTGGCTTGTCTCCCAAGTCTTCAGGTAGCTCGTGCGTCCCATGTTTTCATGCTGTGCCTCACCAAGCAGCTCCCGTGGTTTCCATGGAGTACCTCAGACAGTCAGCCAACATGGAGCATGCTGCTTACAGAGCGTCTCAAAACTTGCTCCCTTTTCACGAGGCTGTTCACATCTCCAGTTACAAAGCATTATAGTTGTTCGAAAAAGCTACCTAGCTCGTCTGAACAGGGCGAGGTATGGGCCTAATCGAAACTTCGCCACCAAAGATTGGAAAACGGTCAGCTCGACGAAGAAATGATCCTGTTCTCTGTCAAGTTTGCAGCGCCTCTCCGCATCCACTCAATTCACTTCCTGTTAAAGCACACCACATGCCACAAGGCATACACATGTTGAATGAGAGAATGAGTCATCTAGTTTGCTTAAAAAAAAAACAAAAGAAATGATCTTTCCAGAATTTGTCTTAAACGCTGGAAGCGCTGTACTTGGTGGCCAAGAGTTTAATGCGAGCACTTCAAATTCAGTGGGCTCTGGGATGAAACTTGGATGCCATGCTCTCAGACATGCATGGAGTTGATAAGAAAAAAAAAAAACTTCAAGATATTCCGCTGTCCCTTACAAAATGTGTGAGGATGTTCATTGCTTTCGACGAGGTGGCCGAGAGTTTAAGGCGATGGACTGCTAATCCATTGTGCTCTGCACGCGTGGGTTCGAATCCCACCTTCGTCGCTTGTGTGTTTTAGGCGGTTCCTAGAATGCCTCACGCTATTGCAGTGTCTTTTTCGTCAAGAAGACCTACAAGCAGCGCTTTTACACAGGTCCATGAGCCTGACTGGAGACACGTAGCACTGGTCATGCGCCTTTTGCTCCCAGGTTCATCTGTTTGAACTATGTCAACATGAGATTTAAGGCAGTTGACAGTCGATCCACTGTGCATAACCCATGTAGGTATGGATTCTTTTGTCATCAACAAGAGCGTGCTCAACCAATTTTGGTAATGAACGAAGGGCAGCCATTATTGCCTAATCTTTGCACGTTCGCTCTCTTTATTTTGTGATTTTCCATGGTCGCTTCCTTCATCTGTTGGTAGCGTGGCCGAGCGGTCTAAGGCGCTGGATTAAGGCTCCAGTCTCTTCGGAGGCGTGGGTTCGAATCCCACCGCTGCCAGGACCTGCTTTTGATTCGACTTCTGCATTGACAGTTGGCCGAAGGTCACTAAATGGGTCACTTCCAGCGGTATTTCTCCTGGAATGCTCATGCGCTAGCTCTCTTCATCAAAGTGTTTCGATAGCTTCTGCAGCCCGGCTTATGCTAAAGGATCGTTAGCCTCACCACAGCTGTTTTTCGTGGTCATGCCTGCTTTCCTTGTTCTCCCTTGGAATGTCTCAATCAACAGCTTAACTTTGATATCCCCTCACAAGCCCCTTTGGGATTTTGAGTCCAGTCTACCAAAAGGCATGCTTTCCAAGCCCACCATTGCCAGGGAGCCTATTGTGGGGTTTGTAATGTCATTCTTCCGAAAGGATTTAAACAGCTCTAGGCTCCCATGCTTTAATGCTCCACCTGTAACTACAACTCACAACAAATAGCACTTACCAAATGATTCAAACAGATCGAAGCTGCTGTCAGAGTGTCAAATGTAGGAGGCAATCCTGCCTTGCGTGGCTTGTCTCCCAAGTCTTCAGGTAGCTCGTGCGTCCCATGTTTTCATGCTGTGCCTCACCAAGCAGCTCCCGTGGTTTCCATGGAGTACCTCAGACAGTCAGCCAACATGGAGCATGCTGCTTACAGAGCGTCTCAAAACTTGCTCCCTTTTCACGAGGCTGTTTACATCTCCAGTTACAAAGCATTATAGTTGTTCGAAAAAGCTACCTAGCTCGTCTGAACAGGGCGGGGTATGGGCCTAATCGAAACTTCGCCACCAAAGATTGGGAAACGGTCAGCTCGACGAAGGAATGATCCTGTTCTCTGTCAAGTTTGCAGCGCCTCTCCGCATCCACTCAATTCACTTCCTGTTAAAGCACACCACATGCCACAAGGCATACACATGTTGAATGAGAGAATGGATGAATGGGATGAAACTTGGATGCCATGCTCTCAGACGTGCATGGAGTTGATAAGAAAAAAAAACAACTTCAAGATATTCCGCTGTCCCTGACAAAATGTGTGAGGATTTTCCTTGGTTTCGACGAGGTGGCCGAAAGGTTAAGGCGATGGACTGCTAATCTATTGTGCTCTGCATGCGTGGGGTCAAATCCCACCTTCGTCGCTTGTGTGTTTTAGCCGGTTCCTAAAATGCCTCTCGCTATTGCAGTGTCTTTTTCGTCAAGAAGACCTACAAGCAGCACTTTTACACAGGTCCATGAGCCTGACTGGAGACACGTAGCACTGGTCATGCGCCTTTTGCTCCCAGGTTCATCTGTTTGAACTATGTCAACATGAGATTTAAGGCAGTTGACAGTCGATCCACTGTGCATAACCCATGTAGGTATGGAATCTTTTGTCATCAACAAGAGCGTGCTCAACCAATTTTGGTAATGAACGAAGGGCAGCCATTATTGCCTAATCTTTGCACGTTCGCTCTCTTTCTTTTGTGATTTTCCATGGTCGCTTCCTTCATCTGTTGGTAGCGTGGCCGAGCGGTCTAAGGCGCTGGATTAAGGCTCCAGTCTCTTCGGAGGCGTGGGTTCGAGTCCCACCGCTGCCAGGACCTGCTTTTGATTCGACTTCTGCATTGACAGTTGGCCGAAGGTCACTAAATGGGTCACTTCCAGCGGTATTTCTCCTGGAATGCTCATGCGCTAGCTCTCTTCATCAAAGTGTTTCGATAGCTTCTGCAGCCCGGCTTATGCTAAAGGATCGTTAGCCTCACCACAGCTGTTTTTCGTGGTCATGCCTGCTTTCCTTGTTCTCCCTTGGAATGTCTCAATCAACAGCTTAACTCTGATATCCCCGCACAAGCCCCTTTGGGATTTTGAGTCCAGTCTACCAAAAGGCATGCTTTCCAAGCCCACCATTGCCAGGGAGCCTATTGTGGGGTTTGTAATGTCATTCTTCCGAAAGGATTTAAACAGCTCTAGGCTCCCATGCTTTAATGCTCCACCTGTAACTACAACTCACAACAAATAGCACTTACCAAATGATTCAAACAGATCGAAGCTGCTGTCAGAGTGTCAAATGTAGGAGGCAATCCTGCCTTGCGTGGCTTGTCTCCCAAGTCTTCAGGTAGCTCGTGCGTCCCATGTTTTCATGCTGTGCCTCACCAAGCAGCTCCCGTGGTTTCCATGGAGTACCTCAGACAGTCAGCCAACATGGAGCATGCTGCTTACAGAGCGTCTCAAAACTTGCTCCCTTTTCACGAGGCTGTTCACATCTCCAGTTACAA
Organism: Clarias gariepinus; assembly: GCF_024256425.1. Classification (NCBI taxonomy): domain Eukaryota; kingdom Metazoa; phylum Chordata; class Actinopteri; order Siluriformes; family Clariidae; genus Clarias; species Clarias gariepinus. Next base: position 4,491,601 of record NC_071113.1, read on the forward strand.
AGCATTATAGTTGTTCGAAAAAGCTACCTAGCTCGTCTGAACAGGGCGGGGTATGGGCCTAATCGAAACTTCGCCACCAAAGATTGGGAAACGGTCAGCTCGACGAAGGAATGATCCTGTTCTCTGTCAAGTTTGCAGCGCCTCTCCGCATCCACTCAATTCACTTCCTGTTAAAGCACACCACATGCCACAAGGCATACACATGTTGAATGAGAGAATGGATGAATGGGATGAAACTTGGATGCCATGCTCTCAGACGTGCATGGAGTTGATAAGAAAAAAAAACAACCTCAAGATATTCCGCTGTCCCTGACAAAATGTGTGAGGATTTTCCTTGGTTTCGACGAGGTGGCCGAAAGGTTAAGGCGATGGACTGCTAATCTATTGTGCTCTGCATGCGTGGGGTCAAATCCCACCTTCGTCGCTTGTGTGTTTTAGCCGGTTCCTAAAATGCCTCTCGCTATTGCAGTGTCTTTTTCGTCAAGAAGACCTACAAGCAGCACTTTTACACAGGTCCATGAGCCTGACTGGAGACACGTAGCACTGGTCATGCGCCTTTTGCTCCCAGGTTCATCTGTTTGAACTATGTCAACATGAGATTTAAGGCAGTTGACAGTCGATCCACTGTGCATAACCCATGTAGGTATGGAATCTTTTGTCATCAACAAGAGCGTGCTCAACCAATTTTGGTAATGAACGAAGGGCAGCCATTATTGCCTAATCTTTGCACGTTCGCTCTCTTTCTTTTGTGATTTTCCATGGTCGCTTCCTTCATCTGTTGGTAGCGTGGCCGAGCGGTCTAAGGCGCTGGATTAAGGCTCCAGTCTCTTCGGAGGCGTGGGTTCGAATCCCACCGCTGCCAGGACCTGCTTTTGATTCGACTTCTGCATTGACAGTTGTTTTTCGTGGTCATGCCTGCTTTCCTTGTTCTCCCTTGGAATGTCTCAATCAACAGCTTAACTCTGATATCCCCTCACAAGCCCCTTTGGGATTTTGAGTCCAGTCTACCAAAAGGCATGCTTTCCAAGCCCACCATTGCCAGGGAGCCTATTGTGGGGTTTGTAATGTCATTCTTCCGAAAGGATTTAAACAGCTCTAGGCTCCCATGCTTTAATGCTCCACCTGTAACTACAACTCACAACAAATAGCACTTACCAAATAATTCAAACAGATCGAAGCTGCTGTCAGGGTGTCAAATGTAGGAGGCAATCCTGCCTTGCGTGGCTTGTCTCCCAAGTCTTCAGGTAGCTCGTGCGTCCCATGTTTTCATGCTGTGCCTCACCAAGCAGCTCCCGTGGTTTCCATGGAGTACCTCAGACAGTCAGCCAACATGGAGCATGCTGCTTACAGAGCGTCTCAAAACTTGCTCCCTTTTCACGAGGCTGTTCACATCTCCAGTTACAAAGCATTATAGTTGTTCGAAAAAGCTACCTAGCTCGTCTGAACAGGGCGGGGTATAGGCCTAATCGAAACTTCGCCACCAAAGATTGGGAAACGATCAGCTCGACGAAGGAATGATCCTGTTCTCTGTCAAGTTTGCAGCGCCTCTCCGCATCCACTCAATTCACTTCCTGTTAAAGCACACCACATGCCACAAGGCATACACATGTTGAATGAGAGAATGGATGAATGGGATGAAACTTGGATGCCATGCTCTCAGACGTGCATGGAGTTGATAAGAAAAAAAAACAACTTCAAGATATTCCGCTGTCCCTGACAAAATGTGTGAGGATTTTCCTTGGTTTCGACGAGGTGGCCGAAAGGTTAAGGGGATGGACTGCTAATCTATTGTGCTCTGCATGCGTGGGGTCAAATCCCACCTTCGTCGCTTGTGTGTTTTAGCCGGTTCCTAAAATGCCTCCCGCTATTGCAGTGTCTTTTTCGTCAAGAAGACCTACAAGCAGCACTTTTACACAGGTCCATGAGCCTGACTGGAGACACGTAGCACTGGTCATGCGCCTTTTGCTCCCAGGTTCATCTGTTTGAACTATGTCAACATGAGATTTAAGGCAGTTGACAGTCGATCCACTGTGCATAACCCATGTAGGTATGGAATCTTTTGTCATCAACAAGAGCGTGCTCAACCAATTTTGGTAATGAACGAAGGGCAGCCATTATTGCCTAATCTTTGCACGTTCGCTCTCTTTCTTTTGTGATTTTCCATGGTCGCTTCCTTCATCTGTTGGTAGCGTGGCCGAGCGGTCTAAGGCGCTGGATTAAGGCTCCAGTCTCTTCGGAGGCGTGGGTTCGAATCCCACCGCTGCCAGGACCTGCTTTTGATTCGACTTCTGCATTGACAGTTGGCCGAAGGTCACTAAATGGGTCACTTCCAGCGGTATTTCTCCTGGAATGCTCATGCGCTAGCTCTCTTCATCAAAGTGTTTCGATAGCTTCTGCAGCCCGGCTTATGCTACAGGATCGTTAGCCTCACCACAGCTGTTTTTCGTGGTCATGCCTGCTTTCCTTGTTCTCCCTTGGAATGTCTCAATCAACAGCTTAACTCTGATATCCCCGCACAAGCCCCTTTGAGATTTTAAGTCCAGTCTACCAAAAGGCATGCTTTCCAAGCCTACCATTGCCAGGGAGCCTATTGTGGGGTTTGTAATGTCATTCTTCCGAAAGGATTTAAACAGCTCTAGGCTCCCATGCTTTAATGCTCCACCTGTAACTACAACTCACAACAAATAGCACTTACCAAATGATTCAAACAGATCGAAGCTGCTGTCAGGGTGTCAAATGTAGGAGGCAATCCTGCCTTGCGTGGCTTGTCTCCCAAGTCTTCAGGTAGCTCGTGCGTCCCATGTTTTCATGCTGTGCCACCAAGCAGCTCCCGTGGTTTCCATGGAGTACCTCAGACAGTCAGCCAACATGGAGCATGCTGCTTACAGAGCGTCTCAAAACTTGCTCCCTTTTCACGAGGCTGTTCACATCTCCAGTTACAAAGCATTATAGTTGTTCGAAAAAGCTACCTAGCTCGTCTGAACAGGGCGGGGTATAGGCCTAATCGAAACTTCGCCACCAAAGATTGGGAAACGGTCAGCTCGACGAAGAAATGATCCTGTTCTCTGTCAAGTTTGCAGCGCCTCTCCGCATCCACTCAATTCACTTCCTGTTAAAGCACACCACATGCCACAAGGCATACACATGTTGAATGAGAGAATGGATGAATGGAATGAAACTTGGATGCCATGCTCTCAGACGTGCATGGAGTTGATAAGAAAAAAAAACAACTTCAAGATATTCCGCTGTCCCTGACAAAATGTGTGAGGATTTTCCTTTGTTTCGACGAGGTGGCCGAAAGGTTAAGGCGATGGACTGCTAATCTATTGTGCTCTGCACGCGTGGGGTCGAATCCCACCTTCGTCGCTTGTGTGTTTTAGCCGGTTCCTAAAATGCCTCACGCTATTGCAGTGTCTTTTTCGTCAAGAAGACCTACAAGCAGCGCTTTTACACAGGTCTATGAGCCTGACTGGAGACACGTAGCACTGGTCATGCGCCTTTTGCTCCCAGGTTCATCTGTTTGAACTATGTCAACGAGAGATTTAGGGCAGTTGACAGTCGATCCACTGTGCATAACCCATGTAGGTATGGAATCTTTTGTCATCAACAAGAGCGTGCTCAACCAATTTTGGTAATGAACGAAGGGCAGCCATTATTGCCTAATCTTTGCACGTTCGCTCTCTTTCTTTTGTGATTTTCCATGGTCGCTTCCTTCATCTGTTGGTAGCGTGGCCGAGCGGTCTAAGGCGCTGGATTAAGGCTCCAGTCTCTTCGGAGGCGTGGGTTCGAATCCCACCGCTGCCAGGACCTGCTTTTGATTCGACTTCTGCATTGACAGTTGGCCGAAGGTCACTAAATGGGTCACTTCCAGCGGTATTTCTCCTGGAATGCTCATGCGCTAGCTCTCTTCATCAAAGTGTTTCGATAGCTTCTGCAGCCCGGCTTATGCTACAGGATCGTTAGCCTCACCACAGCTGTTTTTCGTGGTCATGCCTGCTTTCCTTGTTCTCCCTTGGAATGTCTCAATCAACAGCTTAACTCTGATATCCCCGCACAAGCCCCTTTGAGATTTTAAGTCCAGTCTACCAAAAGGCATGCTTTCCAAGCCTACCATTGCCAGGGAGCCTATTGTGGGGTTTGTAATGTCATTCTTCCGAAAGGATTTAAACAGCTCTAGGCTCCCATGCTTTAATGCTCTACCTGTAACTACAACTCACAACAAATAGCACTTACCAAATGATTCAAACAGATCGAAGCTGCTGTCAGGGTGTCAAATGTAGGAGGCAATCCTGCCTTGCGTGGCTTGTCTCCCAAGTCTTCAGGTAGCTTGTGCGTCCCATGTTTTCATGCTGTGCCACCAAGCAGCTCCCGTGGTTTCCACAAATTCAGTGGGCTCTGGGATGAACCTTTGATGCCATGCTCTCAGACATGCATGGAGTTGATAAGAAAAAAAAACAACTTCAAGACAGTCCGCTGTCTCTTACAAAATGTGTGAGGATGTTCCTTGGTTTCGACGAGGTGGCCGAGAGGTTAAGGCGATGGACTGCTAATCCATTGTGCTCTGCACGTGTGGGTTGGAATCCCACCTTCGTTGCTTGTGTGTTTTAGCCGGTTCCTAGAATGCTTCACGCTATTGCAGTGTCTTTTTCGTCAAGAAGACCTACAAGCAGCGCTTTTACACAGGTCCATGAGCCTGACTGGAGACACGTAGCACTGGTCATGCGCCTTTTGCTCCCAGGTTCATCTGTTTGAACTATGTCAACGAGAGATTTAGGGCAGTTGACAGTCGATCCACTGTGCATAACCCATGTAGGTATGGAATCTTTTGTCATCAACAAGAGCGTGCTCAACCAATTTTGGTAATGAACGAAGGGCAGCCATTATTGCCTAATCTTTGCACGTTCGCTCTCTTTCTTTTGTGATTTTCCATGGTCGCTTCCTTCATCTGTTGGTAGCGTGCCCGAGCGGTCTAAAGCGCTAGATTAAGGCTCCAGTCTCTTCGGAGGCGTGGGTTTGAATCCCACCGCTGCCAGGACCTGCTTTTGATTCGACTTCTTGACAGTTGGCCGAAGGTCACTAAATGGGTCACTTCCAGCGGTATTTCTCCTGGAATGCTCATGCGCTAGCTCTCTTCATCAAAGTGTTTCGATAGCTTCTGCAGCCCGGCTTGTAGGTGCATGTTATTCACAAGTTCTGACGCGTGTCTTTAGTTACACAGTGTCACTGACGACATCAGACGTTTCGTTGATTACTTTGTCTCTTGTTTATTTTCAACATCAAAAACAACGGTTGTTACAGTTTCTTGCATGAATCCACTGTAGTCACGACAAGTCGCTTGCTGTGTTCTGTAGCTTCGATAGATTACAGTTACAACAACTTATTTTACTGTATTCCTTTTAGCTAACCGTCTCACGGTCAAAAGCTTGTGTGCTCCACACCTTTCTGTATCCTTCCGTGTCTTAACAACAACTACAACTAACGTGCGTGATAGACATGGAACTGCATAACTGTGGGATGATGTCACAGAACAACCCATGAAATGATGCCACAATACAAATTATATGTATGATACTTAATGCTTAATGCTTAACTAATAAACTGAAATAAGATAAACATAACAACAAATCACAAGAATGAAATATGGCCCTTACATTTCCAGCCCCTAATTGACAGGCAGGAAGACTGACAATTACACACATTTTTTTGTTTTGTTGTTTTTTCTTTTTTTTTTTACAAAAAAATTTACTATATTGGAAGATTACTATATAAGATTACTATATAGCGCAACTGCTTGACTATGACTAGAGACAGACTTCAAGCAGTCGTCTACATAAAGGTTTTTAAGTACTGTGTTGACTGCCTCGGCAGATGCATTGCTGCGGTTTTCTTCTGCTGTTTTCCTAAGGGCGAAGTTAGCTACACATGGAGATGATTTTGCACCAAACAAATGAACAACCATTTTATACTCAACCAAGTCCTGACTCACGTCTCCATTCGGCCACCACAGAAAACGCAACAAGTCTGTGTCCTTTTCCGGAACTCTGACCTGATAGTACATGGCTTCCACATCTGCCATCATGGCAACTTCTTCTTGTCTAAAGCGTGCGAGCACCCCAATGAGTGAGTTTGTCAGGTCGGGTCCCTGCAGAAGCTCGCTATTTAATGATATTCCCTGATAGCTGGCAGCACAGTCAAAGACTACCCTTAGCTTTTTCTTTTGAGGATGGTACACACCATGGTGAGGTATGTACCACACTTGCCCGTCTTGTCGACTTAGGTGGGGTGTGGGGACCTTGACTGCTTGACCCTTCTTAAACATGTCATTCATGAAGTTTAAATACTCTTTGTGAAAGGATACTCTTTGTAAAAGGAGCTTTCTTAAATGGGAGACCGATGTAGAAGTGATTATCGTAAATTGCAGGGAGTTAGTTACAGAGTCTAAAAACTGATAGTCCTCTTGTGACAACTCAGCTTTGCCATCACAGTTCCGTTCAGGAAAATCATGGTTGTACTGTTGTATCAGCATTTGTTCCACACTTTCGATGGAAACTCTATTGACTGCAACGCTCACTTGCTCATTGTCACATGTGCCTTCCTCGACCGACTCTCGAAGAGGTCCATTTATGGTCCATCCAAGAGCAGTCTTTACTGCATATGGCCCATTGTGCCTGCTGTTAATTACTCGCCATGGTTCTAGGAGCCTGTGCTCTTTGTTACCTATGAGAATTTCAACTCCAGCATTAATGTAAGGCAGTTTTACTTCGCTGAGGTATGGCCACTTATCAATGTTGTGCTGTTGTGGAATATTTTCCACTGAGACTGGGATACTCTTTTGTGTGAACACTTTGGGGAGTTCAACAAAGGTGTTTTCTTCCAGACTGCTAACCTCTAGATCAGTAAGCACGTAACTTTCTACTTGTTTCCTCGCGTTCATGGTGCTTAACATGATGTCAATTTTTTTACCTTGTACGTTTAATCGCCTTGCTAATGACTCTGTACAAAAGGTAGCAGAGCTACCTGGGTCCATAAAGGCGTATACTTTTACTGTCTTGTTGCCTTTCTTGGACTTTATTTTAACAGGGACTATGGAGAGAATACAGTCATCTCCAGCCCCGATACACACACTCGTTTCGTGACTCGCTGTAACAGGCAATGTTTGAACTGGTTCGGTTTCGTCAGCCTTTACGATCGCTGAGCTGTGTCTTTTGCTGCAATGTGTAGCATGCGAGGATGTTTCTTTGAGCACAACTGACATGTAATTTTCTTTGTGCAGTCTTTGCTTAAATGTCCTTTTACTAAACAGCCAAAGCAGAATCCATTCTTTTTTAGAAAGTCCAATTTGACCGTATATGTCTCATTGTTAAACTTGTGGCATTCGTCTAGGGTATGATCTTGCTCACAGGATGCACAAGGTTTAGTGAAGGCACTAATAACTAATGCACCACTACTCTTTACTGTGATTGAGTCTTTATGATTTTTACCAACCTGTTTTACGCCGGTCGCAAAGCTGCTACCTCTCTTTTCTTCCATTTTTTGCTTGAATCCTGAAGGGGATTTGTTGCTGTGCTTTTTACCACTAGTCGTTGTACCACTAGTCGAAACGTTCAGATCTCCAAAAAGTGGGTTAGACATTACCTTTGCTTCCCGTTCTACGAATTTCATCAGCTGCACGAACTTAGCTGTTTCTTCATTGCGCTCTTCATACTCGTATACGTGGCTTCTCCATTTTTCACGCAATTTGTAGGGCAGTTTTGAGGCAACACTCCTCAGGTTGGTAGCATTGTCTAGCTCATCCATGTAATTAATGCTTGACATGGTATTGTAACATTTTACTAGGAACAGGGAGAAAGTTTTTAGCGACTTTCCGTCCTCTGACTTTATTTCCGGCCAGTTGAGTGCCTTTTGCATCAGCGTGTAGCGATTATTTGTCTATTTCCGAAATTGTCATGTAACAGTTTCATAGCCTCTGCGTAACCACGATGTTCTGTCATGAGCTGGCAGCTTCTCACTAGGTCCTTAGGCTGTCCTTCAGTATATTGCTCGAGAAAGAACAGCCTTTCATGATTGCTATCAGTTTTGGTTTCGATGGCATGTTTAAAAGCTCTTACGAAGGACGTGAACTCAAGAGGGTCACCATGGAATGGAGGAACGTTGCGCGGAAGTAAGGAATGTTGCCTCTGACTCTTTGCAAACATTTCTGTAAGATCTGCCTGAAGTGGCATCCTACCCTGAGGCTCCACTATGTCAGTGTTGTAAAGTGAGTGTTCGTTACCTTGGGTGGGCCGTTCCATTAGGGTGCTTGACATTATGGGTTTGACACTCACGGGCATGCTTAAGTGGGTTGCTCGGAGGCGTGATGGCAGCTCAAGATATTTCGTTGCCGAACTGTGGTTGCAGTGGTCTTTGTGCTCCGGTTTGGAAGCGCATGCACCACGCGTTTCGATGGTCACGTCCTGTCTTGCAGGACCTTGCCGTTCTACACAACCCTGATACACTTTTATTTTTGCATCACTTCCTCTATTTCTAACGCCTGCCGTTGCTCTAAGATTGCTGCTTCAGCCAGCAAGGATGCTCTGTCAGCTTCTGCCTGTTTTAGCCGAGCTAAGGATGCTGTAGATGTTGAGGACCTTTTGGATGCTACCGTCACTACGCTTCCGTGCTTGTTAGGAGCGAGCGCCCTTAGTTCCACCATTGACACACTGTCCTCTGGTAAAACTCCGTCGTCGAATGTTTGAGGCGGCTTAGAGCGGTTCTGAATTTCTGTTATCCACGTCTCTACCCTTTTCCTGAATTCTGTGGCGCACAGCAGTTTAGACATATACCAGTTTCGCCGGTCATGTTCGTGTTCGTTTTCGTTTAGGTGCAATCGCACATCCCTATTGCTTTCAACAAAGTTCTCCAGTAGCGCCTTGTATTTCGTATGGTATTTGGTTTCAACGTCATACAGATTGCAGGCATCATACATAAGCAACTCTAATTCGCCAGTTAATGCAGTCAATTGACTCCACTTGCCTTCTCTGGCGTTCTTCAGTTCGTGAAGCTTGTCTGCGGCTTCTTTGTCGTCGGGCGCCATCACATGCTCAGGTTCGGCGACAGCAGCGTTGTCCTCGCCGTCTGACATAGTGAAATTTAAAGCAGGCAAAGTCCGTTTATCGCTTTCGGTTTCGGTTGCTCGTTGGCAGTCGATGCGCGTTTTTGAAGTCGCACGTGCGCTCTTCACTCCACGTTCACACTCTTAAATCACTTATCTTCATTTCTGCGGCGGAGCCAAGCTTTTGACTTTATTGTAGGTGCATGTTATTCACAAGTTCTGACGCGTGTCTTTAGTTACACAGTGTCACTGACGACATCAGACGTTTCGTTGATTTCTTTGTCTCTTGTTTATTTTCAACATCAAAAACAACGGTTGTTACAGTTTCTTGCATGAATCCACTTATGCATAGTCACGACAAGTCGCTTGCTGTGTTCTGTAGCTTCGATAGATTACAGTTACAACAACTTATTTTACTGTATTCCTTTTAGCTTACTGTCTCACGGTCAAAAGCTTGTGTGCTCCACACCTTTCTGTATCCTTCCATGTCCTAACAACAACTACAACTAACGTGCGTGATAGACATGGAACTGCATAACTGTGGGATGATGTCACAGAACAACCCATGAAATGATGTCACAATACAAATTATATGTATGATACTTAATGCTTAATGCTTAACTGATAAACTGAAATAAGATAAACATAACAACAAATCACAAGAATGAAATATGGCCCTTACACGGCTTATGCTAAAGGATCGTTAGCCTCACCACAGCTGTTTTTCGTGGTCATGCCTGCTTTCCTTGTTCTCCCTTGGAATGTCTCAATCGACAGCTTAACTCTGATATCCCCTCACAAGCCCCTTTGGGATTTTGAGTCCAGTCTACCAAAAAGGCATGCTTTCCAAGCCCACCATTGCCAGGGAGCCTATTGTGGGGTTTGTAATGTCATTCTTCCGAAAGGATTTAAACAGCTCTAGGCTCCCATGCTTTAATGCTCCACCTGTAACTACAACTTACAACAAATAGCACTTACCAAATGATTCAAACAGATCAAAGCTGCTGTCAGGGTGTCAAATGTAGGAGGCAATCCTGCCTTGTGTGGCTTGTCTCCCAAGTCTTCAGGTAGCTCGTGCGTCCCATGTTTTCTTGCTGTGCCACCAAGCAGCTCCCGTGGTTTCCATGGAGTACCTCAGACAGTCAGCCAACATGGAGCATGCTGCTTACAGAGCGTCTCAAAACTTGCTCCCTTTTCACGAGGCTGTTCACATCTCCAGTTACAAAACATTATGGTTGGTCGAAAAAGCTACCTAACTCGTCTGAACAGGGCGGGGTATAGGCCTAATCGAAACTTCGCCACCAAACATTGGGAAACGGTCAGCTCGATGAAGAAATGATCCTGTTCTCTGTCAAGTTTGCAGCGCCTCTCCGCATCCACTCAATTCACTTCCTGTTAAAGCACACCACATGCCACAAGGCATACACATGTTGAATGAGAGAATGAGTCATCTAGTTTGCTCAAAAAAAAGAAAAGAAATGATCTTTCCAAAATTTGTCTTAAACGCTGGAAGCGCTGTACTTGGTGGCCAAGAGTTTAATGCGAGCACTTCAAATTCAGTGGGCTCTGGGATAAAACTTGGATGCCATGCTCTCAGACATGCATGGAGTTGATAAGAAAAAAAAACAACTTCAAGATATTCCGCTGTCCCTTACAAAATGTGTGAGGATGTTTCTTGGTTTTGACGAGGTGGCCGAGGGGTTAAGGCGATGGACTGCTAATCCATTGTGCTCTGCACGTGTGGGTTCGAATCCCACCTATTGCAGTGTCTTTTTCATCAAGAAGACCTACAAGCAGCGCTTTTACACAGGTCCATGAGCCTGACTGGAGACACGTAGCACTGGTCATGCGCCTTTTGCTCCCAGGTTCATCTGTTTGAACTATGTCAACATGAGATTTAAGGCAGTTGACAGTCGATCCACTGTGCATAACCCATGTAGGTATGGATTCTTTTGTCATTAACAAGAGCGTGCTCAACCAATTTTGGTAATGAACGAAGGGCAGCCATTATTGCCTAATCTTTGCACGTTCGCTCTCTTTCTTTTGTGATTTTCCATGGTCGCTTCCTTCATCTGTTGGTAGCGTGGCCGAGCGGCCTAAGGCGCTGGATTAAGGCTCCAGTCTTTTCGGAGGCGTGGGTTCGAATCCCACCGCTGCCAGGACCTGCTTTTGATTCGACTTCTGCATTGACAGTTGGCCGAAGGTCACTAAATGGGTCACTTCCAGCGGTATTTCTCCTGGAATGCTCATGCGCTAGCTCTCTATATCAAAGTGTTTCGATAGCTTCTGCAGCCCGGCTTATGCTAAAGGATCGTTAGCCTCACCACTGCTGTTTTTCGTGGTCATGCCTGCTTTCCTTGTTCTCCCTTGGAATGTCTCAATCGACAGCTTAACTCTGATATCCCCTCACAAGCCCCTTTGAGTTTTTGAGTCCAGTCTACCAAAAGAATGCTTTTCAAGCCCACCATTGCCAGGGAGCCTATTGTGGGGTTTGTAATGTCATTCTTCCGAAAGGATTTAAACAGCTCTAAATAGCACACAGTAACTAGTACACAGTAGGAGTTATTGTAACTGACTGTAAAAAGTTAGCAAGCACAACAAAAATAAGCTACACCTACTTGGTTTATAAGTTTTTTTTTATGGTTTTACTTGGTTTTACTTAGACTACCTCAAGTTCAGTTCTGCCACTTGGACCGGCGGCCGCCTCGGGTCTCTCCTCCTCCTGCCTTCCCTTTCACTCTTCAACCTCCGGCTGCTGGCCTCCATCACTTGCTAATTTTACTGAAGTGGAAGCTCCACTATAGCCACCAAACAACTGTGATATTTTAGCACATTTGGCAGCATCTGCCTGAAGGGCTAGTTTTTTTTTGGCCCTAATTTTTTCGGCTCCTCCTGCTGCTTTGCGTTTTTTGTTCTCTATTTTTGTTCAGCAATGATTTGTGATTGCTGAGCCGTTGCAAGGGGGAGGGTGCATCTGACCTCCTCGGCTGTAATTGGTCCAGCCCAGAGTCGATCATGACCAATCCGCCACTTTTAATAGTTTATAACGTTACAAAAAAAAAAAAAAACATCGGCGGCCGGCCCACAAAAGACGAAAATCACCATCGGCCCACCGGGCAAATGCCCGGTATGCCCTATGGCCAGTCCAGCCATGCATATCAGTGTATAGTTAGTGTGATTTGAGAAGTGCTATAACTCCACCTGCCACAGTCAGCCCAGTGGAACAATCTGACTACATGTGAAGTGCCATGAAAAAGTATTTGCCCCTTCCTATTTTTTTTCTTTGCATATTTGTCACACTTGTATAGGTGGAATTTCACCTAAACACTTTAGGTGAGAACGTATAGGTTTATATGTATAGGTGAGAACAGCTTGGGGAGATTCACACTTGGGGAGAGTGAATAATTTGCATTTGAATGTTGTCTGGCATTGTAAGCACACGCAATAGGATCAATAGGATTAATAGGAATAGGAGGCACTAAAGAGGAGGATTTTAATTAAGACTATAAAAAAAATTAACCTGCGTCTATTTTTAGGTGTGCCAGCTGCCACTTTTTAGTAAGAAGTTTTCAATACAAATCTTATAATGCCCACATGACATGCTGGTGAGCTATCCATGCCAATGATCCCGGGCTTGCACCCTGCGCTATAAAATACAAGTACGACGGCCATCCGCGGACAGCAGCTCCTGCCTCCGTCCGCTTGCGCTGGCTCTTCTTTGAAGTTCCTGGGGCGCGTTCCATTTGCCCCGTTTGCATGCCGCACTTCCGTGTTGTTGTGCGTGCGTCTCACTCACACCGCGTAGTAAAATCCACTGTAAACCAACAAACCCCTAGTATTTTATAGCGCGGGTTGCAAGCCCGGGATCTTTAGCAAGGAGAGCTTTTCTTTACCATTCGTTTTCCTAATTCCGCAGCCCCGCTGCTTCGCATATCTGAAGGAGAGGCCGCCTAACTAGTGAGCGAGAAGCAATATTGATTTGGGCGCACGCCGTGACAGGCTGAAAAAAAAACAATTGTCCTCAAAAATGTAACAGATGAGGACTCAGATTAATGTGCAAAAACTATATAATAAAACTATATAAGACTACATGCCTTTATAAGACTCAACTTTTATTTAAGCGCACTCACAATAACGAAAAAATTTTGTGATTTTGTAAATGTTTGAAAGCAAATAAGGTGCGCTATTCTGTATTGTTTTTGGTGAACTTGAGCGCATCATAAAATTAACGCAAACGTTTTTTAAATGGTTAGAGTCAGTCTGCTTGCTGTGCGCTCTACTTCTGCCGGTGCGCTCTGGAAAACTTTATGCATGCGGCTGAGCGCTGATTAAAACTATGGAGTAAATTAAAGAGGAGAATCACGATGCCGAATCAAAGTCCTGAGCCCAAACCTCATTTAAATTAAATTAACAAATATTATAAATAAAAAAAAAACAATAGCCCACGTTTAGAAACCGTTTATAAATTCTTTCCGACATGAGTTGGCCCGGTGTTATGCGCAGCGCGCCGGGAGATTTCCTGAAGCTCTGAAATCACTGGAGCATTTTTTCTAAATAGATGCTATCTTTAATAACTGATGGAGGTTTTAAGCTGTATACAAATGCATTTTTGAGGGGTTTAAAACAAATTAATAAGTCCGAGCAGACATACATAAAAGGTGAGAAGTGAGTACCTGAGCGTGCTGTCGCGTTGTACAGTATATACTGTACAACATGCGTTTATCAACCTTTTGATAAAAACGCTGCCTTTTGTAAAGTGAAAGTACTTTACAAAAGATGAACAGCTTTATTTCAGTCATGAATTCACAATCACATCACATTCCAGCTATCATTTCCAGCCGTGGTTAAATAATGGATTAAATAATTATTAAATGCTGGACACAAACAGCAAATATGATTATTATAAAAAGTTCATGTTCATAAATAATATTTACTTACTATAATAATATATATATAGTTCTTTTATGTTTTCTGATGATGTCGACACATTTTTACGTTTTAAATAAGATATGTTGGCATATTCACGAATCAGGACATTCGCATAGTCGCCCTCGGCTTGCTCATGTTGTGGAAATTAATTGAAGACTCAGGCTTTTGTTTCAGAAGATAACGACCTTTATTTATTATGCAATAACGGCCGGGGGAGACTGCAGTGTCACACTGATCTTTGAGTGCTCTTCCCTTTAAATACTCCATACAATGCAGCTGATTCCGTATACAGTGATGTTTTACAACAGCTGAGTTTCTTTAAATTCCCCAGTTCTATGTATACCTCACCTTCCTGGGCAAGCACATTCCAGGAGGCCTTATATGGTTAGTTTTTGCACGTACGATTCTCTATCCTATGTATAGCTTGGATTCTTAGGCAAGCACTTCTCAAATTTACTACAGAAAATGACCATTATATTCTGATGGGTACCTAAAAGTGAGTGAATTCACATAAAACTAAATAGAAATTACTACTCACTGGATTTTATCAATAACCAGCCTATGTATTCGCACTCTAGGGGAGTATCAGCCAAACGTCTCTTTCCTTACTTTTGACAACTAGGACAAGAGTAAAAGACTGACCTTCATGACATCATACTTTTCATAAGCTATAACATGTTTTACAATGCAACTAATACAGTGACTTTCTAGGCATATGCTAGTTGGATAATGTACACAATCTAAAATGAAACATGCATAACACAGTACAATTTTAAAGTAGACCCGGGTTCGATTCCCAGCCAGTGCTCAAAATTCCGGTGCTATTCGCTAAAATACCACGATATAGCCATTATGTTATTAAGTTAATTTTTTTTTCTTAAGCTATGAAACACATTAGCACTCACCTCACAGTTGCTGTAAATTAATGATTATCATAAGCAAAAAGTGTAAAACAAAGGATTCACATTTATTACATTTTTACCCAGAGCGGGATTCGAACCAAGGTCTGGACGATTTTATAGGATATACGGATATTATACAGATATTATTTAAGCAACGCCACACCACGTGGAAAGCAACAAAAATGCTTCAATTTCATTGGCTGTCACTGAGTGTCAGCTAATCACGACTGGCCCCCGCGGAACACAGAATCCCCGGGCTTTGACTGCGCTTTCTCCATTCGTTATTACAGGGGCGGACTGGGACCAAAAAGTGTCCCTGGACTTCCTGGCCCACAGCAGCCCACACCATAATACATTGGCTCATTAATGTAGAGATACATTTTTAACACCAGTTACTAGTATAAAAATATAACACAATACAGAAATCAATACTATTTAAACATGTTATTTGAAGTATCACTGAACATATATTGGGTCAAAGAAACGAAAAAAAGAACATCAAGACAAACAACATATAAATCTATAAGGACAATATTTTAAAAGGAATGGCAATAAAACTGAACAGGTAAGCTGAAATAAAATCAGTAGCAGCAGTAGCTCACGCTTGTAAACTAGTTACTTATTTTAATTATTAGGGTAGTCAATATTAACACGAAATAATGCTGAAAAACATTATTTCAATTAATATTGACCACCATCATAATAACTAGCACAAGTTAGTGCTGCTACTAATTTTATTCTGTTTGATTGCCATTCTTTTTACTTGGCTCTGGTAGATCAGGGGAGACGTGTTGGTCATCATCAGCATGTATTATGATGTGGGATGTGGTGCGCTGCTGGATCCAGCCTCACTGTCCCTGACCTGTTATAGGCAGAATCTGTTCATTTAAAGCATTTCACAGCATTTACCTCTAAAGCTTTTTCTTATTTTCGCGTAACCTTTTCTTCTTCCTCCTTTTCATTCATGGAAATTATTATTAATTTGCTCAGAAAATTCGCTGCATAGAGAAAGGATCAATATCTAAAAATTTAAAGATGCCCACGTGTGTGGATAAAGAATACAAAAGTGTATAATCTTTAATAAAGTTAATCTATTACAATGTTGTTTTCAATGCTGAAGCAAACATGATTTTGTTTTAGTCTATTCATTGAATACAACGGGACAGCGCGCTCCAAGGTGAAGCGCACCCACAGTTACTGTAATCCCCCATCTCACCTTTACAACAGGTGTGAAGTCATTAAACCGGTTTTGCTGCTGGGGGAATTCAAAAAATTGGGGGTTTTAAAACAAATTAACAAGACCGAGCAGACTTCAGACAGGGGGTTTGGTTGGTTAGAAGCGGCGCTGCCGGGGGGGGGGGGGGGGGTGGGGGGGTGGATGGGAGTCTTGCCCGCGGAGCAATTCATTAACGTAGAATTCATCATTCAAAGTTATTCATATCAGTGTATAGAAAGTGTGATTTGAGAAGTGCTATAACTCCACCTGCTACAGTTTCAGCCCAGTGGAACAATCTGACTACATGTGAAGTGCCATGAAAAAGTAATTGCCCCTTCCTATTTTTTTTCTTTGCATATTTGTCACACTTGTATAGGTGGAATTTTACCTAAACACTTTAGGTGAGAACGTATAGGTTAATATGTATAGGTGAGAACAGCTGATTCACACTTGGGGAGAGTGAATAATTTGCATTTGAATGTTGTCTGGCATTGTAAGCACACGCAGTGACACTACAGTGGGAGCCACGTCAAACAGCCGCTTGGAGCATGATAGGTCCATGACAGGACCGTGACAGGACCATGATCGATCCGTGCACGGAATGTGATCCCCCGCGATGACGTAGTTAACGATGCCCCACCCCATAAACGCCCCCATGCGCTTTCTAAAAAGATAGTTGCAATGCTGTATAATTCCGCCAGATGGAGCATTGACTGCTTCAGTTAACTGCAGTGTCCAAGCAGCCGGTTACTATATTTAATATATATATATAACATAACTTACGTCAACATAGTTTCATAAAAAGATGATGTGGTAAAAAAGAGGGATAAAAAACGATTCATAAAACAGATTTAAATCACTCAATACACAACCCATGATGCTTATGCTATTTTAATTAATGATTAAATTAATTAATTAATTAAACTACTTATTTCAATATTTTTCACGACATCCTTAATAATACTTAAAGACGGTAACATCTGTAATTTATCTATACCAGTCGTTATAGGTACGGAATACAAATGCGGGCTATGTACAGTATTTTACATTACGGTGTATTTTATCTATTTCCGTTTAATACACTGGTAGATAATATTTTACTGCAAAGTAAAGCTTGAAATGTAACTCCTGCTTAAGTTTTTTTTCGTTATATTTTTTATGTTTTCGCTGATGTTTTTTTCGCTGATAGTCAAAAATTGGCATAACAAATCGATTAATGGCGCATAATATCTGAAACAAATATCTGTTCATACGGATCAGTCTGTCTTCAGTCATTTAACCAGCATAACGTTTCCCCATCAAAGATCTGATGGGACATTAATCACTTATCACTACGGTGAATAGATGCGGCAGCAGAGACAGATTAAATCCCCATAAACATTCACACTTGAACACAATACTAACAGAACTAAACAGTTCCAGAGGGTCAGCGCCTGTTATCAGGACAGGAATCACCTACAGGATACTACTGTAATTTTTACTGCTTATATATTTTTGCCATAGTTTATTTGGTTTTACGCGATTTCATGTTTTACTTGTTCGTGTGTGTACGTGTGTCTGTGTGTGTGTGTGTGTGTGAGTGAGAGAGAGAGAGAGAGAGAGAGAGAGAGCGCGTGCGCGAGAGAGGGCTTATATTGTGATTTATCCAGGGTTACTAAAGCCTGGCTTACTACTACTAATAAAAAATATTTCAATGTAACCCATGGGTCTCAATCACAAAATCAGCCAACGCTGTAAACGGCTGACAAGACAAATTATATAGGCTACCCTGAAACGTTAATTCGAACATTTAAATATATATATAAACATAAATATAAGATCGACTATTATTGTCAGGGTCAAGTTTACGGGGCTTCTCAGTCTTTCGTTCATTTTACTACTGACTCGAAACCAATGTGGCTTATTAAAGATGCACTGTTTTATTGGACATGGCTGTTTTGTAATGTTCTGCAAAATAAACACTGTCTACGGTTCGAATATACTGTGAACGTCTCAAAGTCACGTCTCTAGATCCTTCTGCAGTAATGTTATCGTGGTGTAAATTATTAACGTATCGATGTATTTCACTTGCAGACAAAATAGACCATGTCTAGTAACGAAAGTAATGAATTCGTCACTACTCTTCTCTTACGCAGCACGGCTAAAAAGATAAGAAAAGTTACACCAATCCTGCCACGATGCTACCCTGTCCCAACACTGGCTGGGGAGATGAACTCATACCAAAACTCCAAAACTTACTATTATTTCATGAGATGAAATTAAGCTAGGATGAAGAAAACAAAAATTAACTCCCCTCTGTGTAATATCTAAGTAGAGTGTAACTGGAGCAGCCACAAAATGCCCCCCGTCTAACTCTGATTAGGAAAAGCTCACAGACACCAAACCTGCAGCACTTTGGTGTAATTTTTATTATCTTTTTAGCCGTGCTGCATGAGAGAAGAGTAGTGACAAATTCGTTAATTTTAATAACGTGATGTTTGATTTGATATTATATCATTTCCAAGTTTGATAGTGTCAATTTTAGAGTGCATTATACGTGCGATGCGAGAAGGAAATAAATAAACACGTAGCAATGCAAAGAGGACAGAGCTGCGAAATATTTAAGCAATATAAATTCAACAAAGTGTGATCATAATGGTTGTTGTTGCTGCTGTTTAGGTAATTGGTTCCATCGTGTTACTGAACGCAACTGTGTTCACGAAACCGAGCGGAGGGAAAGAAAAACACTCGCTATAGCATTTAAATGAAAAGGGGCGGCGGCTTTTCTTTGAAGATAGCGATTGCGTAATGGGGGGCAATCCGTGCCGGGGGGTTGGGGTTTAGGGCATAACACACCTCTGAACGTCTTTTGTCTTGTAAATGATTATCTTCGTTCACCTTCCAATCCCCCACAGCGCACACACTCTCCACACTGTTGCTATGTCTGTTGGGGCACTTGGTTATACACAGCACCTTAATGTATGAAACACTTACTTCCTGGTTTGTTTTATTTTAAATATTGCTTATTACCTTTTCCCGCAAAATAAACATTAAACATAAACAACATGTTATCATTGTGTAAATTATTAACATATTGGTGTCTTTTAATTAAGGACAAAAACAGACCCTGCGCTTGTGTTTAGGACTGATGCTGAACAGCTGTGTTCATAGGTTTAATCAACGATTTACAAGACAACAGTTAAAGCGTTTGTGGATCAGAGGTGTGTGTGTGTGTGTGCGCGCGCTCCGGCATTTCTCCGTTGCTTTAACACAAACATTTGGGCAGAGACAAGCAAGTCTGAAGTACCCCTCCCCCCGCCAAAACACACACACACACACACACACACACAGAGCAATTAGCACCATGTCACAGTCAGTATTCTCCACTGAGGTTTCTTACCTTCTACTCCTTCTAAGTTTGTCTTTGCTCTTTTAATGGAGTTCTTAAAAAAACCCAAAAATTTTATACTGAGAAAAAATGATTATGGGTCACATAGTCACAAACACAAACTAGCACAGATACATATGATCAAGTGTTTAACTGTTGTTTTAATTTGTTCCTATAACCAGTAATAATAATAATAATAATTATTATTATTATTATTATTATTATTATTATCATTATTATTAGCCTAACTCTTTGACTATTTAAAACAATGTCGGGTCCCATTTTTTGCACATTGAAGTTGTTGGTTTAAGTTAATGTATTTTTAAATACACAAACAATCCCCCAACAATTAAAACACGCACACATGACTTTAAAAAAATAAATATTTATTCTTCCAAAACTATAGTCAAAGGTAAAACAATACTTTTGTATAAAACAGGTAAAAACATGTTAAATTTTTGCTTAAAGGTCATTAAAATACCCGGATAACACCAGCTGCTTATCAGTCTCTATCTGGTTCCTTTATAATAAAATATCATTTTAAAAAAAAAATATTAAAGATGGAACTGTTTAATTCTTTGTTTCCCCCCTAAAGTATCAGACGTTTTGCAATTCTATGTTCAGAACATACAGTAGACCTGACCAAACATCATTCTAAAGCTGTTGCACTGTGACGTCATCCCTCCTACAGCTCCCTCAACAGCTTGTTCAGGCTCCTCCAGTAGCTCCAAAAGGCCAACCGTCATCCGTCTGACCCCCCAATCCTCCACGGCGGAGCTCTAATTAAAGAAAACAGGAGAATTTAGTGAAGACAAAGATAAATAAACTTTACAGAATATCTAGTTGTAATAAATATAAAAGATATTAGTAAACCTACACCACAGAGTGTGTCAAATACTGTTTTGGGGAATTCTGGAATGTAAATAAACTGGGATAACTTTAACCATTGAACTTTGTTAGTGTTAACCCCGGTTTGTCTGTATTATCGTCTGCATTAAATTAAAATGCGCTTTTCATACAAATAAGTTAGGCGATATAACACTCGTATATATTAGTTCATCTCTGAAGCCAAACTATAAGTTACCCAGTACTGAAGCCCCCCACACCTCCTCACACACACACCCCCCCCCCCACCACCACCACCTCCCCCTCCTCACACTCCTTAACTGATAAACACTTCAGCGTTTTTATCCATCTCGGTAAATAAGCGCTCGCGCTACCGCGCAAAGTCACGGCCAAACTGAGAAAAATATAAACCGGGTTATGAGCATTTAGCTCGCGAGCTCCTGTACATCTATCCTCAGCTTGTGTCCTTCATGAACTGCATCGCATTATATTAACAGATATAACCTGCAGATTAACTCTTACCCAAAGAATAAATAAATGCTAAATTTATCCAGACAACACGCGGTCAGATTCTAAAGGCATTTTTATAGAGCACAAACACTCTTAATCCGGTAGTGCAGCTTTTGTAATAGGGACATTAATAGTATTTTTAAAGCTTTAGTGTCTTTTTAGTTAAAGAGGAGTGACATTGTGAGTTTGTGACACTGACAGTAAGCTGTAATGTTAACTCCAGACTTGGTAAACAGATCATTAACTTATCTAAATTTACATCTGACCGCTGCTGGTGCTGCCAGTGATTTTCAAAATGGCCAATAAAAAACTAAACTGGGAAATAAACTGTAAACTAATCCCAAACAATTTTTTAAAATTAAAACACCACTTACCGCGAATAGTCCATTAAGCCGCCATCTTCATCTCTAGTGCAGTTTGGTAGCGTCAGTTCGGCGGGGGTGGGTTGTTAAAATCACGTGATTGCAACTCAGCGCAGCTAAATTGCTGGCTTGTGTTAACGTGTCCTTGAGAACGAAGCGCCATCTAGTGGTGGAACCAGGTCAATGCATAAATAGGGCTTGAATGGGCGTGTTTACTGTGAAATCTTGACACGCCTTTCTCGAAGAAAAAGGAGGGGGGATTACGGCGTGCATAAGGCAGCCGTACGCCATTCGTACGCAATTCACACGGCCGCGGCTATTTGCCATGGCTCCATCTGTAAAAGAACAATAGGATTAATAGGAATAGGAGGCACTAAAGAGGAGGATTTTATTTTAGACTATAAAAAAATTAACCTGCGTCTATTTTTAGGCGTGCCAGCTGCCACTTTTTAGTCTTATAATGCCCACATGACATGCTGGTACAGACCTGGACATAGCTCATCCATGCCAATGATCCCGGGTTTGCACCATGCGCTATAAAATACGAGTACGACGGCCATCCGCGGACAGCAGCTCCTGCCTCCGTCCGCTCGCGCTGGCTCTTCTTTGAAGTCTCTGGGGCGCGTTCCAATTGCCCCGTTTGCATGCCGCACTTCCGCGTTGTGTGCGCGCGTCTCACTCACACCGCGTAGTAAAATCCACTGTAAACCAACAAACCCCGAGTATTTTATACTAACTAGTGAGCGAGAAGCGATATTGATTTGGGCGCACGCTGTGACAGGCTGAAAAAAAACTATTGTCCTCAAAAATGTAACAGATGAGGACTCTCATTAACGTGCAAAAACTATATAATAAAACTATATAAGACTACATGCCTTTATAAGACTCAACTTTTATTTAAGCGCACTCACAATAACGAAAAAAAAACAAGATTTTATAAATGTTTGAAAGCAAATAAGCTGCGCTGTTCTGTATTGTTTTTGGTGAACTTGAGCGCGTCAGAAAATGAACGCAAACGTTTTTTTAAATGGTCAGAGTCAGTCTGCTTGCTGTTTTCCCGACGCGTTCATAATTATTAGTCTACTTCTGCCGGTGCGCTCTGGAAAACTCCATGCATGCGGCTGAGCGCTGAATAAAACTATGGAGTAAATTAAAGAGGAGAATCACGATGCCGAATCGAAGTCCTGAGCCCAAACCTCATTTAAATTAAATTAACAAATACTATAAGTGAAAAAAAAACAATAGCCCACGTTTAGAAACCGTTTATAAATTCTTTCCGACATGAGTTGGCCCGGTGTTATGCGCAGAGCGCCGGGATATTTCCTGAAGCTCCGAAATCACTGGGGCATTTTTTCTAAATAGATGCTATTGTTAATAACTGATGGAGGTTTGGGGCTGTATACACACACATTTTTGAGGGGTTTAAAACGAATTAGTCCGAGCAGACCTAAATGAAAGGTGAGAAGTGAGTAACTGCGTGCGCTGTCGCGGTGTATATACTGTACAACACACGTTTATCAACCTACATAAAAACGCTGCCTTTAAAAAACGCTTTATAAAAACGCTGCCTTTTGTAAAGTGAAAGTACTTTACAAGAGACAAACTGCTTTATTTCAGTCATGAATTCACAATCACATCACATTCCAGCTATTATTTCCAGCTGTGGTTAAATAATGTATGAAATAATTACTAAATGCTGGACACAAACAGCAAATATGATGATTATTATAAAATGCCAGAAGAAGCTCGTGGTCATAAAATAATATTTACTTAATAATATAATATATATAGTTCATTCATGTCTTCTGATGATGTCGACACATTTTTTACGTTTTAAATAAGATATGTTGGCATATTCACGAATCAGGACATTTGTATATTTAACACTATCAGATAGCCTACTATCAGGAAATTAAATTAATTTAAACACCATTTAAACCGAGACATTGCCATGTCCTTTACTGTTTTGTCCCTGTTAAAACATTACAAAAAATATATAAGAAACTTATTAAGAATTTTAAAGCACGAATTTGGGCATCTCATTTCATCATTATGAAAAAAATATAAAGCACATATACACACATTTATCATAAAAGATCTGTTGTAAAGCAAAATAAAATTTATGTTTGCTTCAGCATTAGGAACAATATTGTTTTAGACTAAGTAATTATACACAATTCTTCGTTGTACAGTACTTGGTTCGGCGTTTAAATAAAGTCCTTCCATGCGCCATCTGGCGGATATTCAGTGAAGCACGACACATTTATTTAAATTCCCGAATGTTGCTTATGGCAAGCGAGCGGCACGCCGCGCGCTAAATTGAGGCATCCCGCGGGAAAACACGCGCAGTCTTAATGACCACATCTGTATGCGTTATACTTATATTCGCATGCACTGTTGCTGTTGCATGAAGTACAGTCTTCTTAAGGACGTCAGATCGGCTAAAAGAGTCCGTGTCTAGGTGCCACATTATCATGCAATTACCCTGAAATTCTCCCATGTTGTAATTTCCTCTTGTCTTATTGAAGCATTCATACTCAAGTGTATAATCTATTTCATACTCCGAAGGTAACTCTATCCTTTTAGTCTCTAGTCTTACATCAAATTGCTGACACCATTCTCCCCATTCGGGTGTATGGTATCTATTGAAGTAATCTGGACTACTTAATATTGCTAAACATTCTGCTGGACATAGGGGTCTTTTGAAGGCATGCAGATGACAAAAGTGCTGGGCAAATCCTGCACAATGTCTAAAGTCATATTGGTTGGGTACTACTATAACTTTCCTTAATGGTGATGGGATGCAAAATAAACAACTAGTTATTTTATTTTCCTTGGCTGTGTAGGCAGCCCACTTTTACCACTCATTACCGTGTGCTATGTTCAAGAGTTTCTCCTTTATTTTCCTGCCAACAGTTTTGGTACTAGGAACCTTTTGATCATCCATCAATTGCTGTAAAGTTAATTCTTGGGAAGTCTGGCTGGAGTTGAGTAGTGGTGAGGTGACTACTGGGTGATTTAATATCTGGAACATAAAGAACATTAGGTATGCTATCCCCTTTATTTTCCCCATAATTTTGCTTTATTTCCACCCCACCTTTTACACAGATTTCAAGACCTTGTACGTTATCACTGTCAGGTGGTGGGTCCTCTTCTTCTGCACCTTTTTCCTTACTTACTTTAGGGACCCTTGTGCAATGGTTTAAATGATACCAGGTGGTTTTGCCTTCCACTTGGACTGCTGTGGGAGTGGCAGCTACAACTGTGTACGATCCCTCCCTCCTGGGTTCGTGCCACTTCCTCCTGAACACCCGCAGATAGACTTGATCTCCTGGAGTGATGGGACACGGAGCGTCTTTTTCTTCCTTCGTCTCCTTGCTTTTTTCCTGCACATAGATTGCTTTATGTATGGCAGTTAGTTTCCTCATATATGATCTGAGTTCCAATTGTAATTGTTCTAGAGGTGGACCTTTAAAGGGTCCTCTACAGAATGGCACAGGCATGGGTCGACCCGTAAGCATTTCATGCGGTGTTAAGTGTGTATTCCTGTTAATCTGCATGCGATAGCTCATTAGTGCAAGAGGTAAAGCATCAACCCAGTTGAGTTTTGTACTAGCACAAATTTTGTTAAGTTTAGCTTTAAAAGTGCCGTTTATTCTTTCTACCATACCCTGGGACTGCGGATAATAGACACATCCAAATCTTTGTTTTATTCTCAACTGTTGTAATACTTGCTTTACAGTTTTCTGAATAAACGCTGATCCATTATCTGAACTGATTTCTGACAGAATTCCAAACCTAGGTATCACTTCCCTTGTAAGGAATTTGATAACTGTTCTGGCCCCTTCATTTGCGGAAGGCATTGCTTCTACCCATCTACTAAATCTATCAATTATTACAAGCATGTACCTTTTTCCTCGAGCATACTTTATCACGTTCACATAATCCATAACCAAGTGCTTAAAAGGTCCTTCTGGTACCGGTATATGGCCAATAGGTGTCGCTGTTCCTTTTCTGACGTTATGTTTAGCACATATCTCACATGAAGCTAGGAATTCGTCAACCATAGCATGCAGATATGGAGACCAATATCCTTGTTGCTTAATCTTTCTCACTACCTCTCCTCTAGCACAATGGTCAAATCCATGGGCATCTGAAATCAGAATGTTCAACAGTGCTGTGGATGCTATGATCAGACCTTCATGTGAACGCCAAATACCCTGTGCATCCTTCTGGGCTCCCCTCTGGAGCCACATGGAGTGCTCGTATGGACCTGCTTGCTGTTGAATCCGAATAATATCCTCCAACTGGGGCTGTGGTTCTATAAGGACTATTGGCACCTGCACTGCCAGTTGACACTTTGATGCTTGCTTTGCTTCTAAGTCTGCTATGTTATTACCTTTAGTGACATAGTCATTTCCCTTTTTATGGGCTTGACATTTAATTACAGCCAATCATTTTGGTAGCATCATAGCAGACATTAGTTTACTTATCTGTTCAGCATGCTGGATGGGAGTCCCATCGCTCCTTTTAAATCCTCTTTGCTTCCACACTGCTCCAAACAGATGACATACACCATGCGAATAGGCTGAATCTGTAAATATATTTGGCACTAGCCCTTTGGCTAGCTGGCAAGCCGCGGTGAGAGCTTTTAGCTCGGCCAATTGAGCAGAACAGGGTTGTGAACAGTGCTGAGATAAGATTAGTTTAAAGTCTTCTCCATCCTTTCTTATTACTGCATAGCCTGTGTGACTTCCTATGTGATCTCTAAAACTAGACCCATCCACAAAGTAAGTGACTTCCGCTTCAGCTATCGGTTTAGACTCAAGATCAGGCCGTAACCTAGTAAATGCTAATGAATTTGCCACACAATCATGAGACACTCCTTCATAGGCTAAAGGAATTAATTTAGCTGGGTTAACTGTGTCACATCTTTTTATAGTAATATCGGGATATGTAAGCAATGAAGAATATGCTAGAATGCAAGCTTGAGTAAGAACAAATTTCCCTTGTTCTATTAGTTCTACAACTTTATGATGGGTATAAATGGTTACTGGATAACCCATAGTCAATGTAGATGCTTTGTTATATGCATAATGTACTGCTGCAAGTCCCTGCTGATGGCATGGTGGGTACCCCTTGCGCTACATTATCTAGCTTAGTGCTGTAGTAAGCTAGGGGCTGCTTTTTCCTTCCACTGCAGGTTTCCTGCATCAACACAGCTGAGGCATATCCATCAGCTCGGTTAGCCACATACAAATAGAACGGTTTGGTATAATCAGGTATACCTAAAGTAGGTGCTGTCTGCATTTCTTTTTTGATGGATTCAAATGCTAACCGTGCATCTGTGTTCCACTTTAATGGAGCACTTAGATTTTGCATGCCTTCTTCTCTCATTATCTCCCTCAGTGGAGCTGTTTTTACTGCATATTCCTCAATCCAGTCAGCACTGAAGCCTGTTAAGCCTAGGAAGGTCATCAACTGTTTTACTGTTTGTGGCAATGGTGCTTTACTTATTCCTTCTAATTGAGTAGGTGCTATGGCTATTGTACCTTGTGAAATTAACTGCCCTAAATATTCAACTTGAGGCTTACAATATTGCAGTTTAGTTTTAGACACTTTATGACCCCCTTGCGCTAACTTACTGAGTACTTTAATAGAGTCCCTATGACAGGTTTCTAATGATGACGAGCATATTAAGCAATCATCCATAAACTGGAGAAGGTTACCTTCTATCATTAAATCTGCTAAATCAGCTTTCAAAACCTGATTAAATATATGGGGAGAGTGGCGATAACCTTGAGGCATTCTTCGGTACGTATATTGTTTATCAGCATATGTAAATGCAAACAAATATCTACTCTCTTCCGCCACTGGAATACTGAAGAAGGCTGAACAAAGATCAATTACAGTAAAATATTTGGCTTCGGGTGGGACATTGGTTAGCAATGTGTGTGGATTTGGAACATCTGCTGGATAATCCTCTGTTATACTATTAATTGCACGCAAGTCATGCACAAGACGCCATTTATTTGTACCTGGCTTAATTACCGGGAAAATTGGAGTATTACAACAACTGATTGTTTCTTCTAGTACAGATGCTTTTACAAGGCCTTCAATAGTGGTTTTTATGCCTGCCTCTGCCTCAGGTCGTAAAGGATATTGTCTTATTCTGGGCAATTTTACATTTGGTTTAAGTGGCACTTGAATCGGGCTGGCAGATTTAATTAGGCCTACATCTGTATCATGACGAGACCATAAATCAGGTGGGACCTGACTCTCCATTTCCCTAAACAATTCATCTTCGACAGTCTCAACTACCTCGGATGCTGATGCTATTTGGGTTTGTGACGTGTGGCTAACTACAACTTCCTGAGGAGTACCAATTAAGCTATTACCACACAAGATCTTGATATAATTTTTATCCTCAAAATGAAAAATTAACGGATTTGTTGTAGATCCAACGGACTTCTTTTGCTTTCTTCATCATTGGGCCCAAATCCTTTGAACTGCTATTTTGACTTACATACAATGTCACATGAGGAACAGAATTAGTTACATTGAGCCACCTCTTTACAAAATCAGAATCATTTACACTGACAGCAGCTCCTTGCCGACCTATGATGATGTGCTGTGTAATTAGTTCAACCCTGTGTTCTTTTGTTTCTTCTAGCCATGTTTGTTCTATGTGAGTATTCTTAGTTGGGTCATACATCATTGTACAGTGGAAAGCTGCAGTGGGTACTTGTGCTTCTGGAATCTGTGCTTTAATGAATTTTCCCCACTTATTAATTATTTGATTTACGTCCCTCTCTAGCTGTCCTATCCAATATACATTTGCTTGTGGCTCAGTCATTACCATTTGATTTTTAATACCTTTCATGTCAACATACACACCTTTTGGGGAACACCATATTTGAAGTCCTAATTTACATAATGCATCTCTACCTAATAAATTAACTGGTGTCTGACTTGAAACTAATACAGGTATGGTCACACTTTTATTGTAAGTTTGCAGTCGGACTGGAGCGGTCATAGGGATTAACTGCTTTTGTCCCGAGAATCCTACTGTCTTGGCAAATTTTCCAGACAAGGGGAGATGTGAGGCATGACTTAAATTTAAGCATGTATAAACTGCTCCTGTATCAATTAACATGGGTGTATTTTTCCCGTCTACCTCAATGTGTAACATGGGTTCTTGTTCAGCATTAGTTGTTAAGATTGGTAACTAATTCTCCCCTATAGGACTCTCTGGGCACCCCTAATACCCCTTTTTTGGACCTCCCCATGGGTTTACTGGGCCTGGAACTTGATCTCGAGGAGCCTGTAGCCACTCTCCTCCCATCGCACCCCGCGTGGGTTCTGGCCATGGATGCGTTTGGCAGCTTGATCGATTATGTCCAGCCTGTCCACATCCCCAAAAGACTCCTGGGGGAAAGTTAGGCTGATTATTTCTTTGTCCTCTCTGTTGTTGATTGGCTCTCCACTCCCTCTGCCCTGGTTTCTGAGTGAACACATTAATGACAGGTGCAGGTATCTGGTGTGGGTTTTGGGAAAATGCAGCTGGTGTTGTCATCGTGGTGACTGTAGCTGGCTGGATCCTCGGTGAAGGATTTGGCCCTCTTACAGACATCTGCCCTGCTTCTTCTGTTGCCAGGGTAGCTTGGACTTTTCTCTTATTTTTCTTTGTTAGTTCTTCCAGCTGTAACTGAGTCAGCTTTCTTTGCAGTTCTTTTTCTTGAGCTTTCAACTTTTGTTCACTTCTCCTATACTGTTCAACAGCATGTGAGACATGATCACAGAACTCTTTGTGTGATTTGGAGGTTAAGCCGACCACGTCTTCCAGTTCACTTTTCACCGGTTGAGGCATGGCATTTACTATAGTTTGTCGGAACAGTGTAGACAACAGTGCATCTTCTTCAGGATCACTTTCAGTTTCTTGCTTCCACCTTTTTAACTGCTTTTGAATGTAAAGTGTTGGATTTTCTGTTTCTTCCAACTGATCACCTTTCAATGCTTTTGGGTCGACTCTAGTTGGATATTGTGCATGCAAGGCTTGCCACACAGAAGGACGATAAGCATCAAAGACAGTTCCATCCATATGATATGTATCCACAGCCTCACTTAAGTCCGAGGAATGGAGGACTTCTTCCATTTTTCCTCCTCCTAAAATCTTTGCCAACAAAGCTTTTATATCTCCTACAGACAGAAGCCTGTCTGAGGTCTCTTCTTCTAGGACCTAGATCCATTTTCCTGCACCCTCGTGGATGTTAGGGAGGCAGTTGACAAGCCCCTCGAGATCTTGAGTTGCCCATGGTACATATTGTCCCCGTGCACCTTTAATTAAAATTGGGAATTGTGGAGCTAGGTTTCTAAGTCTACCAGTGTCCCTTCCCTGTTTCCAACTGCCTATATTGAATGACAAGTTCTCCTCACCGTCATCCCCTCCACTGTACAAAGGTCTATCCCCAGTCCCTAATGTTGTATTTATCTTACTTCTTGTTTGTCCTGGTGTTTTAGTATTCCTGTCTAACCTCTCTCCACATCCCTGCACATCTTCCGGTTCCTCTATTTTATCCCCCTTCCCATATAACTTCTTTACTCTCTGTAGGTCTGCTCTTACTTCCTTATGTGCTGCCCTCTCTATCCATTCTCCTATCCTGCCTCTTTCTTGACTTTACACTTGCCTCTTTGTAGTCTTCTTCTAAATCTACATGCCCTTCCATCTGCATTTTACCAGTGACTTCCACCATGCCCTTGAGCATAGGGAATTGACCTTCTGTCTGCACATATGGGGGAGGCGTAACTAACGCTTCCTCTCGGTTATTCCGTGCTTCACTGTCTAACCTTTTTGACTTTTTCCTCATCTGCTTTTTCTTCTATACCTGTTCCTCTCCTTCTTTCTTAAACAAAGCTAAGACCTCTCTTTCCTGCTGTCTTTTCAACTCTCTCTGGACACGCTTTTTCTCTTTTGCTGCCATCTTGTAATTTTTTACTAGAATCTCCATTTCATGACACAATGCTAGATCAAATGACCCCTCCTTTGGCCATTTTGTAATCAAATCTTTAGTTCTCTTTTGCCATTTATTCGAGATCTTAATTATGAGATCTCCACTCAAGGGATATTTCAACACTAATGCATCCCCTGGAGAGGCTGCCATTATGCTTTATAGCCTTTTTTCACCACAACTTAGATATATTGTTTTGTCTTATGCTATACACTTATTTTCGTACAACATACAATATGGTATAATCACAGAACAATCCACCTTCCAGACCAAGACTCAGCAATGATAACCACTCTTTATCAGACACCTTGACCCCTCCTATCACAAGGTGGTATGGATGGACTTAATGAAGGAAACAGAACGTGATCATCCAGGAGCTAACGGAACACGAGCTAAACCAACCAGAAGCTGAACTAAATAAGGAGCTGAATCTACACAAGAACCTAAATATAACCTAAGACCATAACTTAACCTGAGCAACCTATTTTCAGAAACAAAGAGAAAATAACACTAGAACAACTAAAACATAAAGCATAACATTTAAGCAGTTCAAGTAACTTAATTGAATAGCATGGAAACAATGGAAATGGCATGAAACAGACAGACACAGAGCAAATTCAACAACCAATTTTAACCAACCAGCATTTAAACACAACAGATGCACAGCAACCAGAACAAAAGCTAATTATAATTGACTGGTTAAATACCTATTTTGGGTGAATGCTCCCCCAACCGAGGTGCGTTTTAGGAAATGAAGTTCAAACTGAAAACAAAAGGAACATAAACCTAAAAAATGGAATCGGATAGTGCCCTCTGGTATTTAGCCATGATAACTCCACACTATTTCTTATTATCTATTTACACATCCATACTTTGTCCCTTTTTCCTGGAAAATAGGGCTCATTCATTCATGCTTGTCCCTTTTATATTCTAATAAGGGCTCATTTATTTCTTCTATTTCTTTATTCTTTATTCTTTTGTTATTTTATTAATTTTTATTTTATTTTATTTTTTATTTTTAATAAGGCCTTCATACACACAGGCGTCTCCGGTCTGGCAGCAGCTGTCCCCTCTCTGCTCAGGGGTCAAGCTCTGTTTACTGGACACGGAGCTTATAATATCACTAAACCAAACTCTCTCTCTCTCTTTCTCTCTCTCTCTCTCTCACAGGCACACAAAGAGCTCCCTTGCACTCAGACAGTTTTAGACAGACACAACATCAATTAGACACAACCAATTGCAATTGCTTTTAACTTTATGGCACACAGCGTTGCTCCTCATACTTAGATATTAATATTAATTCATATACATCTGTATATTGCTCATAAAAAGATATCTATATAAAATTTCACCACCAGCCTCATACAATAATTTTTTGGTGGCTACACATTATCGACATACATCTGTACGCTCCTCATAAAACGTTATTCATAAATATTTAGCTGCTGTGTACCCTTACACAAGCAGTATAACTAATTAAGCGCAATTCCTAATTAACTGCTTCTTTCCCATTGCCATCCAATCTAGGCCCTCTTGACAATGGGTACAGATTAATACCGAGCCACTCTCTCTCTTTAACACAAATAGATGCTCAAATGCGCTCTCTCATACCTGTCTTGTCATGCTGCCATCTAATCAAAGCCCTCTTGACAACATAACAGACCAATGAAATGCTTAATTTATCAAATTACTATCAGTATAACAGTTAGTACTGTAAGCTGATGCATGCATTCTTTCCTGAAAACAAAGCCCATCCAAAACTACTTAATTTGGAGAGGCATTCATCAGGCGTCCTTACCACCACGGGTTATCCCAGCAAACAACACAAACTAAGGATATAAGCAAAAGTTGCTTACCTTTTTAGGTGGCCACCAGTTTGTGCTGCCTGCCAGGGATGCCCACGGTGATCAGCCACACCTTTGCCCCTTTTCCACCCTGCTCGCAGCACCAAGATGTCGTGGAAATTAATTGAAGACTCAGGCTTTGGTTTCAGAAGATAACGACCTTTATTTATCATGCAATAACGGCCGGGGGAGACTGCAGTGTCACACTGATCTTTGAGTGCTCTTCCCTTTAAATACTCCATACAATGCAGCTGATTCCGTATACAGTGATGTTTTACAACAGCTGAGTTTCTTTAAATTCCCCAGTTCTATGTATACCTCACCTTCCTGGGCAAGCACATTCCAGGAGGCCTTATATGGTTAGTTTTTGCACGTACGATTCTCCATCCTATGTATAGCTTGGATTCTTAGGCAAGCACTTCTCAAATTTACTACAGAAAATGACCATTATATTCTGATGGGTACCTAAAAGTAAGTAAATTCACATAAAACTAAATAGAAATGACTACCATACTCACCAGGGACAAACTGACCTTCTTGATTCATACAAATTTACATTTCATACAAACTTAAATCATTCTTTTGAATGTGTAAAGCTGCTTTGCGGCAATGAAAATTATTAAAAGCGCTATAGAAATAAAATTGAATTGAGTTGAATTAATTTCAGCAAGTAGCATATATTCATTTTATGTCTGTAGTTTTATCCATAAATCTGCTCATATCTGCGCACGCGTTTATCAGCCTTTTTATCAAAAAGCCGCACACGCAACTCACTTTTACTTTGCACGAGGCAGTGCTTATTGTTTAGTGTATATTTAAAGCGCATAAACACAATAAACCAATAATGTTTTAGGCTAAAATATCATACATCTTTGTATTCTTTTTGCACACACGCGTGGGTGCGTTACAATAATAATAACAATAAAAACACAAATAAATTCGGAGCACTTCTACTAATAATAATAATAATTATACAGAATATAAAGCAATTTCATAAAGCAATTTCCCTCTGGGATTAATAACGTTATTTGAATCTTAAATCTTGAATCTTTGAATGGAGAAAGCTCAGTCAAAGAAGTATCATCATTGAAGGAGAGAAGAAAATAATGAATTAATACATATCAGTTTGAGCTTGACACATTTATGAGCTCTGTCGCTTGCTGTCAATGGCTGCCTAAGAGACGCAACACATTTTCGGCTTCAGTAGACACACAATACTTCAGACTGAAACACGACTTCCCCCTACAGGTAATGAAGGGCATTTTCACAGCTTGCCACGCGCAGCCGCGACACGTCGCAGGATCACTTTTCTGAAAATGTGCATTTTTAAAGGCCAGATCTGTACATCAGCGCTACAGAGATCCGAGTTTAGTCCCATGCGGATTTGCAGGTGAAGTGGTATGACAAACTGCTGCACTCTGTATTGTTTGCTGGTGATATAAACCATTTTTGTTTGTACAAATCATTCTTTAAATAAAAAAAAAACATATTATAGCGTTCTTGACTTTGCTCCTTGTTTCAGCATTGTAAAGTAAGTTCGTTCATATAATTGAAGTAGCTTGTGGAGGGGGAAACTAGCCAGCTAGCAAGCTGTGCATAATGGCAGATGCAGACGGTGCTAATATTGTTAACCTGATTTTGGCAAAACCATTTAGTAGTCTTCCTTATGAGAAGAGACTCGGAATTAAACGGAAGGGCAGTCCAATGCCCGAGATTGGTGCAAAAATCAGGATAAAATAATAGGTCTTTTCAGCTCTCCTGGTATGACAAGGTGAACTAGCTGACAAAGATAATGTACTGTTGGCCATGCCTACGGTGGCCCAGAAGGGCAAATCATCTTTCCTGTATATGTGTGTGTTTTTTTCCCTTGAAAATGTATGCTTTTTCCATTATAAATGTCCTTATTTCCCTTATAAATTTTTAACTGCACACACTTACCAGGTAATGTTTAATATATATAATTAATCAGATGTTACTGTTTTAGGCACTAATGATAACTTTGTAGCAGTGTTAATACTATTGGAGTGTTTGGGGGAAATGCCGAGCCGAGTGTAAATGGCAGTGATTAAAAGGAATATTATCTCATTTAGACCATTAAACACTGATGTAAACCATCAGCTCCATGGCATCTCTATAATATACATCCACATATGGATTTATAAGCAAGCTAATATCACTATGCTAACCGCTAGCGCTTAGCATGGGGAAACTAGCTTGTTTATTAATATATATTAGTTTAATAGTGTATTTGGACACATATACGTGATGTAAACAGTTAGCTCTATTGTTTCTGTAAAATGCCTGTCCAAATATGGATCTATAAGCAAGCTAATATAATTATGCTAAGCGCTAGCTTACTAAAAGAGCTAAGATAGCAGACTATTAACTGTTGCCTATCAACTATTGCTTATTATCCCTGAGCTGCTCCTGTTATGGCAAATGTTACAGATGATTAATGAATTGTTGTATGCAGTTTATTGGAGCTCCTGAGTGCCATATAATGTATACTGCTGTATAATGTAGTGGTTTTATCATAGCTAGAGATCTTCTGAATAGTTAGTTATGTGCTTACACAATGTATGTAACAGTCAAGAAAAGGGGCTTTTGTTCAGGTTCTATCTAAACTATTATAAAGTCATTAAATATATGTTTATACTCATTATAATATTTATGATTGCGTATTTTTCTTCTCACAGTGAACTGTGTGTAAATCATCAACTGCCTGTGTATCAGCTGATTTCTACACCAGCTTTACATCCTGAGCAGAAGGTGAGTGCTCAGAAGTATTTACCTCTCTTTTCAAGAACACCACTGAGCACTTCTTAATCAGGGGACAATGACACATTTCTCTTCATGGACATGATGTGTGTGTTAATGAATGGTGGAAATGGGGCCAAGTTTTGCAGCAATCCTTAATAGCAAAACCAAATACAGGTCCTTCTCAAAAAATTAGCATATTGTGATAAAGTTCATTATTTTCTGTAATGTACTGATAAACATTAGACTTTCATATATTTCAGATTCATTACACACAACTGAAGTAGGTCGAGCCTTTTAACTGTTTTAATATTGATGATTTTGGCATGCAGCTCATAAAAACCCAAAAATCCTATCTCAAAAAATTATCATATTTCATCCGACCAATAAAAGAAAAGTGTTTTAAATACAGAAAAAGTCAACCTTCAAATAAATATGTTCAGTTATGCACTTAATACTTGGTCGGGAATCCTTTTGCAGAAATGACTGCTTCAATGCGGCGTGGCATGGAGGCAATCAGCCTGTGGCACTGCTGAGGTGTTATGGAGGCCCAGGATGCT
The DNA here is from genome assembly GCF_024256425.1 of Clarias gariepinus. NCBI lineage: Eukaryota > Metazoa > Chordata > Actinopteri > Siluriformes > Clariidae > Clarias > Clarias gariepinus. The sequence goes on from NC_071113.1 coordinate 4,526,993, forward strand.
TCGATAGTGGCCTTAAGCTCATCCAGAGTGTTGGGTCTTGCGTCTCTCAACTTTCTCTTTACAATATCCCACAGATTCTCTATGGGGTTCAGGTCAGGTGAGTTGGCAGGCCAATTGAGCACAGTAATACCATGGTCAGTAAACCATTTACCAGTGGTTTTGGCACTATGAGCAGGTGCCAGGTCGTGCTGAAAAACGAAATCTTCATCTCCATAAAGCTTTTTAGCAGATGGAAGCATGAAGTGCTCCAAAATCTCCTGATAGCTAGCTGCATTGACCCTGCCCTTGATAAAACACAGTAGACCAACACCAGCAGCTAACATGGCACCCCAGACCATCACTGACTGTGGGTACCTGACACTGGACTTCAGGCATTTTGGCATTTCCCTCTCCCCAGTCTTCCTCCAGACTCTGGCACCTTGATTTCCGAATGACATGCAAAATTTACTTTCATCTGAAAAAAGTACTTTGGACCAATGAGCAACAGTCCAGTGCTGCTTCTCTGCAGCCCAGGTCAGGCGCTTCTGCCGCTGTTTCTGGTTCAAAAGTGGCTTGACCTGGGGAATGCAGCACCTGTAGCCCATTTCCTGCACACGCCTGTACACGGTGGCTCTGGATGTTTCTACTCCAGACTCAGTCCACTGCTTCCGCAGGTCCCCCAAGGTCTGGAATCGGTCCTTCTCCACAATTTTCCTCAGGGTCAGGTCACCTCTTCTTGTTGTGCAGCGTTTTCTGCCGCACTTTTTCCTTCCCACAACCTTCCCGCTGAGGTGCCTTGATACAGCACTCTGGGAACAGCCTGTTCGTTCAGAAATTTATTTTTGTGTCTTACCCTCCTGCTTAAGTGTGTCAATGATGGCCTTCTGGACAGCAGTCAGGTCGGCAGTCTTACCCATGATGGCGGTCTTGAGTAATGAACCAGGCAGGTATTTAGAGTTAATTAGTTGATTCAGATGATTAGGTTAATAGCTCGTTTAGAGAACCTTTTTATGATGTGCAAATTTTTTGAGATAGGAATTTTGGGTTTTCATGAGCTATATGCCAAAATCATCAATATTAAAATAAATAAAAAGCTTGAACTACTTCAGTTGTGTGTAATGAATCAAAAATATATGAAAGTCTTGTGTTTATCAGTACATTACAGAAAATAATTAACTTTATCACAATATGCTAATTTTTTGAGAAGGACCTGTAATTGGTTTTAATACACAGCATTACTAAAAGCTTGCTTTCTATGAAATTTTGTGCGCGTGCCTGCCTGCGTGTGTCAAACTGATGTCATATGATGTCAAACATCATGAAGTGATAATAACTTGCTTATAAACCCATATGTGGATGTATATTACAGAGATGCCATGGAGCTGCATAGTAACACCATGAAGTCTTTTTACTAGACACTTATAATAACATGTCTTTATTTCTCCCCTGTTGTAGATTGTCGTGGAGAGGACGGACCCTTGATGCTCTGCCTTTTTGCACCACCAATACATACATGTATTTTATTAATTTGTAAATAAAGTCTTTAATATAATTTATAGTTGAGTATTTATTTCTAGTTTGCTTATTATTTAGCAAAACAGTTAAAGTGCATGTAAAGCATTGCTGCAAATGACACTGAATAGAATCAGATGTTACTCCACTCTGTGTGAGGGTACAGGCTTATATACAGTATGTGATTTTAGCATCAATAATGTTTTTCTGCTAACTAAAGCATGCTGCCTTGGAGATATTAGTGACATCTCTGTTTCAGTTCGAACAACATATTCCATAATATTTATAAATACATTAATCCCAAATGTTCAGCAGTTAAAACAGAGGTTCTTAAACATTTTACAGCGAAGGACTCCCTTAACTGTAAAACAAACACCTCTGCATACATTTACTTATAGTGCATTTCCAAAAATACATTTTTATGTTATTCAAAAAGTAAAACTTTTTTGTTTTTATTTAAATGATTACTGCTTACACCTCCATAAAAATCAAAAATCTAGTATGTCAAAATTTAGAATATTTCACTTCAATCATGGGGAAGACTGCTGACCTAGCAAGTTGTCCAGAAGATGATCATCTACACCTTCCAGAAGGAGTCTAAGCCCTCAAGGTCAAACTTTACCACCAACTATTTTACTGACCATGATGTTGCTTGATTGGCCAGCCATCTCATCTAACCTTAGGTTTCATGGGAAAGATAATCTAAAATCTGGGATGAATTTACAAGCTGAATGCTTCAAGTGTGATCTGCAAACATAACCAGGGTGTCATGTTTAAGAGCTTAATGCAATGTGTTACATAAAAACACCAACTATTTAAAAATATGTAGGCTTATGAATAGTGGCAATGTATATTTACTGTATGTACTGTAAATGTATGTTCAATAATAAGAGTATCATAAATTGTGTAAACAATAAGTGTGTCATTTGAAATGCCGTTTATCTAAAAAAAATAGAATATTGTGCCAAAGTGTTTAAGTTTTCAAATTATTAGGGGGGAAAACACATTCACAAGGGAAACGTCATACACATATAAAAAAAAATCATAGAGCACAAGGAAAAAATTATACATTCACAAGAAAAAAAATTATAAATTTACAAGGGAAAAATAATACACTAAGAAGGGAAAAATAATACATTCACAAGGGAAAAATTATATACCTACAAGGGAAAAATTCCCCCTTGATAATATATGCTTTTTCCCTTGTAAACGTGTGTTTTTTCACTTATAAATGTTTTTTTTTTTGCTTGTAAGTGTGCTTTTTCCCTTGAAAATGTATGCTTTTTCCGTTATAAATGTCTTTTTTTTCCTTAAAAATGTGTGCTTTTTTTCCCTTATAAATGTGTGCTTTTTTCCTTATAAATGTGCTTTTTTCCCTTATAAATGTGATTTTTTTTTTCTTATAAATGTCCTTTTTTCCCTTAAAAATGTGCTTTTTTCCCCCTTGAAAATGTGTGCTTTTCCCTTATAAATGTGCTTTTTTTCCCTTATAAATGTATGCTTTTCCCCTTATAAATGTGCTTTTTTCCCTTGTAAATGTGTACTTTTTCCCGTGTACATATATTATTTTTCTCTTGTATATGTGTACTTTTTCCCGTGTACTTATATTACTTTTCACTTGAAAATTTGTACTTTTTCCCATGTAAGTATATTATTTTTCCCTTGTGAATATAGTATTTTTCTTCATGTGAGTGTATGATTTTTTCTCTTGTAAATGTACAATTTTCCCCTTTGTGGTCTATGATTTTTTCTTTCTTTTTATGTGTATGACGTTTTCCTTGTGTGTTTTCTGTGTTTTTTAAACACTTGCATGACATTCAAATTTTTTGAGATAAACTGTATTTCAAATGTCACACTCATTGCTTACATGTGTATTTTAATTATTGGCCAATTTATGATACTCTTATTCTTGAACATTCCATTCACAGTACATGGATATAAGTTGCTACTATAGTAAATAGTTGGTGGTAAAGTTTGACCTTGAGGGCTTACACTCCTTCTGGAAGGTGTAGATGATCATCTTCTGGACAACTTGTTAGGTCAGCAGTGTTCCTCATGATCGAAGTGAAATATTCTAATATTTTAACATACTAGATTTTTGATTTTCATGGAGGTGTAGGCAGTAATCATTTAAATGAGGTGTTTGTTTTACAGTTAAGGGAGTCCTTCGCTGTAAAATGTTTAAGAACCTCTGTTTTAACTGCTGAACATACAGTGGTTAATCAATCGGAATGTAGGTCCTACCGTCGCCCCGCTCGGCGGTACCGTTTGGCTTTGTGCGTTTGCTGGCTTTTACCGTTAAGTGGCGCTATATAACTACAGGCTATATAACTATAACTTCTCTGCTGGATTAATGAGACACAGAGTTTTAGAACTGCACGTAGTAGCGGATAAAATCAAGTAAAACATTGTAGTTAAACAAATGTATAATCACAGAACTAAAATGACGATACAAATGTAGAATTTAAATTAAATTAAATCTCATTAGGATCAAATTTAAACAAAATAAATGTTAACACAGTGAGCCTTTAAATTTTATCACGTGTAATTAGAAGTTTTGTGTCGTCTTATATCTTGTGTTCTTTAAATTTATAGTAGATTTATTAACTAAAATAAATGACCATAAAAATTATAACATTGTCAGGACGTTCTACTGCGTCTACTGGTCATTCAGCCCCGCTTGTGTTTGTGCGTTATTATAAGAATGAAATGCAGTAGACTGTTATGATCTGTAAACGGGTTCGACCCATGTTGCACGGGCGGCACCATAAAGCACGGACACGAGGCGAGGTCTTACGGGAAAAGGGTAATTTATTTAGGTAAAATGGGGAAGGAAAGTGTTGAAGGAGGGAGAATGGAAAGAATGGGATAAAGGTTGTGCATGTGCAGTTCCGGGGCTGTGCCACACTGGCATGCGGGCACACAGCTGATGCTAAGTGTTGGTGCGAGTGGCAGAACTGAGCACGCGGAGGCAGCGCTCCTGCACGCTCCCTCGTGACGGCGCTTCTCCCGCTGTTGATGGCCGGCGCGAGTTCTCACTGACGCAAAAACCTAACCACACTTTTCCTCTTCGGCAGCGGGGCTGCAAGGGCGGGCACGGTGCGGGAGTGAAGATGCCGCGGGAGCTCGCGCAGCTCTTTCTCGCGCTGTCCTCAGCGCGGAGATCAAAGGGCGGAATTCTAGTGTCCTTGTTTAAAGTCCCTGGGGCGCGTCACATCTCCCCACTGACATGATTTTTTTTATATTCTCCATTACATCACGTACTTCCCAGACCTCAGACAAACCTCCGCGCCTTGCTTTTATAATGCGGAGCAAGCCCGAGATCATATTAACGTTAATTATCGCCAGCTGGCACAAATAAGCGGCCCCGTCCCTTTGCCGCCTATTCAGGGAGCCTACGGAGTGAGGGAGTAGTTATAGTAGATTTGGGCGTACACCAATCACACGCGCACGCCGTGGCAGATCCACATAATTGTCCTAAACTTGTATTTCATAAGGTTTTCCCAGCGGAGGTACAGCGCAACTGGGGTCATAATTTACTATTAAACATTAAACGAATTTACAAAACTTTATGCGTGTGATTAAGCGCTGATTCTACGTAGGAAAGTAAAGAAGAGGATCCTGATGCTCAACATTCCGGAGACCAAACCCCATTTAAATTAAATTAACAAATATTGCATGTAAATAACAATAGCCCACGTTTAAAAAAGCATTTTTATTTAGATTATAAAAAAATAATCCTGCATCTGTTTTAGGTGTTCCAGCTGCCACTGTTCTAAAATTCAAATTAAAACAAATCTTATTAGGATCAAATTTAAGCACAATAAATGTTAACACAGTGAGCCTTTTGATTTTATCACTTGTAATTAGAAAAAAAGCGTGTATGGATTTGTGTCATCTTATTTCTTGTGTTCTTTAAATTTAAAGTAGATTTATTAACTGAAATAAATGACCATAAAATTAAAACAGTGTTAGGACGTTCTACTGCGTCAGCAGATGTCGGTCTTTCAGCCCCGCTTGTGTTTTTGCGGTATTATAAGAATGAAATGCAGTAAACTGTTATGATTTGTAACGGGTTCGACCCATGTTACTCAAACTCAGTTCAGGTGTAAGTAAATGGATAGAAAGTAAATGTCTGTGCTGTTTGGGGGAGGGACGTGCTAATGATTTGGTCTGCTCTGTGTGTGTGTGTGAGAGAGAGAGAGGGGTGTCGCGGTCGTTTTCAGTGAAACAAAGGCTCAGCTGAAAAATGTTAGGCACATCAGTCACTTAACCCCCAATAAAAGGTATTTGAGTGTTATGATAGTTGTAATATAACAGATGCGCACTGAATACTAAACCTAAACCAGGCACGGAGATTAATGAACCAAGATAGCCCCCATACCCGTTTAAAAAAAAAAAAAAAAAAAAAGAATATTATTGTCTATAGACTGATTAAAAACAATGCAATTTATGCTATCATAAGGAAAATCCCAAGTTCTTCCATTCCAATGATTAAAAAAGGTAACAATGTCAACTTTAGAATCTAGAATCCAGGAGATTAAAATTACACAAATTGAAATCACTGAAAGTCTCCAGAAGAGCCTCAGATTCAAGAGGTTTTTAAAGTGGGGAGAAGTGCATTTCAGTTCCTTTGAATGTATAGGTGAGAACAGCCGATTCACACCTGGGGAGGGTGAATAATTTGTATTTGAATGTTGTCTGGCATTGTAAAGCACTATAGTGACACTAAAAGAACAACCCAGGATTAATAGGAATTCTTATACTGCATAAACATTATTTAGCACAAAAAAATTCCTTGCGCTCGGGAAAACTATGCGTGTGGTTGAGCGCTGGTTAGACTATAGGAAATTAAATCGGAGGGTTTTTATTTAGACTATTAAAAAAATAACCTGCGTCTATTTTTAGGCGTGCCAGCTGCCACTTTTTAGTTAGAAGTTTTCAATACAAAGCTTATAATGCCCACATGACATGACGGAATAAGGCACGGCTGGTGATGATTGGGGTTTGTTGGGTTACAGAGGATTTTACAATGCGGTGTAAGTGCAATGGCCATCCGTCTGCTCGCGCTGACTCTGCTCTCCGCGGATGGCCGTACCGCCCCCCTCCCACCTCCTATGGCGTTATATTCCTGCCACAATTCTGAGCGCGTGGTTTGACATTTTGAGAGCAGACAAAGCACTCTATGCGCGTGCAATGTCTCCACTGCGCGCTCAACAGCCCGATTCTGCGCGTGCAGAGTCTTCCCTGCTCACTCAACATGTTCTCCGCGCACGCGCGACTTCTCGATTCTGTGCGCGCTCGACTCTGCCTGCACGCGCGTGCAACGTTTATTTTCTGTGCGTGCTCGACTCTGCCTGTACGCTCGCTCAACATTGTCCAGTGTTACAAAACTGCCACAAAACCAGCCAATTACAGACATCCACACACTACTTCTGATTGGTTGTTTCTCCTCCAATTAAGTGCCACTACTATCGACCCTTTAACGGAAGCGTTGCAAATAAAGGTTTATAAGTAAAGCGACCGAGTTGTCCGATTTAAATTTTAGTCGATGTAGTCTAACAATAAGCTATTTATAATTAGATAAGTAAATAAAAACACACAATAGACAAACGAAACTGGTATATACTAATACTTCATTAAATAAAAATAAATACTATAATATTTGTTTAGATTATTTATAAATAAAAACAACTTTATTTACATTGCTTATCTTATATAATTTCTTTTAATTTGTATATAATTATATTTAATTTTAATTTCTTATCATTTTCTATTGATTTTGTAAAGCTGCTTTGAGACAATGACCATTTTAAACAGCCAATCAGAAGTAGAGTGTGGATGTCTGTGATTGGCTGGTTTTGTGGCAGTTTTGTAACACTGGTCAAAGTTGAGCGAGCGTACAGACAGAGTCGAGCGCGCACAGAAAAGAAATGTTGCACTCGCGTGCAGACAGAGTCGAGCGCGCGCAAATTCGAGAAGTCGCGCGTGCACGGAGAACATGTTAAGCGAGCAGGGGAGAAACTGCACGCGCAGAATCGAGCTGTTGAGCGCGCAGTGGAGACATTGCACGCGCATAGAGTGCTTTGTCTGCTCTTAAAATGTCAAACCACGCGCTTAGAATTGTGGCAGGAATATAACGCCATACACACCTCTCGCTCCTTTGAAGTCCCCGGGGCGCGTTCCATTTGCCCTGCTTGCATGCCGCACTTCCGCGTTGTTGCACGCGCGCTGCATACACAGCGCGTAGTAAAATCCACTGTAGCCCAACAAACCCCGAGTATTTTATAGCGCAGGGTGCAAGCCCGGGCATCGATAGCAACGATAGCTCACCAGTCATGTGTAATTCTGCGGTCCCGCTGCTTCGCATGTCTGAAAGGGAGGCCGCCTAACTAGTGAGCGAGGAGCGATATTGATTTGGGCGCACGCCGTGACAGGCTGAAAAAACTGTGTCAGATTAATGTGCAAAAACTATATAATAAAACTATATAAGACTACATGCCTTTATAAGACTCAACTTTTATTTAAGCGCACTCACAATAACGAAAAAACTTTGTGATTTTGTAAGTGTTGTAAGCTGCGCTGTTCTGTATTGTTTTTGGTGAACTTGAGCACGTCAGAAAATGAACGTTTTTTAAAATGGTCAGAGTCAGTCTGCTTGCTGTTTTCCCGACGCGTTCATAATCATTAGTCTACTTCTGCCGGTGCGCTCTGGAAAACTCCATGCATGCGGCTGAGTGCTGATTAAAACTATGGAGTGAATTAAAGAGGAGAATCACGATGCCGAATCAAAGTCCTGAGCCCAAACCTCATTTAAATTAAATTAACAAATACTATAAGTAAAAAAACAATAGCCCATGTTTAGAAACCGTTTATAAATTCTTTCCGAAATGAGTTGGCCCGGTCTTATGCGCAGAGCGCCGGGAGATTTCCTGAAGCTCAGAAATCAGTGGGCATGTTTTCTAAATAGCCGCTATCTTTAATAACTGATGGAGGTTTTGAGCTGTATACACACGCATTCCTGCCTAAACAACTCTTAAAACTACACCTGTGACACAATAACAGTAATATTTCAAACATTCTGCAGGCTGATATTTGGAGAAAGGAAAGAATAATGAATAAACCAGTTGTTGGGTCAAAATAACCCAACCAGGTGTTCATTTGTAAACTACATCTCATATGAGCTAACATGAGCAACCCAACAATGTGTTTAAAGTACCTGAAATAATCCAGAACTTAAATAACAATAAACCGATACAGAGATACACTGTATAACGATCACTGTTGTATTTACGGCAACGAGCGAAAATGTCACTTTGCGCCACCTGGCGGCCATTTTACGAATGACTTTGAAATGCAACTGATTTATTTTGGCCGCTGACGTTTTTACACGGCGGTGAGCGCGACGGTAATAACCATTCCAATTGATCAACTACTGTATAGGATTAATGTATTCATAAATATTATGGAATATGTTGTTCGAACTGAAACAGAGATGTCACTAATATCTCCAAGGCAGCATGCTTTAGTTAGCAGAAAAACATTATTGATGCTAAAATCACATACTGTATATAAGCCTGTACCCTCACACAGAGTGGAGTAACATCTGATTCTATTCAGTGTCATTTGCAGCAATGCTTTACATGCACTTTAACTGTTTTGCTAAATAATAAGCAAACTAGAAATAAATACTCAACTATAAATTATATTAAAGACTTTATTTACAAATTAATAAAATACATGTATGTATTGGTGGTGCAAAAAGGCAGAGCATCAAGGGTCCGACCTCTCCACGACAATCTACAACAGGGGAGAAATAAGACCATGTTATTATAAGTGTCTAGTAAAAAGACTTCATGGTGTTACTATGCAGCTCCATGGCATCTCTGTAATATACATCCACATATGGGTTTATAAGCAAGTTATTATCACTTCATGATGTTTGACATCATATGACATCAGTTTGACACACGCAGGCAGGCACGCGCACAAAATTTCATAGAAAGCAAGCTTTTAGTAATGCTGTGTATTAAAACCAATTACAGGTCCTTCTCAAAAAATTAGCATATTGTGATAAAGTTAATTATTTTCTGTAATGTACTGATAAACACAAGACTTTCATATATTTTTGATTCATTACACACAACTGAAGTAGTTCAAGCTTTTTATTTATTTTAATATTGATGATTTTGGCATATAGCTCATGAAAACCCAAAATTCCTATCTCAAAAAATTTGCACATCATAAAAAGGTTATCTAAACGAGCTATTAACCTAATCATCTGAATCAACTAATTAACTCTAAATACCTGCCTGGTTCATTACTCAAGACCGCCATCATGGGTAAGACTGCCGACCTGACTGCTGTCCAGAAGGCCATCAGGATGTAAAGCTGGTGTAGAAATCAGCTGATACACAGGCTGTTAATGATTTACACACATTTCACTGTAGGAAGAAAAACACACAATCATACATATAAGGAGTATAAACATATATTCAATGACTTTATAATAGAATAGATAGAACCTGAACAAAAGCCCTTTTTCTTGACTGTTACATACATTGTGTAAGCACATAACTAACTATTCAGAAGATCTCTAGCTATGATAAAACCACTACATTATACAGCAGTATACATTATATGGCACTCAGGAGCTCCAATAAACTACATACAACAATTCATTAATCATCTGTAACATTTAGCACATAACACGAGCAGCTCAGGGATAATAAGCAATAGTTGTTGCTATCTTAGCTCTTTTAGTAAGCTAGCGCTTAGCATAATTATATTAACTTGCTTATAGATTCATATTTGGACAGGCATTTTACAGAAACAATAGAGCTAACTGTTTACATCATGTATATGTGTCCAAATACACCATTAAACTAATATATATATTAATGAACAAGCTAGTTTCCCCATGCTAAGCGTTAGCGGTTAGCATAGTTATATTAGCTTGCTTATAGATCCATATTTGGACAGGCATTTCACAGAAACAATAGAGCTAACTGTTTACATCACGTATATGTGTCCAAATACACTATTAAACTAATATATATTAATGAACAAGCTAGTTTCCCCATGCTAAACGCTAGCAGTTAGCATAGAGATATTAGCTTGCTTATAAATCCATATGTGGATGTATATTACAGAGATGCCATGGAGCTGATGGTTTACATCAGTGTTTAATGGTCTAAATGAGATAATATTCCTTTTAATCACTGCCATTTACACTCGGCTCGGCATTTCCCCCAAACACTCCAATAGTATTAACACTGCTACAAAGTTATCATTAGTGCCTAAAACAGTAACATCTGATTAATTATATATATTAAACATTACCTGGTAAGTGTGTGCAGTTAAAAATTTAGTGAAAATTATAAGGTTATCACGCTATAATTCACTGTATACTCCATGATGTTGAGTCCTGGAGCTGATATCCGGAAAGGTTCCGTGTTCAGTTGCGTTTTTATGAAGGTAAAACAGTAGCAAAACCCGAGAGCTTGCAAATTCGAATGTGAGAACTTGTAAAATTAATATTTGTATTTGCACAAGTGAGTTTTGCTACAGGAATATCGCAAAATGAGTAGCAAAAGTCAGAGCGCCGGGATTTGAGGTTGTACTGCCAGATCTGAGAGGTTGTGAGCGCCGACTTGTGGTTGTACAACGAAACTGAAGTAAAGCGCAAAGATAAATGTGTAGTACACAATTGTGGCACTGAATGACACTTTACACATTTGTCACTATTAATCTGCAACTTTGAATTCAAAACACAGGTGTGCAAATCGATAGATGCAGCTTTTCACATCAGAGCTGTGAGTACAACACAGTGATTTCAACTTACAAATACAAATATTCATTTTACAAGTTCTCACATTCGAATTTGCAAGCTCTCGGGTTTTGCTACTGTTTTACCTTCATACGTTTTGACCCCACTCCCATAGTCCTTTGCGCATTAGCTTTAGCTTTTAGCTTGCAAAATACTGGAGAAAGGGATCTCACACGGGAAAGAAGTAGTTGCGCACAAACGGAAAAGCGCACAGTTACACGGGAAAAAAGCGCACAGTTACACGGGAAAAAAAACACATTTTTAAGGGAAAAAGCACACATTTTTAAGGGAAAAAAGCACATTTGTAAGGGAAAAAGCACACATTTTTAAGGGAAAAAAAGCACATTTATAAGGGAAAAAGCACACATTTTTAAGGGAAAAAAGGACATTTATAACTGAAAAAGCATACATTTTCAAGGGAAAAAAACACACTTACAAGGGAAAAAACACACATATACGGGAAAGATGATTTGCCCTTCTGGGCCACCGTACATGCCTCTTGACGAAACCATCTCAGGGAATGGGATGTGTTTGGTCAAACATGGGTTTTGGGGATCTGGGTAACTTTGACAGGACATACAACAGGCATGAAAAGTGCAAAGAACATGTGAGTTCATGTGCAAGGTTAAGTTGCTGGGCAGGGTCAGGTTTAAACATGCAATCAATTAAGGTCTTAGCATTCAGGTGGCAAAACATAATAAAACATAAAAAAAAACAGGGCCTTCCTAAATCATCTAATTGATGTGACTTCCTTACTTGGCCGTCAGGAGCTGGCATTCAGGGGGCATGATAAGAGTAGTGAATCAGCAAATAAGAGGAATTAAAGGGAATTTACCGAAAAATTAGCTAAATATGACTCTGTCTTGGCCACACAATTTCAGTCATTAGCTGTTTTATGGGATGTCCCACTCAATCCAAAATGACTTGATCTCTGCTCTCGCAGCCACTGTTTCTGATCATATAAAGGGTGAAATTCAGACTGCTCCTTTTTTTGCATGGCAACTGACATATCTTGCCATGCCCAACTGTCTGTCATTGTAAGATATGTGTATAGTGCAGGTAAAATTCAAGTGCTTCATTGGATTTTTGGATGTGTCTGGGGGTTAAGATGCTCAGTCTGTGTTTGAAGTTTTAAACGAGAACATGCAGGGCTACGGTTTTAGAAAAAAACTTGTGGCACAAAGCTACGATGGGGCAGCTGTCTTTGCTTCATCTGTCAATAGCCTACAAGCCAAAGTTAAAGTAATAGCCCCTAGTGCAGTGTTTGTGCATCGCTATGCACACAGACTGACCCAGGGTGCTAAATGCTTGCCTAAGTCAAGAATATTTTTTGCATTTCTCTGGGTTACCACATTTTTTTCAAAGTCCACAAAAAGAATGTCTTTTCTTGAGTCTGCAGGGTCTTAAAGATAGCCCAGAAACGGTCCTACTCAATGGAATTTCACAATGGTGTTCATGTTGTACACATATGAATAAATATTCTCTGAGACAGATGTTGTCTTTGATATTGTCCAGCAAAGGGCTATGGATGCTCTTTACTGCAAAAAAAAAGGAGAAGAGGTCAGAGGAGGCTTATCAAGCAGTTTATTCAAAAGCAGCAAATCTCACATCAGACCCTCAAGATGAACCTATTAGTAAGCGCCATCTGTCACAATTACAGGATCCCCAGGACCACTACAGAAATTTGTACATGGCCATCCTAGTCAATCTCATGGAGCAGATTTCTCAAATTTGGAAAGCATTAGCTTCTTAGAATGAGTCAATCCACGGAAATTTGATGAAATTAGACAAGTGTTTCCAGAGGAGGCATTTGAAAGTATGCTGAAAAGTTATTTTGACTCAGGAAGAGTGAGATCTGAACTTCAAGTACTATATTCCGATCATGACTTACAAAACCGGTTAAGTCCCTGGAAAAGTCGGCCAATTGGTACGATTGGCAGACCATTTTCTGCAAAAGGAACGGAGGGCAGAATTTACGGCCTAATATGAGCTTCTCCTGTTTCAAAAGCCAGCAGCCGCCGCTGATGTACTATCAATACAATGGTTAGTAAGCTGATGCATGCATTTCCTTCTGGAAACAAACCCCATTTAAAAATTACTCAATTTGAAGAGGTCTTTATCAGGCGTACTTACCACCACGGGTTATCCCCAGCAAACAACACTAACTAAGTATATAAGCAAAAGTTGCTTACCTTTGTAGGTGGCCACCTGTTTGTGCTGCTCGCCAAGGATGCCCACGGCAATCAGCTATGCTTTTGCCCCTTTTCCAACCCTGCTCGCAGTGCCACAATGTCGTAGAAATTAATTAATGACTCAGGCTTTGGTTTCAGAGGATAACGACTTTTATTGGTTGATCAACAAAGCCGGGTAGGTCTGCAAAGCCACACTTTTTCTCCACTACTTCCCCATTATATACTCATCCCTCCACAACAGGGTGTATGCGATGATGTCATCTTCAACATCTGTCCATAACAATAAGTTTCCCCGTTCTAAGTGCCTCAATGTATAGCTCAGATTTCCTGTGCAAGCACATTCCAAGAGGCCTATATGTTTAGCTACGCATGCACAGCGATTATATCCAGATGGGGGACCTTGTATTCTTTAAAAGTATGTAAAATCACATGAAATTAAATAAAAATTACTCCTATACAGACATGTAGGGAATCAACTTCAAGCTATTTCACTGTACCTTACAAAATGTGTGATGATCCTCAGTGGCTTTGACGAGGTGGCCTGAGAGGTTAAGGCAATGGACTGCTAATTCATTGTGCTCTGCACGTGTGGGTTTGAATCCCACCTTCATTGCTTGTGTGTTTTAGCCCCTTTCAGGAATGCCTCACGTTATTGCAGTGTCAAGAAGACCTACAAACAGCGCCTTTACACAGGTTTGTGAGCCTGACTAGAGTGAATTAAGAAACTGGAGACACGTAACACTGGTCATGCGCATTTTGCAAGTTTATCTGTTTGAACTATGTCAACATGAGATTTAATTTAGTTCACAGTCAAGCCACTGTGCATAAATCATGTAAGTATGAATCCTTTTGTCATGAACAAGAGCTTGCTCAACCAATTTTATTAATAAATGCAGGGCAGTCGTTATTGCTTAAGCGGCTTTCCTTGTTCTACCTTGAAATGTCTCAATCAACAGCTTACCTCTAATATGTAACTCCTCACATGTCCATTTGGGATTTTGAGTCCAGTCTACCAGAAGGCATGATTTCCAAGCCCACCATTGCCAGGAAGACTATTTCAAGGTGTGTGATATCATTCTTCCGAAAGGATTTAAACCCCTCCAGGCTCCCATGCTTTTATGCTATACCTGAACTACAACTCACATCAAATAGCACTTACCAAATAATTCAAACAGATCAGAGCTGCTGTCAGGAGGCAATCCTGCCTTGCGAGGCCTTGCAGCGCCTTTCCGCATCCGCTCTATTCACTTTCTGTGACCGCACACCACATGCCACAAGGAATCCACGTGTTGAATGATAGAATGAGTCACTGAGTTTGCTCAGAAAAAAGAAAAGAAATGTTCCCTCCAGAATTTGTCTTAAACGCCGGGTTCACATAAATTGTTTATATGTAAGTACAAAGTCTGAATCATCTAAAAGCAAAGATTCAAAGATCAATATCTCTTAGATGCCATTTGGAAAGAAAATGTGACTCCCTTTTAACGGTAATATTAGCATTGTTCCATAATAAAGCATTACGTGGAGTAAAATTGTGGACATGGCAGATTTTCCAGGCTAACAGTGATAAAAAAAAAACAAAGTCACTGTCACTAAAACCAGCCTAATGTTATTACTAATATGACATTCGGGACTGCAATCTCCTCTGCTTCACTGAGACATGTCTGAACCCAGTGGTGCTGGACCACGCCATCCAGCCGGCCGAGTTCTTCTCAGTTCACCGCATGGACAAGACACGGGACTCAGGAAAGTCAAGGGGAGGCGGCGTGTGCTTAAGAATGAACAGCAGCTGGTGCAACAGCGCAAGCATTGTTCCACTTACATGCTCCTGCACACCAAACCTGGAACTACTGTCCATCATGTGCCGTCCTTTTTATCATCGGTCAAAATCAGCGCCGTTTATATCCCGCCTCAAGTGAACACAGACACTGCCTTATGCGAGCTGCATGACGCACTCGCACAGCACCAAACACAACACCGGGATGCTTCATCAGCATATCACCTGCCCCACCAGGGGCAAAAGGACACTGGACCACTGTTACACGACAGTCAAGGGTGGCTACAAGGCACAATCTCATCCAACGTTTGGTAAATCCGACCATGCTAACATCTTCCTCATGCCAAAATACAAACAAAGGCTGAAAAAGGGAGTTCCAGTTCAGAGGGAGGTCACGCACTGGATGGACCAATCGGTGGCCGCATTACAGAATGCACTCAAAGACGCAGACTGGGACATGGTCAGGAACAGCTCCGTTAATGGCCTAAGCGTGTTTACAGAAGCAGTTGTGGGATTCGTCGGGAAACTAGTGTATGATACTGTGGAGAAAAAGACTATCAGAACATTTCACAACCAGAAGCCGTGGGTGGATAAAACCATCCACGACGCTCTGAGATCTCGCACCGCTGCCTACAAAACGGGACTTGCGTCAGGGGACATGGAACCATACAAGGCTGTGTCATATAACGTCCGGAAGGCGGTGAAAGAGGCGAAGCAGTGCTACGGGAGGAAACTAGAGTCACAGCTCTAACAGAGTGACTCTAGGAGCCTGCGGCAGGGACTGAGAACAATAACAGACTATAAAGCACTAACATTCTATAAGACAAACGCGGACGTGACTCTGGCAGACGAGCTAAACACTTTCTATGCTTGCTTTGAGGCTGCAGCTAAAGACGCTAGCAATGCTAATGCTAGCGCCACTAACGGCTGCAAACAGAAAGACACTGCCAGTACCAGAAACGCATTTATCATCTCCGAACATGACGTGAGGAGAGCCTTCAAGAGAGTAAACACTAGGAAAGCAGCAGGACCAGACGGCATCTCTGGTTGAGTTCTCAGATCCTGCACAGACCAGCTAGCACCTGTGTTTACAGAGATATTCAACCTCTCTTTATCTCAGTCGGTGATCCCCACATGCTTTAAAGAGTCCATCATTGTTCCTGTTCCAAAGAAACCTCAACCCTGCTTCTCTTAATGACTATCGGCCTGTAGCTCTCACCTCATTAGTGATGCAGTGCTTTGAGCAGCTGGTCAAAGACTTCATCATATCTTCATTATCAGACACACTGGACCCACTACAGTTCGCTTACCATCCAAATAGTTCTACTAATGATGACATCTCTCATCTCCTCCACACATCCCTTACTTAATTGGACACTAGAAGGGGGAATTATGTTAAAATGCTCTTCATCAACTACAGCTCTGCATTTAATACCATAATTCCCCCCACACTCACCACCAAGCTGGAGCACCTGGGACTCAGTTCATCTCTGTGTCAGTGGATCTCCAACTTCCTAACTGGCAGACCACAGGCAGTATGGATGGGCAGACATGTCTCAGCCTGCATCACTCTCTCCAGTACTTATTGTACACATATGACTGTGTGGCCACTATCAGCTCCACCACCATCATTAAGTTTGCTGATGACACCGTCATGGTCGACCTGATCTGTGATAACAACGAGATGGCCTACCTGAAGGAGATTAGAAATCTGGAGATCTGGTGCTAGAGGAACAACCTCCTTCTAAACGTCAGTAAGACAAAGGAGTTGATAGTGGACTTCAGCACTAAGCAGGAGAGGAACTACCAGACCGCCGTCATCAATGACACCCCAGTGGAGAGAGTGGACCTGTCATGGTCCTGTCACATCAACACCGTGGTAAAAAAGGCCCGGCAGCGTCTCTACCACCTCAGACGCTTGAGAGACTTCAGACTGCCCTACAAGGTGCTTAAGAACTTTTACTCCTGCACCATAGAGAGCATCCTAACGGGAAACATCACAACCTGGTTCGGGAACAGCACCATGCAGGACAGATGAGCTCTACAGAGAGTGGTGAGATCAGCAGAGCGCACCATCCGCACCAAGCTCCCTGACCTGTACTCAATCTACAGCAGGCGGTGCTGGACCAAGGCCAGAAAGATCGTGAAGGACCTCAGCCATCCCAACAATGGACTGTTCTCTCTGTTGAGGTCAGGAAAGCGATTCCGCTCCCAGAAGGCCAACACAGAGAGACTGACCACACAGTACTGACCCACACATATGGTTTTACACTCACTCTGGACATTCTGGACATTCGTTTATACTAGTGGCCACTGCACATCATCACAAGCCACTTTAAATAAATTACTTTTGAGCATATTTGCACTGCACAAGACACTTTAAATATGTGGATTGCACAACCCTGGACATTACCATTTTTTATTACCATTTATTCTAACTTTATTCCATACTAAAATTACATAAATCTATACCTACTTTGTACAGCTGTTCTTATTGTTCTATATTTCTTCATATATTCTTCATACACTGAGCAAAAATATAAACGCAACACTTTTATTTTTGCTCCCATTTTTCAAGAGCTAAACTCAAAGATCGGTAACATTTTCTACATATACAAGAGACCAATTACTCTTAAATATTGTTTACAAATCTGTCTAAATCTGTGTTAGTGAGCACGTCTTTTTTGCCGAGATAATCCATCCCACCTCACAGGTGTGGCATTTTAAGGTGCTGATTAGACAGCATGAATATTGCACAGGTGTGCCTTAGACTGTCCACAATAAAAGGCCACTCTGAAATGTGCAGTGTGATCACACAGCATAATGCCACAGATGTCGCAACCTTTAAGGGAGCGTGCAATTGGCATGCTGACTGCAAGAATGTCTACCAGTGCTGCTCATGAAATTGTTTTCTCTACCATAAGCCATCTTCAAAGGCATTTTAGAGAATTTGGCAGTACATCCAACCGGCCTCACAACCGCAGGCCACGTGTAACCACACCAGCCCAGGACCTCCACATCCAGCTTGTTCACCTCCATGATCGTCTGAGACCAGCCACCCGGACAGATGCAGCAACAATCGGCTTGCATGATCAAAGAATTTCTGCACAAACTGTCTCAGGGTAACACATCTGTAGCACATCTGCATGCTTGTCGTCCTTATTGTGGTCTGGACCTGAATGCAGTTTGTCGCCGTAACCGTTTTGAGTGGGCACATTGGAGAGGTGTTCTGTTCACATTTCACTGCCCACAATTAACAACCTGATTAACTCTATGCGACGGAGATGTGTTGCACTGCGTGAGGCAAATAGTGGCGACATCTGTGGCATTGTGCTGTGTGATCACACTGCACATTTCAGAGTGGCCTTTTATTGTGGACAGTCTAAGGCACACCTGTGTAATATTCATGCTGTCTAATCAGCACCTTAAAATGCCACACCTGTGAGGTGGGATGGATTATCTCGGCAAACGAGAAGTGCTCACTAACACAGATTAAGACAGATTTGTGAACAATATTTGAGAGTAATGGGTCTCTTGTGTATGTAGAAAATAATACAGATCTTTGAGTTCAGCTCATAAAAAATGGGAGCAAAAATAAGTGTTGCGTTTATATTTTTGTTCAGTGTATATTTTCTATATTGTGTATTTTTGTTGTACAGTTATTTTATTTTAACTTTCATTTTTATATTTTATTTTATTCCTTCCTAGTTAAATTTATTAATCTTTTTAATCTTTTATTTTATTTTTCATATTTATTTCCTATTCATAGTCTTTTATTTTAAGGTCACGAGCAGTTGTCTAAGCATTTCACCGGCTATCGTACTGTGTATGACTGTGTATGTGACAAATAAAATTTGAATTTGAATAATAGGCATGTAAAATTTTCTGGTAAAATATAGCCATTTGCACAATGTACAGTATTTTAATCAAAAATTCTCCCTTCCCTGAGAATCTTTACAGCGTATGGAAAAATAACCTATAAAATAAAAGAAAGATTTTTTCTGTACTTTGGTCGGAACTCACTTTTTCAATGATATATTTACCTTTCTTAAATTGGAGGACCAGAAACCAGCCAAAAATTGACAGAATTTTGGCAGTATGTAGGTAATTGGTATTTACCTGCACATAAAGTGAAATCAAAATGTTAATTATAAGCGATGTAATAAATAATTATGTGCCGGATTTAATAATATACTTTAAAATAGGCTACTAATAAGCTACTTGCTCAATGTAAACAAACCCCTGTTTTCATTTTAAGACAAAACTTTATCTTTATTCGATCTACTTTTTTGATTTCTCATTTGTGATTCACTCTCCGATTACTGAACAGGGAGTGTATTTGGCTGACGATGAAAGAAGTACAATGAAATTTGAAAGATGAAATTTTGTGAATTTTAAGTTTTTGAGTTTTGAAAAATAACACATCATTTCTGTTTCTTCTACAGCAACTGATGCTGTTACTCAAACAGATCTAGTCCTATACTTTGTACCCTGACACTGAAAGCACCGTTCCGGTAGATCTATCTCAAATTCAAATTAGAATAAAAATTTCATTTGTCACGTACACAGTCGTACACTGTACGATATGCAGTGAAATGCTAATAATATATATTTTTTATTTTTATATAAATAAAAAAATTAATAAAAACTTATACGTAAGGATTAAATATGAATAAAAAGAGATACTAAAGAAAAATAAATTTAACTAGTAAAATAAACTGTACAAATAAGGGCATAATGAAAATATCACAAAAATATAGAAATATAGAAGAAAAAAAGTATATATATATATATAGAAATTTAAAATGACAGTGGTTGTGCAAATATTCATGAAAAGTGACTTATTAAAGTGACTTGTGCAATGGTCCAGATGTATAAATATGTAGTGCATAGTGCATAGTGCACAGGATTAGAGCTTGACTCGGAGCTGTGTTTTGTATTTGCAACTCCTGGTTTAAGCATGGCCCCAAATATTCACCTGGTTTATGTAAAAGCTCATGCACATGGGATCTCACTGTTGTGAATCATTATATTGATATATAATATATAGTATCAATCATTTCTTGGGATGTTAGGGTCTATTTGCTACACATAATTTGGCCATTAGATGGCAGTACAACGAGCCCTTAAAGCATCATGAAATGAGCATTTAGGTGAAACTCCTGCCTGGGAGGCCAATAATCATTTCAACATCACTAAGTATGAAGGGTCTTGCCAAATGCCTAAATGTAAATGATTCGTTTGCGCTCACGAGTCGGTTCATAGGGAATGAATCACATAAATCACAGGCGAAACCCTCTTGGGGTAAAGGGGCGGGTAAACTTCACGCATGCGCAAACAACGCGAAAGTATGGCGACTACCAGTGAGACTTTAGAGTGTAAGGAAAATACTTTAAGGAGAAGACACAGAGGCGAAGCTGATGGTTTAGGAAAAAAAGCAGACAGCAGCAGCAGTGAAACAGCTGAACAAAATGAGAAATACGATAAGAAAGAGAAGGTTCGGTTAGGAACTGGGACTTACTGGCTCACCAGGATTGTGCTGTTACGGTCCATCGCCTTCATGTATTGTAAGTGGTGGTGATAACATCTGTTTGGGAATAGAAAATTGACTTAAAAGAGTACATTTGCTATTTTAACTGGCTGCCCAGTCGCTGGTCCGGTTTGTGTTCAGCCGAAGAGGCTACGCGAGACAGATACATTGTATCTTTTTTTGTTTGTTTGTTACAAATAAGTCGATACTTTGTAGCTGGAGAGTGAATCACAAATGAGAAATCAAAAAAGTAGATCGAATAAAGATAAAGTTTTGTTTTAAAATGAAAACAGATGTTTGTTTACTTTGAGCAAGTAGCTTATTAGTAGCTTATTTTAAAGTAGATTACTAAATCTGGCACTTAACTGTTTATTACATCGCTTATAATTAACATTTTGATTTCACTTATGGTGCAGGTAAATACCAATTACCTACATACTGCCAAAATGTCATTAAATTCTGTCAATTTTTGGCTGGTTTCTGGTCCTCCAATTTATGAAATGTAAATATATCATTGAAAAAGTGAGTTCCGACCAATGTACAAAAAAAAAAATTTCTTTTATTTTATAGATTATTTTTCCACTATACACTCACTTACCCCACTACCTGCTTAAATCTTTTTTTTTTTTCCAGGTGTTGCTTTTGCCGTGGCTTACAACCAGAACAAACAGTTGATTGGGGAGAAGGGCCTCACACCTTGTAAAGACTATCTCCGTAGTGTTAAACGCTATGTAGGTGGTAAGATCAACATGGCTGCGCTCTCATACACTCCCACTATTTTGTGGTTCTTGGACTGGGAAAACATGAATGCCAACCTAGATGGCATTGCTCTGGCAGGATTGGCGCTTTCTGTCTTTGTCCTCTTATCAGGGAGGGCCAACATGATTATCATGATAATGCTGTGGGTCCTGTATCACTCTATAGTGAACGTTGGACAGCTGTGGTGAGTGATCACCACACACATACACACATCATGTGAGTCGTTTAACTTGGTGTGCTCTAATACCATGTCAAGACTACATGACCAGAGGAATAGATATTTAATGTCTTTGATCCTTAAGCTTTAGAAGTATTGGATCTATTAGAATAAATAATTTCTTAATTTTAGTAAGCAATTTCACCCTCTTTCTAGTGCATCAGTTATAGTGTGCTCTTTTCTTTTTGCTTTATAGGTTTTCCTTTGGTAAGTATAGGGGGATTGCAGTGTTATGAATGAGACATTTGGACTTACATTGGTAAACCAAAAGTATCAGAGCATGGACAAGCCTAGTATCGGTGAATTAATTTGCACAACCTTTTTAATTTGGTCTCTTTGTCTGAAAACATAAAAATAATAACAGCCTTAACAATAAGCATAAACAATAACATATAATCTTTACCGCATACTCACAGTATTTTTGACTTTTTTATTTTAAAATAAATACTTCTGGGTGCACGATTCAAATGTATAAGTCCCTTAAATTTTCCCTCATTTTTCTTTTATGATTATCCAAGAGGCATCCACTAGACATTTGTCAAAGAGTAGATGCTTCTTGGCTGACCAGACAGAAAAGGTAGGAAAAAGAAGACACTGATTGAGAGTTTGCGTTGAACCCTGAAAATATACAGCATTGTATCAGAGTTATTATGTGACATTAGCTTGACAAACTTTTATGAGAGAGACTATACTTTTCTACACACCTTCAGAATTTTAATCACAGCTGTAGAAAGCATGACACTTGATGAAAGAGGCTTGAATGAATGCAAAAAGTGTAGATTTAAAAATGTTGTGTCAAATAAATGATTTAGGATGACCTGGAGTTATGGATGTGACGCGTCTAAATCAGCCCTCTATAAACTATCTAAAAAAAAAAAACACTTAAACACTGAATTTTGGCATGGAACATTTAAAATACAAATAATGAAAATTAAACTATGAAATTGTAAAATCAGCAATTATTGGTGATTTTTTTTCCATTGCTTTGTTCTCTTTCTTTGTGGATTTTACCATTTTTGGTTTTTAATGTTCAGCATTGCACTTTATTGTTTAAAAAAAACTTTGCATGAAATTGCACTATAATACTTTAGATAATTTATTAAATAAAAAATTCAGAACAGACACTGTATTTGCAGAGAGACAATTCCTCATTACCGTTTTATGGAGGCAGTGCTAAATCCAGTTTAAAATTAAAACTGCACTTGAAGCAAGTTATACTGTACTTGCAATAAAAAATCTGAAGCACGCTGTATGCTGGCAGTGGCATTATTAGAAATCAACTTGGGTAAGATGATGAAATATGAAAATATTATGATTATTTTTCCTGATGTGTTTAATTAATTTAGTTAAGTATAAGTTTCCCATAACATCTTTACTTTTTTACAAAACTTTATAAAAAAAATATATATATGCAACAGTAAACTCTAATACGTAACTCTAAAATGTGTTAAAGCCCTGTGCGGTTGCTTTCATGTTGGTTTATGTGTAGTTTGTCAGAGGGATTCCTTAAATAGCATTAAAATTAGCATGCTCTTCAGATAAAATATCAAATAGTAATCATTAAAATAAAAACAACATGTAAAGAACAAGTCAACGCTCATTTTCCATTTTTGATTTGATGCAATCAGAAAGCAAATTAATGTTCAAATTTTTGGTTTTATAGAGAAAAACAAATGAACTGATGTGCATATATTATTTATGTTATCAGATTCTGCTTGAATCAAGTAACATCAACAATGAAACACCTCCCTAATTGGATGCCAGTGTTGTATCGACCCAGTGTCTTCTCAGTCCGAAGGAAACATGGTCTTTGTCTATAAGCTAGGTTGCATAAATTGATAATATTCTACCATACACTTCACGAAAGGCCATTTCCCTTAAAACTACTCCAATTCTGTATAAAGCCTGCATTGTTTTTGCAGTACCACTTGGACATCTGTGGTCATTGACAATAACTTGCTGTAAGCTACACTGCCACACTACATTAGCATAGGGCCATGGTATGTTACATCATCAGACAATGTCTATGCCCATTTACTACAATGTCAGCCATAATAGTTTTAGACTATACACCTTGCTAAAACTGCTGGATCTAATTTCATGTACTGTGAAATAGAATCTCATAATTTTAACTTTTTTAGTGGGTGTCTTATGAAGGACAGCAAAACTGTTTGGCATGGGAAGTGGAGAGGCGTGGTGCTCCCTTAGCGTTACCTTTGGCGTTGCAACAATTACACAAAATCCTCACACATTCAAAGAACAAGGAACTCCTATCCTGCACCAATATTCACAGCATCATCCAAAAAATCTAAGACAAAAATAAGGTCATGTAAAAAAAAAAAAAAAAGTCAACACTGCTACATTCTCTAATACCACTTCCTCTCATTTTCCTAAACTATCCTCAACGCTTCCTGTGTTCTCCAACATCATCTTCAACCCTTCCTGTTCCAACTCATCTATTGTTTGAATGAGTAAATGAATTAACTAATAATTACAAAAATATTTGTATATATATATATATATATATATATATATATATACTGTATATATACATTAATTGCACCAAAATATGACGAGGTCAACTTGGACTTCATCATTCACAATGGAACTATTATATTCCTCTTAGATGTGCTGTGGGTTACTAACTGCCACATGTTCATTATATCATCCATGTTAACAAGTGTTGTTAATGTGTATAATACTGCAAATTTCATCAATAGGTTTGCATCATAATGTGCAATTGTAATTAATACTGTCCCAATTTGTCTTCATTGTGCAGCTTTAGATTCTGTATGATACCTGTATGTGTTTTTTTTTTTTTTTTTCTTCTTCGTTTTTTTTCCTTTTTTTTATGTCTGCGCAGGTTGGGAGAGCCAGCTACTTGAGACAGGATTCCTTGGTATTTTTCTGTGTCCATTATGGAGTCTTGCACAGATTCACCATCAAAGCCCACCTTCTCTCATCTCCATCTGGTCCTTCCGCTGGCTCATAGTGCGAATAATGCTTGGGGCAGTAAGTGAGGCATACACTTATAAAATATGACATACATTGCCTGGTCAAAAAAGAAAAAAAAAAACATTCACTTAATTTTTTGGGGAATGCTTTTAGCCTTAATTAAAGCAAAGGTGAAACACTCCATAAAATCTTCCCCAGCTCATCCCCAAACAATTACAGTGAAGTTAAGGTAGAGGTGATAATCTGGTCATTCAGTACATTCAGTCGAAGTTAATTTTATTGCTACATAACTTTGCTTAATCTAGACCTGAGGCTTATACAGTGCGCTTCACTTCATATCAGACCACATAACATTTTCCCATAGTTACAAATTCTAAACTTTATGCTCCCTAGCAAACTTAAGCCTTTTAATTTGGCTGTGCATTGTATTTAAATAAAAGAAAGGTTTTGTGTTTCAATTAGAGCTTTACGAGTAAAAGCGATGTTATGAACAGTTATGTGCTGGATTTAATATACTTTAAAATAAGCTACTAATACAGTAATATACTTGCTCAGTGTAAAACACCTGCACTAAACTGAATTCAGCTAAACTGGGATTACTTATAATTTCACTGCTGAAATAACAAGTGAATTTTTAAACGCTGGAGTCGTTTTAAGACAAAATGTAATCTTCATCCAATCTACCAATTACCGAACAGGATAAAGTATTGCGTTGACAATGAAGGAAATACAACTTGGCATAATCATATTTTATATCCTTTCTTTCCCATTGATAGGAAAATAAGATAAAATACTAGATTCAAAATCTTGCCGTGAACTAGGTAAATTTTCAAAATTTTCTAATATTTAGCCAGTCTTGGTTTACAGTACTGAGTATCATGTATCGCGCATGCGCTTTTTGTTTGTAACACCACTGGGAAGACAAATATATGAAGACACATTCTTGCTGCACAGTGAAGTTTTTGCTGAAAATGCTTCTATGACTGATTGTGAATGTGGGTTTTCGGCAGGCAGCTGCTTTCTGCTCAGTACTCCGGACCAGACAGATCTACTTTCACAGTTAGTGTAATTAATGGTTTTAGAAGACCAGGGACACGGAGTGATATCAAAATTCAACTTAGAACCTGTACAAATGTAATAGAAATCACACCTCTTCAATAATAGTATGTTAAAACAGCTTTTGTTTGTAATAAGGCACACAGTCTTTTTGTTTTTGTCCACCAGGGGTCCGTTCTTCGTACGTCGCTTCACACATCCGAGATGAACTGACACATCTAAGATGAGATCATTGTGCTAATTACTATCTGGCTAAGTTGGTTCTTCGAGCACACCTGTTGTTGATGATTAGTATAGCTGGATTGAGTTGTCTAGGATTATTGTGCGTTCGTGCGTTGGTTTAAAAGGTGATATGCATCGACAGTAGAAACACTGATCACAAGCCATTTAATTGGTTGACTAAATGTAAAAAAGAGTGGCTCAACGTTTTTTTGTAACACTGAAATGCCCTCTGCCATGGATTGTCCCCCCTACATAATCGCTATCAAATATTATATTAGAACATAAATTCATAGGTTAATGGTTTACAAATTACAAATTACATGAGACAAGAAAAAAAAGAAATATGAAAATAACTATGTTGTATATGAAAAAATAGAAATAATATTTTTTTCAAATACAACATGTATACTTTTATATAGTTTCGTACAATTTATCATTATAAAATATATTTTTTTAATAAATATAAATATTTATTTGCATATTTTTATGACAAACCCTTGAATGTGGTGGAGGGTTTGGAGTCCATGGCAGAGGGGCATATGCTTTTCTTTTCCCACGTGAGTCAGTCCGCGTCAGTCGTGCTCTTTAACCAATCAGATGTGACCTCGCCATTTCAACCAATCATAACCCGCCAGGAGCGCAGCCTAAATCCTGTTTACATGAAATAAACCTTCTTCCGAGCAAGTTTAAGCTTACGGATATGTTGCTATGACAACAAATGCGAGAAGCGCATCGAAGAACGAAACAATCCAAGATCAGGACAAAACCACAACAATCGAATCCAGCTAACTGAGTTAGCGACGTAAGAAGAACGGACCCCAGCTTTTGAATTTTTTTGTCCTGTAGGTTTTGTACTGAAATAGATTATTCTGGCGTTAGAGCTTTCCATGATCCCTTTGTTTAGAGTAGAGCACCAGCAACCTTTGCCACAAAAATTACTTAGTTTTTATTTTTATTTATTTTTTGTTGTTTTAAGGGATTGATCAAGATCAGAGGAGATCGCTGCTGGTGGGACCTGACCTGCATGGACTATCACTATGAAGTGAGTAGGTCTGGGTGCAGGAGGAGCCCCGAAAAGTTTTTAATTTAGTCTAAATTATGCAGATTTTAAAAAATCTTTAAAAAAAAGATTTTTTTATTGTTTGACCGAGTAAATGAATGAACTAAGTACTAATTTTATATATATATAATTTTATTTAATTTTTTTTTGGGGGGGGGATTTTCTAACAAATCCCAAAAAAGTTGGGACAAGTAGCAATAAGAGGCTGGAAAAAGTAAATTTGAGCATAACGAGGAGCTGGAAGACAAATTAACACTAATTAGGTCAATTGGCAACATGATTGGGTATAAAAAGAGCTTCTCAAAGTGGCAGTGTCTCTCAGAAGCCAAGATAGGTAGAGGATCACCAATTCCCACAATGTTGCGCAGAAAGATAGTGAAGCAATATCAGAAAGGTGATACCCAGCAAAAAATTGCAAAGACTTTGCAGTTATCATCATCAACTGTGCATAACATCATCCGAAGATTCAGAGAATCTGGAAGAATCTCTGTGCGTAAGGGTCAAGGGCGTAAAACCATACTGGATGCCCATGATCTCCGGGCCCTTAAACAACACTGCACCATAAACAAGAATGCTACTGTAAAGGAAATCACAGAATGGGCTCAGGAATACTTCCAGAAACCATTGTCAGTGAACACAATCCACCGTGCCATCCGCCGTTGCCAGCTGAAACTCTACAGTGCAAAGAAGAAGCCATTTCTAAGCAAGATCCACAAGCTCAGGCGTTTTCACTGGGCCAGGGATCATTTAAAATGGAGTTTGGCAAAATGAAAGACTGTTCTGTGGTCAGACGAGTCGCGATTCGAAGTTCTTTTTGGAAATCTGGGACGCCATGTCATCCGGACCAAAGAGGACAAGGACAACCCAAGTTGTTATCAACGCTCAGTTCAGAAGCCTGCATCTCTGATGGTATGGGGTTGCATGAGTGCGTGTGGCATGGGCAGCTTGCATGTCTGAAAAGGCACCATCAATGCAGAAAAATATATTCAGGTTCTAGAACACATATGCTCCCATCCAGACGTCATCTCTTTCAGGGAAGACCCTGCATTTTTCAACAAGATAATGCCAGACCACATGCTGCATCAATCACAACATCATGGCTGAAGGAACATCATGGCTCATCATAGGAGAAGGATCCGGGTACTGAAATGGCCAGTCTGCAGTCCAGATATTTCACCTATAAAGAACATTTGGCGCATCATAAAGAGTTAGACAGTTAGAGGCCTGTATTAGACAAGAATGGGAGAGCATTCCTATTTCTAAACTTGAGAAACTGGTCTCCTTGGTCCCCAGACGTCTGTTGAGTGTTGTAAGAAGAAGGGGAGATGCCACACAGTGGTGAAAATGGCCTTGTCCCAACTTTTTTGGGATTTGTTGACACCATGAAATTTTTAATCAACATATTTTTCCCTTAAAATGATAAATTTTCTCAGTTTAAACTTTTTTTCTGTGATTTATGTTCTATTCTGAATAAAATATTAGAAGTTGGCACCTCCACATCATTGCATTCAGTTTTTATTCACGATTTGTATAGTGTCCCAACTTTTTTGGAATCCGGTTTGTATAAAACTTAATATAATAAAAAAAAAAAAATATATATATATATATATATATATATATATATATATATATACACACACACTATTAAGGAAGAAATTGCAAAATTGCACTTTTGAAGATTAAGTAAACAATACATAAATAAGCTGATTCTGTTTAGTGTTTAATAGTAATTTTAAAATTATTTTAAATGGTATCGCTATACGAACAGTATTTCAGTAAGTGATTATATTACTCAACTCTAGTGCCACAAATTGACAGACAGACAGTAATCAGACTTGTCAAATTAGTGCAAACTGCATACACAAAAGTATGTCATATCTGTAGCCATACTAGATACATTCCTGTAAGGTGCAGACAATATTTACTATATGTGATTAACAATCTGAGATGCAGGGAAGCAATATTCTATGTGGATTTTCACCTCTAGTACTGTGTGGTTGTGTTAGACCTTTTCCATGGATTTGTTGGATTTAAAGGTACTCTGTAGAATCTTTAAAAGTTAGAATATGTCACACTAAAACCACTGGACACTGCTTATTAATCTGTACCAAATGTTTACCTGATGTGCATTTGACAGATATACTGTATTTTAAAGGCAAAGATTTTCTTAGATTTTTTTCTGTTTACTGTTTTTTACACAGTACTATTTAATCCCAAACTACTTGGTCAAGGCAATGAACATCACACGACCGTCAGTTTGTAATTTTTGTTCGGTTGTGTATGTGGTCAAAATCCAGTAATTGATTAGCAGATCTACCAGTACCATACTGTACATGTTGTCTTTGTTTCCTTTGCACAGACGCAGCCTGTTCCTAACCCAGTTTCATACTATTTGCACCAGTCTCCTTGGTGGTTTCATCGTTTTGAGACCATAAGTAATCACTTTATTGAGCTCATCGTACCTTTTTTTACTTTCATGGGCCGACGCATGTGCATGGTAAATGGAGTTCTGCAAATTTTCTTCCAGGTAAAGAACACTCTCATACATGTACACACAGACACACTATTCTAACGGTATTCGCTCTAAAATCTTTGCTCACCAGGAATTATTAAAATAAACGGTATGAAAAGGAAAAGATATGGCAGCTCGAAACCATTCAGAGTTATAAACATCATGTAGGACTTTGTAAAACTTAATACCAGTGCAGTTTAAATAAGACTGCTGTAATGTGCTTTCTGGTGAACACACAGGCTCCTGCATTCTTGAAAAGCTAAAATGTCCTCCAAATTGCACCAGGGTCAGCAACATTTTACAACAGTTCAGTTAATGACTTGTATAAACAAGCACTAGTTTTTCTTCACATCAAGCACATCAAATGTTTTTTATTCTGAATGTTTCGTAGATGAATTCAAATCATAATTGGGTTATATACTGACTTTAGTTACTTGTGTATGGATTTGTTTTATAGGTAGCTATCATCATCAGTGGGAATCTTAGTTTTCTGAACTGGCTAACTATAGTACCCAGTTTAGCTTGTTTTGACGATGCAGCATTATCATCTCTGTTTTGGTCTGGTAAACGTACAGCCGTAATGAAGATGCAGAATGAGGAGGCAACAGGACAGTCACTCACTAAAGGTATGCGTGTTAATATATGGGGGTGCTGGGTCAGTTTTTTTGGCCCTTCAATGTACATGCAGTCATGCATAATGCTAAATGGCCATATTATAACTTTTCATATAGTATTTTTTTGTACTGTTTTTATCCCTAAGGCATGCTCATTAGACGTGTGGTTAATGTGGCATTTGGAATTTTAATTGCATATCTGAGTGTTCCTGTGGTGATAAACCTCCTAAGCCCTAGGCAGGTGATGAACACGTCTTTTGACCCTCTCCGTATTGTCAACACTTATGGGGCTTTTGGCAGGTGATGCTTATTTACCTGTTTTTAACTTTCTTGTTAATTATAGATTATTAGATTATAGTTCTTGAATAAATAGATTACATTTTGTGCAGTTAGTGTTAATAAACAGGGGTGAAAGTAGTTTTTCAAATTCTTTCTGGTACTATATAGTCAAAAGATGAGGAGAATAAACCATGAAGGTGCTGAACAGTCCTGTAAATCTTATAAGTTTCTCTTCCACTTATTCCGCTTTAGAATATCAGCGTGTTAACTTCCAGGTTTAAGGGTTAAAACCTAAATACAGTGGAACCTTGGATTATGAGTAAAATTCAAATAAGAGAGGAGAAAGGTTTACTGTGTAAGATGAGAAGGGGGAGACGGGAGGGTCTGATTCCTCCTGTCCTCTTACTTGTGACTTTCTTTTAGGCGGTATAAGAAACAGTAGACGTACGCTGTACACATGCGCTTACAAACACAAAACAGTTGTAAACAGTGCTACTCGCAATCCGAGGTTTCACTGTAGCGTTAAATGTAAAATTTGTACGCTTTGGTGTACAATCCCTTGTTCAACATACCAATCAGTGCCTTTGTTAACGGGTTACAAAGGCTTCATGATTCAGCGTTGTGTTAGAAGCTGGTTAGCTTTGTAGCTCACCTTAGGCAAAAAAAAAACTGTCAAATAAGAATGACTTGAAAGGTATTATTAAGTTATCAGATGTGTTTTCTTGCTAAAATTGCATCCGCAACTGGTTATGAATGTAAGTTTTGGCATGTATCTGCTCTCTCCTCAGAACTGTGGACCGTACAGATCTATTTTCACCTACCCTGTGACTGACAGATTGTTTAATTAACCAATATTAGAACATCTGTGACACAAAGTGATACATATACTGTGAAACCTCGGATTGCGAGTAACGCGGTTTGCAAGTGTTTCGCAAGACGAGCAAAGGTTTTTAATAAATTTTGACTTGAAAAATGAGCAAGTCTTCACAAGGTTCACGAGTAACGAGTATCATGTATCACCGAGCGACACGTGATCACAACTGAGCCAATGGTTTTTCTCTCTCTTGTGCTGCAGAATTGTGGGTAATCGTCTCCCCTGCTGGGTCTTAGTAGTCTCTTACTGGTAACATTTGTGCACGCGTACACTGTGTCCTATAACACTGTGACCGTGTGTGTGTAAAACATTTTATTTAGTGTTTGTAAGCGCGTGTGTACTGCGCGCGTGTACTGTTTCTTATAACGCGCGTGTGTCAAGAGAAAGTCTCATTAGAGATTAAAAATCCATGTTCCAGCCTGTCGTTATGTGTGGCACGTGCATAATTTGACACCATGCTGGCACAGTGTC
Source organism: Clarias gariepinus (assembly GCF_024256425.1). Taxonomy (NCBI): domain Eukaryota; kingdom Metazoa; phylum Chordata; class Actinopteri; order Siluriformes; family Clariidae; genus Clarias; species Clarias gariepinus. The sequence continues at coordinate 4,558,828 of NC_071113.1, forward strand.
AAATTATGTGTGCACACACTCTGGCCTACACAGAAACACTGCTCTGTCGCGATTCTTTTCAAGGTAAAGTGCAGGTTCATTTGTTTGTTTGTTTTACTTTACAGCAGTGATCCTGTTAGTATGCGCTCACACGAGTGTCATTAGCGATGTTCCTTGCAAATCTTTCTGACAAAACAGTCTTTACATTAATGTGTGTGTGTGTGTGTGTGACTAGCTTCACACACACACACACACACACACACACACACACACACACACACACACACACAGCGCGCCTGCACACATAAACGGAAACACTTATCTGTCGGGATTTATTTTTACTTTTTTTTAAGGTAAAGTGCAGGTTAATTTGTTTTATTTTTACTTTACATTTTGTATTAATTATTTTTGTGTATTTATTTTTTTGGGCTGTGGAACGAATAAGTTCCAATAAGAGTTTCCATTATTTCTTATGGGAAAAGTAAATTTGGTTTAGGAGTGTTTTGGAATACGAATTATGCTCATAATCCAAGGTTCCACTGTAGTTAAATGTCCCAGTGCTGCTACTGTCTCATCACTAATCATGTAAAGTGTCTCGTCCAATCAAATTACTTGGTTGGAAATAACTGTTGTATAATATGTGTAATAAGTCACTAAGATGAAGTCAGTAGTATATTGTTTTTGAAGAACAGGCAATCGACTGCCTAATAACTGCAGCATTAACTTGCTGCCTGATTTTTTTTTTTTTCACTGACGATTATTCTCAGGATGGAATTGGTATATCATAATAAAGTAAACAGTAATATCAGGTTTTAGTGGCAGATCCCTTGCATTCTTACATCCAATATGGCAGACATTGTTAATTATTTTTCACACTTTCTGTAGCATTACTAAGGAGAGAACAGAGGTGGTGTTCCAGGGCACGCTGAATGCTAATCACTCTGATGAGGGTGTTGTATGGGAGGAATATGAGTTCTTGTGCAAACCTGGAGCTCTAGAGAGAAGACCTTGTTTCATTTCCCCTTATCACCACAGACTTGACTGGCTGATGTGGTTTGCTGCCTTCCAAGTAAGAAAAAGATGTGTTAATGAACATGAGTCCACCAATCAGCCATTACGTTAAACTACACTGTCTTTATGTCTTTATGTTTCTCCTTTTCCTCTCAGACATATGAGCAGAATGAATGGATCATTCAGATAGCCGGCAGACTTTTAGCGAATGACTCCACTGTGCTCTCATTAATGGACCACAATCCATTTCAGAGCAGAGGCAAACCTCGGTATGACGCAATACACATTTAATATCTATCCTGAACAATATCTTATATATCCTACAAAGTATCCTAGGGTTAGAGTAAAGTTTCCCCTTGTAACATTACTATTTTCCCACTAACACTAAATTGTCTGTTTTTTGATACTTTCAGGTGGATACGAGGAGAACACTTCAGATACAAATTCACTAAACTCGGCAGTGTTTCTGCAACCCAGGGGAAATGGTGGGCCAGAAAGCGCATTGGACCTTACTTTCCCCCAGTCAATTTAGAAGGCCTTAGAAGGTACTTTCAATCGAGAAATTGGCCGCAACCAGATATGTCCTGATGGGTTCACACCGATAGCAGTTTGCACGGAAACTAGTGCAAAAACACCTTAATAAATTTATGCAACTGTGTTGGCACATGTGTTAAAAGAGTTTTAACAAACTCACTGTGCTTAGGGACAGAAAATACAAATTTATTTGTTGTAATAATATTAAATGATGTTATGTAATAATTATAAAAATGCATTTCAAAATAAATAATGTTTATGATAATGATTGTGGGAACATCATGTTTGATTTCTTTACAATACTTAAGTCATGTTTTTGTGACCTTCCTGTATCGTTTTGATATACTTGTACAGAAAACAGAGCTTTGTTGTCAAACTGTAAAAATGCAAATAAGATGAAATTCAATTTATAAGTGCATTCTTGGGATCAGAGCTGTTCTTGGTGTGTGCCGTATGTTTGCCATAAGTGTGCCATTTTCAGTTTTTTAGAGCAGAACTGGATTGTGTCATTTTTTTAAACCAATACATTTTCTACATATTCTTACAAACTAGGCCACTAATAGGAATATGAAGTGGACCCATGTATCTTACCAAAATCTACTTTTGAAAGTTTTTTTCCCCAGTTTTAATACCATGGCAGTTTGAGTCAGAAACCTGGAAAACGTGCAAATTCTGGGGAAAAGCATTATATCAATGAAGCATCTTGTCTTTCCATTATACTGTGTGAAAATTTTTTGAGATGATAGTATCCCGGAAAGGTGCTGTTGTCACAGCAGAGGCTCTTTATATTTCTAGAGCAGCATTAACATTATAATAATGTCCTATATAACCTTGCACTTTTTACGTTTTAATTTAAAAGTATGTTTCCAGTTATTCCAGTAATGTGTAAATTCTGCAAATATTATTCTTTGCTTGTTGGAAATTTTTTTTAGTTAGGTTGTCTTTGATTAGACAAAGCCCTAAATAGGACCCTAATATACAACTGTCAATTCTAATACATTTGGTTAATAATTCTCATTTAATTGGACATTTTCCATCTGTAGAGGTTGTTTGTCTCACTTCAGACATTTTTGGGATAGGGAGGCAATTGTATTGGGGTGATAGACACACCTCATTTTGTGTTTTCCATGTAATGGTCTCACTGTGTACAGGTGTGCCTTATATCGGGGCCAATCCCAAAAGACAACCTTTTTCAATGTGGCATCAATTTCAACATTCTGTGGGTATAAAAAGCTGGTATTGTCAGTAAGTCATTCCAAGGTCATCGTTCAAACAGCCAGAGGAGTGGAGCCCCATGAGTGACAGACGGCAACGATGACCAGTACCTAAGGACCTATGCACTCGGACATCGTTATGCAATTGCCACACAGCTGCAGGCCCGTTTACAAGATGCGTGGGGTACTAGGGTTTCCAGACAAACCATTCACAACCGACGCCACCATTTTGGCTTGAATGCCAAACGACCGTTGCAGGTGACTCCACTGACACCAAGACACCGCTGTGAATGTTTGCAGTGGGCACAAGACCATGTGACCTAGACAATGCAGCAGTGGACATCACCTAATTGCTGAGTTTTTTTCCTTAAGCTGCTTTGCCATGTCTTTACTGCAGCCACCATCCATTGCATGTGTTTGTGGATAGTAAGTGAAAAGAGGCATTCAGAGTTCACCCAGTTATCTCTGTCAGCAGTCACATCAATAAACACTGGGGATCCATTTATCCTGTTAGCTGCCAATGCCTCTGCGGTAACACTGCCTCCACCATGATTGTGAGATAATGATGTAGACTTATGAACAGGAACACATCCTTTCATTTTCCATATTCTTCTATTATTCTAATTCTAATACAAGTTCATGTAATTGGTCAGGTCATCTGTTCAATAATTGTTTGTCGTGTGCATCCAGCTGCAGGTTTGATGTGTTGTGTACTTTGATGTGCTTTTTCTAAATACTGTAGTGCTGAAGAGTGCTTATTTGAATTACAAGGTGTCAGGAAGGGCACTCTGTCTAGTCTGCAGCTGTGCAGCAAGCTGTGATGCACTGTGTGTATGAACCTCTTTTTATCATAGCCAAATCGTGAACAACTTTAACAATTTGTGACATGAAAGTTTTTCTGTGGGATAGGCTAGTCTTTATTTCTTAATGGATCATTGAGTCTTTGCCGCCCATGACTCTGATGCCCATTTGCTGCTTGTGCTTCCTTGGACAACTTTTGGTAGGTACTAACCACTATATACTAAGAACGACTAGAATGCTCTGACAAGAGCCAGACAAGAGCCAAATTGTGAGGGTTAGACATCTCTGTTGTTGATATGAGACAACTTAAAATGTTGATCAAGTGAAGTTATGCGCAGTTTAGTGTCCGATTATGAAATGACAGTGTACTGTGCATGCGTCAAACTGTGGGCGTAAAAAATCGACTGCTGGACAGAACTTAATTAAACTTTTGCAGTACTTGGATATCTGCCTGAATTTTAACCTGCACAATTAGTGGAGTCAAAATGTTGATTAAAACCGATGTTATGAAGAGTTATGTGCCGGATAAATGTCTACTTTAAAATCAGCTAGTAATAAACTACTGGCTCAATGTAAACGAGCATCTGCACCAATAGATGTTATTAGAAAAGCTAAACTGAATATTTCTACTGGGATTAATTAATATTTTCACCACAGAAATAACATCACTGAGTGGTCTAATAATAATATCACTGATTACATTAAAGATCATCAGATTATTTTTTATTAAACTTTTAACTATTTCTACTAAAACTTTCCCGTCCACGCCCGTCCTGCCTGGTAATAAATGAATAAAGTGAGTTTTTCCTGCATCTCTACATCGACTTGTATTTACTTCGTGCTCTATGTAGCTCCTACCAACATGGCGGACGCGTTGACGTGGCCAGCAACAGCGGCTAATGCGGAAGTTATAGACATGTCACAATTACTGAAATTGTTTATGTTGTCAAAACAGTCTGTGGACAGACTGGTTGGATAACTGACTGTTGAATATCTTTTGGTGCATGCTGGTGGTAAACGCGCTCTCAGTGAGGTGTAACGCTGAGATATTGATACTGAGTGAGCGCGTAGAGACCCCGCGGTGCACAGAGTCCGGGGTCAGTGGGTGCAGAGGGGGCAACACCGGAGATTCACCAAACTCACTGCCGGCCGGAGCGGGAATGTGCGGGAGCAGAGCGGCAGGGCACGGACACGAACAGGGGGAGATCTAACGCGAGCACTGGGACTTAGTGAACTCCGGGCACCATGGCGCTCCAGCTGCGGAGGAGAACCGCACAGCTGCTGCTGCTGCTCAGGGACTCGGCTCTGTCTGCGCCGAGGCGCTGTGGTGAAATGCCCTCCTGCCCCGGACCCAAACCGCACCCCGGCTCCGGAGCGAGGCTGCGCATCCTCGTCGATATGGACGGCGTGATCGCGGACTTTGAGGGGGGATTCCTAAAGAAATACAGACAGCGATATCCGAACCACCCGTACGTCAGCCTGGACGAGCGCAGGGGCTTTTGGGTATCCACTCAGTACGGAGAGCTGAGAGAGGACCTGCGGGTTAGTTGTTTTTATTATTATTTTTTATACTAAACACACCGCTACTGCAGACACTAAACACCCCACCCATATCCAGACAAAGCACATTAGTTCACACTGTAATGGATTAGCTGTGTTTCGGTATAGCGGTTAGAGCTGGTCGTTTCCCACACTGACGTCACAGGGCGACACCGCTAGCCTTTAGGTGGAAAACCACAGATAGACAGACACTGCCTGATCAAAACTAATGCCACACCTTCAGATCAATGAGAAAATCAATTAAGGAGCCACCACTCCCCTCGGGCCATAGGAAAATAAAAATATATAAATAATCAAACCTCAAACAAAAGAATATTAAAAAAGGGAATTAGGGGGGAAAAATGAACAAGAAATCTTTCATTACAGATTCCATTTATCTACATCTGTATTTTCAGAGTTGCTTTTTAAGAGCGGACATTCTTATGTAGTGCTATAACGAGATTTACAGGACTGTCCGCCACCTCCATGGTTTATTCTCCCCACCGTTTGTCTACATACAGTAGTACCGGAAAGAATCTAAAACTACTTTCACTCCTGTCAGCCACCTGCTCTGCCAATCGCACTTAGATAGTTGGCGGAGTAAAATAGCTGCTTAAATAAACAAACAAATTACTATCTGTTGATAATAACTGGCATTTACAGTAGAACTGTATAAAAGCAATTTCCTTGTGCCTACGACACAATCACAGCCGTACTGATATTCAATACAACAGCACTCATTCTCGAGATATTGTTTAAAAATACACAATAGTTCTTGAAGAGATGAGAATGTTTTTTTTTAATGTTGTGCTTACGCGAAGTGTGAGAAATATGCGACTTTGTGTTGATTTCACAGAAACCTACCAACCATACTATGAATTTTAATCAGTGATCATATTTACCTAAGAGGGAAAAGTAGGGCACTAAGATATTTAAATTGAGATTGAGGCAAAAGAAGTTAAAGGAACCCTAAAAATCCCTGAAAAAGCTTTTGCTTATATCATCATAGTGAAAAACTGCATGTACACAGACAACCTAAAAGAAATAAACATTCATAGTTTTATGATAGTATAGGCATCAAAAAAATATATATATTCAATTTCTTTTTAACTCAATTAATTAGGTCCTAGTACTTTTTGTTTATTTTGTAAACCAATAAAGCAATATCACACAAGAAGGAGTGTTGTGATAAATATCAGCACGGCTGTGAAGTGGTCATAGGCACAAGGGCACAGCGTGCTTACTGATATTCAGTACAACACTATGTTCTCGGGTGTTATATTGCTTTATAAAACACAAACACTTGATCAGCAATAGGTTATGATTTGTTTGTTTATTTAATCAGTTTAAAAAGTGCCCTGCGAACACATATCCTTCCACAACTTTCAAGCTACTGTAACTAATCATTGATGATGTGGATGCCGACCAACAATGTACTGTAGATAACAGGGTGAAAGTAGTTTTACCGGTACTATTTAGCCCAAACATGAGGCAAATAAACCATGAGGTAGTGAACAGTCCTGAGAAACTTACTGTACAAGATTTACATTACGATTTTTTCACTTATTCCACTTTGGAATATCAGCTAATTTCCAGGATCTGTGGGTGAATTCCAAATAGCGTCAAATATTGTTAAATATCCCAGTGCTGTTTATGCTCTGTATCACCACCCGTGGATTGCCAAACAGATTACTCCGTTAAAACTAACTGTTGTATAAATTACAATCAATACGCTCAGTATTGCGGTCTTCTTATTTGTAACAAAACTTCAGGTATTTATTGAAATAAATGCTGTTGCGTGGTATGTATAATGGCTACAGTTTAGCGGTTGTGTGTTGTTCACAGGATAAAGCCATCAGCATTTGGGAGTCCAAGAACTTCTTCATGGAGCTGGAACCTTTACCAGGCAGTGTGGAGGCTGTGAAGGAGATGGCCAAGATGGAGAAGTAAGCACTAATTACACTCCATCACTCGAAAAGAAGTTTAGCTCTAAACTGAAAAATGTTTGTTGAAAAAAAGAAAAAAGAGTCTCTTGTGAAAACTGGATTAAATACAATTTTAGAACAGTTATAAGTCATATAGGTTATAGGTAAAGTGCCTTTATATATATATACTTTCAGATGCAGATAGGTTTTTGTCTTAAAGTGAATCTAACACAGTTTACAGTCTCATCCTTTAATCAGTAATACATTCCTGCTGTTGTTTTAACCAGTACAGATGTCTTCATTTGCACCAGTCCAATTAAGCACTACGCTCACTGTCCATACGAAAAGGTAAGTCCTCCGTCCTCCTCTCTGCATGGCTTTGAAAAACGTCTGATTTCTCTTCTCTGTTGTTCATGAGAATGATGGTCAGTGTGTGTGTGTTTTCAGTATGCATGGGTAGAGAGGCACCTGGGCACTGACTTCCTGGAGAGGGTCATTTTAACCAGAGACAAGACAATAGTGAGTGGAGACATCCTGATTGACGACAAGCCGGACATCCTTGGTAGGATAACGGTCCAGAATTGTGCACTCATTCATTGTCTAACAAATTATAGAAAGAAATATAAACCATTTTTGCAGATATATTGCAGATGTTGGTCATCCAGGTGATGTGGAATGATTAAACACGGTGACAGGACTGTGCTGTATTTGTAAAGTCATTTCTTACTGTTTTTCGCTTTTGACGTTCCTAAACTGAATGTCCTGAATCTACACTTAATATTTTGTAGAAAAGAATTACCTTGAAACTCGTATCATTTGTGCTTAACCATTAATTTTGTCAGTCGTTTGTTTTTTCTTGGCTTACATTTCCCTCTAGTGGTTTACCAGAGTTTAGATTTAGGTTTTTTTTCCCAAAATTTCAGTATAATCATAGATCATTCAATCTTTGCCTAAGATTGTTTACATTTAGAACCCAAGTTTTTAATCTACTAAACAGGCCTGATTACAAACTTGTCACGTGTGTTTAATACCTTCACACTTTTGACACTTAATACAAAACATATTCACCTCAGGATGGCTACCTGGGGAAATGGACCACAAAACTTGTAGTTATTTCTAATTTTATTTTAATCATCAAAAAAATTAGAATTTTTTATTTTGTTTTCCATTTATTAGAGCAAATAAAGCAGGGCTCTACAAATTCAGCCTACTGTCCATCACAGTTTGTGATTTTTAGTTGTTGTTGTTGTTGCTCAAACACAGCTGATTTAACCAATATGTCAACTGACAGGTTTAGTTTGTTGGCTTAAGGTTTGTTATATTACAAAGTGTTCTGCACACTGGTCCTCCACGAGTGGATTCAGAGATCCATGACTTAAAACGTCCATCATCATAACTAAAAATATCAGGGCCTTCTTCCTTTAAACAATAGTGAATTGTTTTGGCTAATTTTAGTAATACTAAGCATATGCACCTGTAGTTGAACTGTAAAATAAGTTATAGTACAGATATTATGATGTGGCCTGTTTGAGTGAATAGATGTTCAACACTGGATGGGGGGATTTTCTTGGTATTTTCTGGCAGCCCTACTGACATAAGTGTATCAATGTTATTTGTAATTTACATTTTTGCTCAGGAATGAGCTCAAATATAACGGCATAAACTTTAAATAAAATTGTATTTCGTATTATGCTGGTTTAACTACTAATGAAGTAACACATTCATTTGTCACATTTACAGTACAGCACAGAGATTATTTTTTCACATGTCAAAGTTAGGAAGCTGGGGTCAGAGTTTAGCCTTAACCAGGACCCAGCACCCCTGGAGCAGATGAGGTTAATGGATCAAGGGTTAAGTTGCCACTATTGGGCCCAATCAATACGGTGCTTGGGGTGGAACCTCCGACCTTTATATCAGTAACCCAGAAACGTAACTGTTTGAACTACCACTGCTACCACACTATATATATATATATATATATATATATATATATATATATATATATATATATATATATATATATAATTATAAGCAGTGGTGGCTCAAACGGTCACTGTATTGATCTGCTCCAATTGGGCTGAACTTCTGTGTCCTGAAATGTTATAAAAATAAAAGCAGCATAGCTTTCTCTTTAATGCATTAAGCTGTATTTTTTTAATCAAATGCATAAAAAATGTTAAACAGTATCAACTGAGTCTGAATATACTACATATTCTAAACATCCTTTAGAATCCTTATGATTTATTTTTATATACACAGGTTAAATCAGATATCACCTAATAGTTTTCTGTGAAAATTATAGAATGAACAAATCTCATCAATTCATTCATTTATCTTCTATACCACTTATCCTGTGTACTGTGGTAGGAAAACACGGGGGGAACATGTAAACGCCTCTTTCAACTCCTGTTCCCTGGCTTTACACTCTTGTGATGTCACTGTGTATGCGGTCATGTTTTTTCATTTTGAACAAAATCTTTTAACGAAATCCTAAAGCTGTGTTGTAGCAACTTAACATACCTCTACTACATATTCTAAGCTCTAGAATGAAACTGTTAGAATAAGATCGATGCTGTTCTACTGCAGGTGTGGAACCCAATCCGTCCTGGGAACATGTTCTTTTCACTGCCTGCCACAACAAGCACCTGCCTGTCAGCACCACACAGAGGCGCCTCCTGTCCTGGGCCGATGACTGGAGGGGCATCCTGGGGAGCAAGCGCTAGGGAGAGACTGGCAGACCTCCTCACGTCCTCAACACAGCACCACTAATCGGTCAACCTCAGAGGACCATCAGGAATGACATGGAAGATATCCGTGGTGTAAGAAATCACTGCACTAACACTGTTATTCTGTGCTTGGTCCAAATTTAAAGCTTGAAATACTGCATGAAGAGAAGCCATGTTTCTAAGTAATACTGTATATGTACTAGAAGGAGACAAGCCAGAATCAGTTCAAATCAACAGTAATTCCTCTTTATCGGTTTTCTCTAGAGAACTGATAGATGGCCAGTTTACACTGCCTGGCCAAAACCTGCCTCAGAGCTTGATTGTAGCAGTTACGTTTGATCTCATGCACATAAAAATCATTTTAGCGCACAAGGATTGTTTTATGCTGCGAAATACATTTCAGAAATAAATCTTTAAATAAATAGACTTTTTTGGTCAAAATGTATGCATATAGCAGGATGTGCATCCTGAAGTATAGTAGATCAGTTTGAGTTCAGATGTGGGTTATTTTGAAACTGTTGTTTTGCCTTCTTTATTATTTGTGCCTAATGGAATTTATCCCAAAGTAAGCTGAAGGTTCTGTTTATGAGTTACATCCTTTATTAATACACACGAGTCTTTAAGCTTAAATGTGAACCTGTGTGTCATGTTAACAATCGATTAATTATTAATAATTAATGATAACAAGATGAGCATTTTCAGTTCACAACCAGGAACTCTTGGGGTAATCCGATGACTGAGAATCTGCACAGACATTCTCAGTTTAGGTTTTATTTCAACAAACACAGTAATAATAATAATCTGAAATATGTCTCATCCCTCTGTCTGAATACAAATCTTAAAAAAGGTCAAATACTGTGTAACAAAGGAACTTCAAGTGCGTACAGGTTAATAGATATGTGAGCACAAAAACATGAAACATATGCGAGCAAAACAAAATTATCAGTTAATACATTTATAATCATTTAAATTCTTAGCGGCAGTTAATCAGTTAATGATTAATCACCAACATCCCTAATGAGCACTGAGGTAGTTATCAGTATAACATACATCAGTTTACTTTTTAATCAAAATGTTTGTAAAACACTGATCGCGTCGTGTCCATGAAAATGTTCTTTGTTTCAACCAGAAAAACTTTTTACTTTAGAGGGACTGAGCTCTCTCTTTGTCTAATTAGTTAAGCCATCAATTCCTCAAACTCCCATAATCATCTCACCTGAAGCCTGAGCACTATTACAAAACAAAGTGTAACTGCTTCAAATTGTTTTCTTGATTTTACTGTTACATAATCATTAACACTTAAGTATTAAGAGGTGACGTATTCACAATCATGTCAGTTCTGAAATGTTTTGAAACTCGACCTTTACAAGTCATTCTTGGGTACCCTGGTTATATGCTGTAACACAGTGACATTGTCGAACCTACATCCTACTGTACCTACATCCTACACCATACACCCAAGTCAGCTCATATTCTCCATAACTTTGCTTGATTTTTCTCACCACTGGTGCTCCTAGTTCTAATTTAATCAATTAATAATTTATAATAATTGATAACAAGACAAGCATTCTCGGATTTCATTCACTCAACACTGGTGCTGCTAGGACTAGTCTATCAAATCCTTCCAAATGTTGTGGGGTTTTTTGTCTGCGTGTATGTAAAACCTTGGCATTATAAATGAAGGTATATGCATGTAGCATTATAATAACCAGTAGTGGATATAAAAGCTGTGAAATTAATTTAATTATGTAGTTACTCAATCTTTTGTTGGTTGATTCAATCTAGTAAATAATCTAGTAAATCAGTGGGTCACTTTTCAGTTCAGAATAAATATATACACATTAAAATGGTCTAAAATACACATTAAATGCTCTGAAATTGACAAGGGAAATACATAGGAGGATGTAAGTTCAATGCATCTTCCAATACCACCACCTAATGGACTGGAGTGTGACGCTAAAAAAATATGTTAATCACTTTGTATGCGACATGATAAATCAACACAAGTTACAAAGCTTTACAACTAAATTCTGTGTAATAAAACCTGTAAAAAATATAGGTTATTAGACAACAATCATTAACGCTGTTGGATTGATTTGAATCAAATATTACAAAAGATCGCAATCTTCGTTATAGGTGGCTTAGTGGTTAGCACTGTCGCCTCGCACCTCCAGGTCGGGGTTCGATTCACGCCTCTGTGTGCATGGAGTTTGCATGTTCTCCTCGTGCTTGGTGGGTTTCCTCCAGGTACGCTGTTTTCCTTCCACAGTCCAAAGACATGCAGATCAGGCTAATTGGTGTTCACAAATTGCCCATGGTGTGTTAATGCTGACCAGCGGTCCTGCCATGGTCATAAAAATGGGAATAAACACAATGGTAAGCACCACTGGCCCCCATGGTCCCTAGTTGAACCACAGAGGTTCCTAGATGGATAGAATAATACAATGCCCAAAAATTGACTTGAGTCGAATCAGCAGTGTGCCTTTGAGTCACAGCTCTCTTGAAAAAAGTGAATAGGATTTAATGAATGATTATTAAATATTAAGTCAGATAAAGCTAACAATGCAGAGATGTACTGTATACTGTATTCTGTACAAACAATCCAGCCAGGTGGGTCATTTTACCCTTTGTTTTTTGTAATTATTTAGACACTTTATGTTCTAATTTCATCTGATGCAATGCTTTTAATCAGAAATGTACCTGGCTTTAATAAGAGATATTTGGTTTACAGTGCAAAGCCAGTAACATTTGCTTTTTATTTATTCAGAGCTGTGTGTGTCTCTTGTGTAAGAATGGCTTTTGCTTGTCTTTACTTTGAGACATTGCGACTGTGTCACAGCTCAGTGATGTAAATAGGACACAAGCTGTAAGATATTGATTGACAGCCATAATAAGCGTTTGTCTGGGAGCGAGCCAAGAGTGTGTGACTCACCTCATTAATGAATGTACTTGGTGCTCTACATCAATCATGTGTGTCTGTGGGGAGGGAAACACAATCAAAGCCACACACTCAAGGTTTTAATAAAGAATGAACTCTGTTAACATGCCACTGAACTGTCTTCTTGTTTATTCTGATTCATTTAAGGTTTTTTTGTTTCAGAAAGAAGCTGATGCATTGTGTATGGAGAAACAGATAGTAACTCTACAGTTATAGGTAGTGACCTATATATTCATATTACATATACAGTACTGTTAAAAGCACATCGTCAAGAAAACATAAGAGGCGCATACATCACAAAGATGCTTCTTTATTTACACTATATTCAATTCAATTCAATTAAATTTTATTTGTATAGCGCTTTTAGCAATATTTATTGCCGCAAAGCAGCTTTACACAGTCAAAAGAATTATTTAAGTTTGTATGAAATGTGAATTGGTATGAATCAAAATGGTCAGTTTGTCCCTGATGAGCAAGCCGAGGGCGACAGTGGCAAGGAAAAACTCCCTGAGATGGTAATAGGAAGAAACCTTGAGAGGAACCAGACTCAACAGGGAACCCATCCTCATTTGGGTGAAACAGAAAGCAGTAAATGATCTGCATTTATACAGTGTGTAGGGTGGGAGGGAGTTCAGCTATAATAGCTGATGTTAATTGAATAGCTGATGTTAATTTAAATATAGGAGTGATATAACATGAGAGTTAATATTTCTAGACAATTACATAAAATTGTAAAATAAAAATATCTTAACATGTGTGCGACTCATAAGTGAGGTACAGAGGGTCTGAGTAATACCTCTACAAAATACACCAGAGACTTCTTGTGACCCCGGGTCCTCTTTTTCTTATCTTGATTAATGTTGATGGTGACCAATGAGGGGCGCTGTGGGCCTGTGCTAAAGGTGCTGAAGGTTCAGAAACACCCTCTCTGTTTGACAAACACTTCCGCTAAATTATTACATAATCACATAAAACTGATAATGTTTATTCTTATTCACTTCTTTTAGATTAGATTTGTATATTTATATGCAGGATGTGTGTGTGTGTGTGTGTGTGTGTGTGTGTGTGTGTGTGTGTGTGTGTGTGTGTGTGTGTGACTGAGGACTGTTCCACCCAGTGACCATGAAGATGGCCTTGGACTCGGCTGATGCAGGCAGTTTTTTTCTGTGATGGCTTGTGACTACAGATGCTAAATAGTTAACTACTGAAATTCCCTTGTACAGGTTGTACCCGAACAGCGGAAGACAGGAAGTTTTAGCTTTATATTAACTTAAACACCTTTCCCATTATATTGAACTTTCAGTCTTAGAGTAAACAGATATAGCACAAGCTGATTTGCGATCATGCCCTCTGATATCGCCCAGATGTTGAATCTAGTTCTTCCTGTTGTCATCTTAGGGAGTTTTTCCATGCCACTGTCACTCCTCGCTTGGTCATCAGGGACAATCTGATTATTATAATTTATACATATGTTCTTAAATTCTTCCAATTTATTCATGATTTTTATTTCTGTAAAACTGCTTTGCAGCAATGACTATTGTTAACAGTCTATCTAATCATTTTAATTCAATCACATTTTTCACATTTCATACAAATTTCCATAATTGTCTTTTTATTATGTAAAGCTGCTTTGCAACAATGACAATTGCTAAAAGCCCTATGCAAATAAAAATTAAATTAAATTGAATTGAATTGAATTAAAAGGGATATAGTTTGCATGTTCTCTCATGGTTGGTAGGTTTCCTCCAGGTACCTTGGTTTCCACCCACAACCCAAAGATGTGCAGATTTGGCCAATTGGTATTTTGAAATTGGCTGTTTTATGTGTGTTTGTGTGTGTGTGTGTGTGCGCGCGTGCGTGCGTGTGCGCGTGTGTGCGTGTTTGTGTTTGTGTTTGTGCATGTGTGTGTTTGTATGCCCAGCAACGGATTGGCAAGTAAGTCTCTTGGGCTAGGCTCCAGGCCCCTACAACCCTGTACACAGGATAAGCAGTATAGAAGATGTATGAATTAATGTACTATACACACTCAGAAACCTATTTCAAAGAAATGCGAATTTGTTCCTTAAAATATGTAAACTGTACTGTGACAGCTTTAACTCTTTTTGACCCTTATTTGAAATTGTAGATCATTTAATAACACTTAATTATTTATCAAATGTACCTTACAGCACAGTGAAACAATTTTTTTCACATATCCCAGTTAGGAAGCTGAGGTCAGGGTGCAGATAGCAGACTTTCCAATCCCTAACCTATAAACCACAGCCTTAGCCATTTGATCCACCACCACTCATTAATGGAATGCATGGACATTCCATTAATTAACATGAAGTTTTTCATGTTTAGACATTGCCCAATGTGCAGATTGAACTACGTTACCACACAAGCCTTTTGAAGAATTCAGAGGCCAAGGAAACGCCTTGAACTCTTTGTCATGGTTCTCAAACTGTTCCTGAACAATTCCTGCAGTGTGTCAGAACAAATTATCCTGCTGAAAGAGGCCACTGCCAGGGAATACCGTTTCCGTGTTTGTTTGCAACAATGTTTAGTTAGGTGCTACGTGTCAATGTAAAATCCACATAAATAGCATGATTCAAGGTTTCGCAGCGGAACATCACCCAGAGCATCACACTGCTTGCTTTCTTCCCATAGTGCATAACTGTGCATACTGTATTTAAGGTAAGTGATGTTAAGCAGAAAAACAATGGAATAAATGCACACTGCATATTTCCTCACAGTGCTGAGCTTATGGATGCAATATATTGGTAGAAGTCACTTTAAGGATGAGCAGAGGACAAAAAGTATTTGCTAAAGTTATTGCAGAAACTGCCTGTGACGTTCCATTAAAAGCAGAGGAAAGGGAATGGACATGTTCCTTAATATGATACTAATATATCCAAATTGATTTTAAGGCACTGAAAAGTCTGAAAGTATCTGTAAATATCTAAAGTAAACACAAAAAGCTAAAAGCTACACATGTACGATCATTTTTAATATGTGAGTAAACTTTAAAATCTGCCAGGCACACTGAATGTCCTGTACTTTTTTGTGGTTCAAATCATATTTCTCTGTACTATTATTTTAAAATGTTAATGTCATATTCACAACATATTTTAGTTATTTTCACACCACACATGCTGCACTAATATATTTCAGATATAAAAAATAGCAAACTTTCCTCACTCTCAATGCTAAGAAGACCAAAGAGCTGATCGTGGTCTTTCAGAAATGCGAAAGCATCAAACACTTTCCTATTTACTTATCATTAGGACTGAAGTAGAGCATGCCTCCAGTTTTGAAGTGGGTGTCCACATCATTGAGGATCTGTCCTGGCAGCATAAAACCTTATTTCTGGTTAGAAAGGCACAACAGAGTCATCATTTCCTGCAGAGGATAAAGAAAGCTCTTACAGTATCTTACTTAGCTTGCAGATACTTTTCATCACGAGCTGCTCTTTACTGTGATTTAGCACAGAATAGTTATGTCTTGACCAACTGCATCACAGTGTGAAATGGCAGCTCCATGGAGTCTAAAAACACAAGCCCTCTCAGCCACTGAATATCTTTCTCACAGTAGATGTCTGCAGAGCATGAACGTGATCGGGGACTTCTCTTATTATTATTATTATTATTATTCATCAGTTGATTAATAGCAAAGGCACCCAAACCAAAGGCAGTGTAAGATCTGTGTATAGGGTTAAATTTATTAATACAATACTGATGTTAGAAAACAGGAAGGTTTTACACATAAAACAAGTATTTATATTTAGGTGTGTTTTGTGTTTGGTCAGAAGAAAAGCTGAACTGCATAGAGTTTGTGAATATGAATTTGTGTGTGAGAGCAACGTTGACTGCACAAGGTCAGCAAAAGAGAGAGAAAAAGAAAGAGAGAGAGAGAGAGAGTACTTTTTATCCGGACATACACGTCAGTGATTTAATAGAGCCACATGATCTCCTGTTGTCTCCCATCTGCTGGTCACAGAGGCATGACGTTGTACTTTAGGTCCATTAAGTTGTCCATTAGGTCAGTTTTTTGTGACACATTTTCCCCTCATTTTTTCTTTAAACCAAGCTGCCCCATGTGACAGACACACACACACATAGACACACACATAAATGCAAGTCTGGATAACTGGGCTTAAGAGTGGCCATGCTGGGACTTATTAGCTCTTGGTGCGACTGAACACAACAACCAGGGCTTTAATGCAATCAGTAAACTGCACACAAATGGCTACAGACCGCTCGCTCACACGTCATCTGTAAACACAGTCTCAGACAAACACTCATGCATGTGTGTGTTCTGAGCCAAATCTGCTGATCATTTTTTGCACTTTAATATGAAACTGTAACCAAAAACTACCCCTCAACTTAAAATCCCGACTTGTCAATTTGTCAACAAGCCGTTCCTCCTCATTTCCAGAGTGACATCAAAAGTCCCATTTTCTCTACGTTAAAATTAATTTAAAGCAGCATAGGCTTCATTCAGTTAATATAGTGGGACACGGTACTCTCAGAGTACTTGTTGCTTTTGTCTTTTCTGTTCTTACTTCTTAGCTACAGGACAATTTCATCCTAAAATGTAGTATAAATGTAAAAAGTTCCCTATAATCGTGCAAAAAAAAAAAAGGGGCACTCAGCTATACAGCGAGCCCAGATAATACCAGGCTCAACAGGGAACCCATCCTCATTTCAGTGATAACATATAGCAGGAATTGTTGTCCAGTCATACTGTGTGTTAGGCAGCTTGAGTTCGAAATAACAAATAATGTGATTAAGTTAATATTCAGTCCAGTATAATATTGGAGGATCAGGTACAAAACTGTAGGAAACTCCTTAGGTTTTTTTAGAATCTAGGAATTTTCATCAGAGTTGCTCATAGCTGATGACTGACTTGTTAGTGTCAAAATTAAGCAATTGTAACAATAAGATAGACTTATCCTATAAATATAAAAATGACCTACACTACCGTCCAAAAGTTTTAGAACACTTTCTAACTCCGTGATGGTTCCTGATTTTTATTTCTTTCTACATTGTAAAGGAATGCTGAAGGCGTCCAAAAATTGCATTCATCTCCTTTGAACAGTTAATGGTGAGATGTTTCTGCTACTTCTGCTCTGTAAAGACTTCATAACGCCTCTAATCTGAGGTGCTGGTTGTTAATTGGTCATTTTTCAGGCTGATAACTCTAACTGAACTTCTCGTCTGAGGCAGAGGTAGGTTTTGGTCTCGTCCTCCTGGGACGGCCTTCATGAGAGCCAGTTTCATTATGGTGCTTGTTGGATTTTGCAAATGCACTTGACAATACTGTTCTCGCAAGAACTATTACAAAAAGGCTGACCTCTGTGTCTTAAAATAACAACTAACTGTAACTCTTGTTGTTGTTACGTAATTACCTAATTCCATATGTGTTTTTTTATAGTTTTGAAATCCCCAGTATTGTTGTAGAATGTAGAAAATAAATCACCAAACAAAAACAAAGAAATTTGTGTTCTAAAACTTTTGAACGGTAGTGTAGTCTCAATAATACTTTACTTAACTTTTACTTAACTTTTACTTATAAATTGGCTATACAAGTATATATCTAACTTGCCATTTATAAGCCCAGATCATTATTTTCCAAACTGTGCCGTGCCCCCAAGGGGGTCGTGAATGTGCGAGACATCTTTTACAACAAATAAATTAAATATTTTTAGTTTTTAATGTTGTAATTAATTTTGACTTTAAGATGAAATAATGATGACTACTCTTGCATTTAAAAGGTTAATCAAGACTAATAAAGCAAATAATGTGATACGATGAGAAATTGTTCTTACAACTTGGATGTTATTCAGCGCTAGTACAATTATATACTGCAAGTCATACAAATCTCTGCTTATTTGGTTCATACAGTGGCTTGCAAAAGTATTTGGCCCCCTTGAACTTTTTCACATTTTGTCACATTACAGCCACAAACATGAATTAATTTTATTGGAATTCCACGTGAAAGACCAATACAAAGTGGTGTACACGTGAGAAGTGGAACGAAAATCATACACGGTTTCAAACATTTTTTACAAATAAATTACTGAAAAGTGGGGTGTGCATAATTATTCAGCCCCCTGAGTCAATACTTTGTAGAACCACCTTTTGCTGCAATTACAGCTGCCAGTCTTTTATGTCATGTCTCTACCAGCTTTGCACATCTAGAGATTGAAATCCTTGCCCATTCTTTTTTGCAAAACAGCTCCAGATCAGTCAGATTCGATGGACAGCGTTTGTGAACAGCAGTTTCCAGATCTTGCCACAGATTCCCGATTAGATTTAGATCTGGACTTTGACTGGGCCATTCTAACACATGGATATGTTTTGTTTTAAACCATTCCATTGTTGCCCTGGCTTTATGTTTAGGGTCGTTATCCTGCTGGAAGGTGAACCTCCGCCCCAGTCTCAAGTCTTTTGCAGACTCCAAGAGGTTTTCTTCCAAGATTGCCCTGTATTTGGCTCCATCCATCTTCCCATCAACTTTGACCAGCTTCCCTGTCCCTGCTGAAGAGAAGCACCCCCAGAGCATGATGCTGCCACCACCATATTTGACAGTGGGGATGGTGTGTTCAGAGTGATGTGCAGTGTTAGTTTTCCGCCACACATAGTGTTTTGCATTTTGGCCAAAAAGTTCCATTTTGGTTTCATCTGACCAGAGCACCTTCTTCCACATGTTTGCTGTGTCCCCCACATGGCTTGTGAGAAACTGCAAATGGGACTTCTCATGGTTTTCTGTTAACAATGGCTTTCTTCTTGCCACTCTTCCATAAAGGCCAACTTTGTGCAGTGCACAACTAATAGTTCTCCTATGGACAGATTCCCCCACCTGAGCTGTAGATCTCCACAGCTCGTTCAGAGTCACCATGGGCCTCTTGGCTGCATTTCTGATCAGCGCTCTCCTTGTTCGGCCTGTGAGTTTAGGTGGACGGCCTTGTCTTGGTAGGTTTACAGTTGTGCCATACTCCTTCCATTTCTGAATGATCGCTTGAACAGTGCTCCGTGGGATGTTCAAGGCTTGGGAAATCTTTTTGTAGCCTAAGCCTGCTTTAAATTTCTCAATGACTTTATCCCTGACCTGTCTGGTGTGTTCTTGGGACTTCATGGTGTTGTTGCTTCCAATATTCTCTTAGACACCCTCTGAGGCCATCACAGAGCAGCTGTATTTGTACTGACATTAGATTACACACAGGTGCACTCTCTCTAGTCATTAGCACTCATCAGGCAATGTCTATGGGCAACTGACTGCACTCAGACCGAAGGGGGCTAAATAATTATGCACACCCCACTTTGCAGTTATTTATTTGTAAAAAATGTTTGGAATCATGTATGATTTTCGTTCCACTTCTCACGTGTACACCACTTTGTATTGGTCTTTCACGTGAAATTCCAATGAAATTGATTCATGTTTGTGGCTGTAATGTGACAAAATGTGGAAAAGTTCAAGGTGGCCAAATACTTTTGCAAGCCACCGTATATTACAAAACTAATTTTATTCAATTCAAATGTATTTATATAGCACTTATAACACTCACTCATTGTCTATACTGCTTTATCCTGTATACAGGGTTGCAGGGGGCCTGGAGCCTATCCCAGGAGACTTAGGGCACGTGCCAGGGCACACCCTGGATACACTTTTACCAATAAAATTAAAAAATGTATAATTTCTTTAGCTTAATAAGTTTGTTCTCTTGAGTAAGGCAATGTATGAACTGTTTACTGATGGAAACTTTATTTACGGAGTCTAGCATGAGCATAACGTTCCACTCACATGAATATTTAATCTGTGAAAGATTCCGTAAAGAATAGAAAAAATAGTAGAACAGCGACCTGTCGGAAAGAAAGAGAGAGGCAGTGGAACTTTCCAGAGATGTGAGTTGGAAAAAAATAAACAGATATCTATTCATAACCATCTTGATTGTACTGGTGCTGTAAGATAGAGTATTGAACAGTGTGTCTGTGTGTCTTTGTGCCTGTGTGTGTTACAACCCCCACCACCCAATACATCCTGAATCACCAAGCTGTGAAATACATCATCAACTTTCTGCTTTATTTAGACCCAACTCAGGAGTGATGACTCATGAACAGTGCAGCCCCACAAGGGGGGAATGATGTGTGTGTGAGGGTGGGTGTGTGGGTGTGTGTGTGTTTAGACTGCCTTCACTGAATCAAGTCTGTGCCAGGATTCCTGACGTTTGTTTCAGACGACAGCGTGAGATCAGAGCAGAGACGCGTTACTGACTATGAAGCACATGGTATACTCGTCTGTCATTCAAATATTCATTTATATTAATGTTTTGTGTATTTTATTGAAGCAAAAACAGTTAGACTGACTGGCAGGATATTATTTGGTTATTATTCTTACACACTTGAAATTTCTTGAAATAATTTGAAAATTATACTGTAACCAGCGTTAGTACCCGTTGTTGTGGGGAAAAGAGTTTGTAGAAATATTTAAAAAGTTTAAGCTAAAAATAATCTGATCAGCTTTAATG
Organism: Clarias gariepinus; assembly: GCF_024256425.1. Classification (NCBI taxonomy): domain Eukaryota; kingdom Metazoa; phylum Chordata; class Actinopteri; order Siluriformes; family Clariidae; genus Clarias; species Clarias gariepinus. The sequence goes on from NC_071113.1 coordinate 4,580,004, forward strand.
TAATCAGTGATATTATTATTTTAGGTTGATGCCTAGATGGCATGGTGGTGTCGCCTTGCACCTCCATGGTCTGGGTTCGATTCCCATCTCAATGTGCATGGAGTTTGCATGTTCTCCCCATGCGTGGTGGGTTTCCTCACAAAGACATGCAGATCTGTTTTTCCCAAAATTGCCTGTACTATGTATGTGTGTACCCTGCAATTGATTGGCACCCTCGTGCCCCATGTCTTCTGTAATTGGCTCCCGGCCCCCCGACCCTGAATAGAGGATAAAACGGTATAGATGTTGACTGAGTGAAAACTCTGTGTCAGCTTATTACTATAAAGAAAAAAAATGTGTAAGATGAGAATCTTATGCCTAGTTTACACTTTTTATGTTTTGTGTACATGTACTTCTTAATCCCAGTAAAAATATTCACTTCAGTTTTTCTAATTAATATCTATTGGTGAAGGTGTTTGTTTACATTGAGCAAGTAGCGCATTGGTAGCTTATCTTAGAGTAGATTGGATTTCACTTATGGTGCACATTTATTCAGGTTTGTTCAGACACTTTTGCGTGATGCTGTGACAAAATCTGACTGGACAGACATACAGACAGATAGAAATTTTTCTCAGACTGGTTTTGGGTCCTCCAATATATTAAACGTAAAGAGTTCTCACCAATGTACACACAAAACCTTTCTTTTATTAATATAGATACAGATGGTCTGAAATAACACTTTATGATATTACAAATTCTTTTACACATTACTTTCCATATTTGTGATTTACAGTGAGGTCAATAAGAGTAACCCTGTGATTTTGCAATTTCTCTTACTTAGAAATCATGGAGGGGTCTACAATTTTCAGCATAGGTCCATTTTCACAGTGAGAGACACATTGTATGATTTTTTAACATTTATTTGTGAATTACTGTGTCAAATAAGTATTTGATCACTTGCTTATCAGACAGATTTCTGAGCCTCAAAGACCAGTTTTTTTGCTTTTAAATAGTCCATATGCTTCTCACGGAGCCACTCCTTGGTTTTCCTGGCTGTGTGCGCTGGGTCATTGTCATGTTGGAAGACCCGGCCACGAGCCATCTTTAATGCTCTGACTGAGGGAAGGAGATTTTTGCCCAATATGTCACAATACATGGCCCTGTTCATCCTCTTCTTAATACAGTCGTCCTGTCCCCTGTGCAGAAAAACACCCCCAGAGCATGATGCTTCCAGCCCCATGCTTCACTGTAGGTATGGTATTATTGGGATGATACTCATCATTCTTCCTCCCCCAAACACGGCAAATGGAGTTAAGACCAAAAAGTTCTATTTTGGTCTCATCTGACCACAGGACTGGATCATCCAGATGATCCCTGGTAAACTTTAGACGGGCCTGGACATGGGCTGACATAAGCAGGGGAACCTTCCGTGCGATGCAAGATTTTAAACCATGACGTCTTAGTGTATTACTGATGGTAGCCTTGGAAATGATGGTCCCAGCTCTCTTCACAGCATTGACCAGCTCCTCCCGTGTAGTTCTGGGCTGATTCTTCACCGTTCTTAGCATCATTGATACCCCATGTATCTACTTAGACTTTGGCTGAATGTGGGGTGCACAGGTGTCTTTATAATAGCTAACAACCTTAAACAGGTGCTACTAATTTAGAATCATGAGCAGAGTGTAGCTGGACTATTTAAAAGCAAAATAACAGGTCTTTGAGGGTCAGAAATCTGGCTGATAAGCAAGTGATCAAATACTTATTTGACACAGTAATTCACAAATAAATTGTTAAAAAATTATACAATGTGATTTTCGGATTTTTTTTTTTAGATTCTGTCTCTCGCAGGGGAAATTAACCTATGCTGAAAATTGTAGACCCCTCCATGATTTCTAAGTAAGAGAACTTGCAAAATCACAGGATGATCAAATACTTATTGACCTCACTGTAAATGATAATGAAGTCACATATAAAGTATAATGAAGGTATAAGATAATTTGTGCAGTTGATAAAAAACAACTTTATATATTTAAACCCCTTTAACATTTAAGTCTACTGGTATGAGTGTGTGATGAGTTTTAGATAATGTGAGACTTTAAAACTTAGAAACAAAAAAAATATGTTAAGAGTAAGAGGGAAAGTGTATAAATACTGTAAAAGAGTCATTTTTCTCACACTCTTGTGACAGTGGCACCTCAGGTGTATAAGCAGATTTTTATGGCTAGAAGGTACTGTAACTGTCTCCCAGTCTCTCCAGCAGGACTGGAAGCAGACCGACTCTTTTATTTTATTGTATTTAATTTTTTCTTCATTTACAAAGGCACACATTCTCCTAGTCACTCCTGTATACGAAAATGAAAAACAAACCATTTGTTACATCACCAACTTGAAATGAGTCACTGCTCCATTTTTCAGTTAGTCGCATCAAGGTATGAACTAAAGAACACACACTAATCAGAGAGCTAATCAGGGATGTAGATTTAGTGTCCTTATTAGTAAGCTGGGGAAAACAATAGCAAGAAAAAACTCAATGACAACATGAGGACAAAACCTTAAATGGAACCAAACTCCAAAGGGAACCCATCCTCTTCCTGGGTGATGCCGAATAGTGGGAGCATCTACAACCACTGACAATGAGTCACAATTAAGCTAATAATTAGACCAAGAGAACACACAGCACTCACAGGATCTGCATCACACCAAACAACAGAGGACATTTACAGTACAGCTGGCAGAGAAAGTAAAGATTATTGGGTCATATATAAGCTGGCCATATCCTGTAACACCTACTTTACCAAATACCCTGAAAGAAAGGTCTTTAACTGTATGAAATGTATAACTTGTAGGGAAAAAAATGTGTGCCTAATTATTTTAATTTTTAATAAGACCCGCTCCTTTTGATTAAAGCAACAATAGTGGATTACAATGAAACATTGGTTCACTCAGGTACTGTGGGGTGAGTGATGCCTTTCTGAGACTTTCAGGAATTCATGGTCATAACTAATATCTTCATTGTGAAATCGTATTGGCAGCCCATGTTGTATCATCCAAATTTCTTTTTCCAGTAAGTAAGCATTCTGGACCAAGTGGAACTTGTTTATAGAACATCTCGTCTGCAATATGTAACAATAGACTACTCAAGGTTTTTCTGTATCCCTATGTTTAAACTTAAATTTTTCCGCTTGGAAATACTGAGATGGAAAGGGTTTCTAAGCAAAATAAATTAAAGAAAGGTTTTATCTGTACATTGGTCAGAACTCGCTCTTTCAATGATATCTTTATGTTTCATACATTGGGCAACCATTGTACAGAAATAAAACAGTCTGTCTGTCTGTCTGTCCAGTCAGATTTTGTTAGGGTTAGGGTTATGAAGTTACGTGCCAGATTTAACAATCTTCTTTAAAATAAGCTATTGCTCAATGTCAACAAACACCTGCACCAATAGATATTATTTAAAAAAACTAAACTGAATATTTTACAGGGATTTGTTCATATTATCAGTGCTGAAGTAACTAAGTGGTCTGAATTTTTATGAGCTGGAGTCGTTTTAAGACAAAACTTCATCTTTATCCAATCTATTTTTTAGCTTTCTCATCTGTGATTCACTCTCCGATTACTGAACAGGGAGTTTATTTGGCTTTCGATAAAAGAAGTACACCTTTACACAAGACGTAAAATACTCAACCTTACAGAATGTGATTTCTTTGTAGACAGAGAGTTCTGGCGTACAGAAAGACAGGCAGACATGTACGTGGGCTTCAAGCTGAAATAATAATAATATCACTGATTACATTAAAGCATTAGATTATTTTTAGCTTTTACCTATTATTTAAACTCTTTTCCCATCAATGAGCTTATCATTATCCATATGAGCTTATAATGATAGTGTCCATACCGACATGAAAGTCTTTTCCCTGCTGCATTGATGTAACTGAAAGCCCAGGAAAAAGCTTACTTCAAGTGGAATAGGAGAAAGTTACTCCGCAGTGTCATGAGTTACAGTTACTCCGCAGTGTTACATGCAGTGTCATGAGTTACACATTGCTTGACTTTATTAAGCTAGTGTATCTTATTTAGCTTTGCTGAAATGCATAGCTGTGTGTCATTGTCCTAGCAGAGGACGCCAACACCATGTTTATGTACCATTATACAGAGATACTGTACACTATTGTATATTGTGGTTTAGGTGATCAAAGTGAAGACAAAAGTGGGTCAATCGGTCATGGACAGCCTGTGTCATTGCCCTAGCTGAAAAATACATAATGATTGCAAGACTGTTTGCATATGCTGAAATACAGAGTTCTCAGCCGTTTGAATGGCTCATAATCTCAATTTCACTGCTGAAATCTTCCTTAAGTCCTGCTTTCTCTATCCAAGCAATTACACTTGAAAGGAAGTCTGTAATTTCCTGCAGAAATTCAGCATGGGTGTCTGTACTGTAAATACTATTTTAAATTAGTCCCATATAATGAGGCTAACTTCTATTCAATAGCAACACATAATCCATAACAGAATCTTAGTCACAGAAAACTAATTTGAACTAATTTCTTCCATCACATCAGTATGTTTGCTAAGTGCTTTTGCAGAGAGATGATTATTACAAGATTCTCTATTTTGGTCTAAATGGTGAAGAATTGGTTGAGCTGGCATCTCTGACGTACACAAGATATGGACGATGATACTCCTACGTGAGTCATCGCTATAAACATGCCCTGTACTGCTCCCCTCTTCTTAATGGGTTTCGCCACTGCATGTAGCATTATTCTATTAAGAGTTATTAACGGAAGAAATAAAAAGCAGGACACATTGGGAAGGTCATTTATTGTTATATCATCATTTTAATTATTATCATATAAAGACCACAATTTATCTTTAGAAAAGACTATATAACATATGAAGCAGCTGCCCTTCCAAATATCACTTTGGCAATCTGATGATATTCTATGTCCTAGAAACCCACTAAATTTAAACCTGGAGCAGTGAAAAGTTTGAGTGTCACCATAAGCACTAAAAACCTTCCACTTCATGCTTTATATTTAGATTTACAGTATTACATAAGAGAAATTGAATCATTTATTTATTAGGTCAAATAAAATCAAAATTATTGACACAATGTACAAAAATGTAAAATGATTTCAAATTATTAAAAAAAACATTCCCTGCTTTTTGACCTTTTTCCATTTTTAAATTAGAAGTGTCTTTTCACTAATTCCCAGGGCTAAAAACCTGAAAATTATTTACGTTGCTAAACCCTGATGTTATATAGATTCTTACTTAATGTACATTAATAAGTTATTGTATTAAAGTTCCCTGTAGTCATTAGTGTGTGACCTGACCTATCACTGACCGCTCAGTAAGTCAAATGCAAGATGAATTAGCAGAAATATTATTTTCTTGAATAGCTTCCTTTCTGTTTGTCATGTAGAGATGGTACATGCTCATGCCCATTTTCTGTCTATCTATGACATTTCAACATCGACCAACAATATATCCATCTGTGTGTCCAAGATTTTTATTAGCACAATATCTCGAGAATGAGAGGTTGAATGTTTATAAATCGTCATTGTTGCCAGCAGATACACTGGTTTATCTAAACTGGGTCAAGGTAACTTTGTGTAAAATATCTTTTTGTTCTTTAGCTCTATTCATGTTACAGCTACAGCCATAGCCATAAGTGGACACCTAATCATCACATCCATATGCATTTTCCCCATAGTATTGCACACAATCGTACAGAATGTACTATTTATGAAGCCATTTTAACTTAAAAAAACATGTTTAATAAATTTAAAGTACCTAAGAAAGGAAAAAAACATATTTGTAGAACATAAGTATTGTTGTATTTTTATGTTAAAATATATATTCCTTTAACTTTATCTGGGTTATAATATATTCTTATATGTACACTTTTTTGAAAAATTATTACCATAGACGGGTAACAAGTATATGGTGCATTTGTTGACCTTGAAGTTGGGAAAAGATATGACACGAGTTATCTTGGTTTAAAAAATATATATTTTAATATGTTTAACTTTTTGATAAACACTTGAAATAATGGTCAAGATAAAAGAAACTTGTGACAGCATTGCATTCAACAGGGCAAACACAAATCCAATTAGTTTGTTAGCTACAGTAGATAGAGTGGAGTGCTACGTCACAGTGGAGAGACTGCATTCAATACAATCACCTTCCAGGGATGTTTAATCTCAGCTCGAAAGAGCCGAATCTGACACATTTTAAACCATTTCACTTCACACACTCTCACGGTTTTTATTAAGATTATTTATACTTTTTTTAAACAAATAGTTGTCAGTACATACAGTCATGTGTAAAAGTTAGTGCTCCCTCTTTTAATTATACTATTTTGGTTGTTTGTTTGTTTCTTGGATAAAAGCACGTAAATTAAAGGGCATGTGATTATGATTCAATATCTCACTCATGCTTCCAGGTTCTTTGTAGACAATTAATCAATTACTTAAGGGCTGATGATTAATAGCACCTGGCTGCGACTCACCCTCTTAAATCCTGTGGAAGCAGTAAGGGGGTACTTAATATTGCCCATATATTTTTTGGGGGATTTATTTTTGTTACATAAATAATGGCACGTCTTGGAAAAAAGATTGTAATATTCTGTCATGGGATACTGCCGCAAGAACTAATTGTCATTAGTGTTAGCTTAAAAAAATTAGCATTAGTGTAAACATGATGGAAATTACTATTAATCTTTGCACAACACGAATTAGCATTTGTGTTAGTATAACAGAAATTTCTGTTCATGCTAATTTCTCCCTTTTTACAGAAAAGATGAGCATGGAAAATAATCAGGAAGATAAGTGGTTTAAAACTTAGAAGCTTTTAAAAAATATAATAAAACTCTAAAAGTCTAAAGGGTAAAGCACTGACCATCACTTTTTAGACAAGGTAGGAGTTCATTTAGAAGCATTAATGTAAAATTAATGTAGTAAATGTAAAATAACAAATGAATAGATCTTTGTTAAAGGACGTTCCTGCCAATTGTTTAAATGCATTAGTGGACACGCTGGCAGCTCAGCTGAAATCATTCCAATAATTCTGAGGCTTGTAGCACACAGTCCAGTCAGGAATCTTCTTCTAACTTAATGATGGATGAAGGGTGGTATGAGTAGTAGTTTCTAGGAGGTTTTTCCCTCCATGTTCAACTCTGATTCTGCTTTTTTGAATGTAAACAGAAAATAGTTTAGACTATGAAATTACACTTAACTGTATTAAATGTAGATATTAGCCTTATTGTAAAAGTATGTTTCACTAAATCTTGTTGCAAGACTTTCTGTCTAAATGCCATGATTTTAACACATAAAGTAACACATTTAAACTAGAGACACTTTCAATAGAAAATATAAAGTAGGGCCACGATTGTACATTGTAGTTTCTGTGCAAATGCTGAAAACATCTTGTTTCTAGCCCAGACAGTTACAAAAAGATAATTTGTATACTATCTGTGAGTTTAGGGAACTGTACATGATAGAGCTTTTAGTTTAGTTTAGTTTTTTTATCTGTAAGAGATGATGCATTCAACATGTGGGCCATTAACTTTTATGTGTGAATTTCAAAAATTGAGTGCAGAATGGAAGTTTTTCCAAAGTGGCCCCAAATTTCTTTGTGTGTGCTTCTTAGTCTATGAAGTTCGTTTTGCAGTGGTTACAGGGCCATTTTTAAAGGGGGGGATTTTTTTTTTTAATCCATAAAAATAAATATCGTTTTTTTTTTTTTTTACCAAAGAAGTAAAACATTTTTTTACCTGCTTTCTGATTTGATCAAAGGTGAGTGAGCTAGGAGTCAACTTACCAAATGGATACTCATAACCCAAAAATGTATGTGTTGCTTTGTCCTTACATATTTTCCTTCCAATTGTGCTTTCAGCTGAACTTTCTGATGCAAGTTTTGTGGTGGTGCATGCAAGATTCAGGTTCCAGTCCCAGTCCAGAATTGAAAATAGAAAAAGAAGGAAATTGAGGCAACCGTTGATCTTGTTGATCTTGTTGATCTTGACTGCACTAACACATAACTTAATTATTATTTCTAGAAGCTTAAACTGCACCATGATTGTACACTTTGGATTGCGTAAATAACAACACAATGTAAACTGCATCACGTGTGAAATCCTCAGGTTTTCACACACCAGTGGATCCTTCATGCATCTATAAATGTTCTTTCATTGCCAGTAATCCCTTCACCTTCACAATAACAGCTATTATCCGTAAATGATCAGGCATGTAGATTAGTCAATGGCTTTCTAATGACACTTCAAATAAAAACATGTGGCACTGACGGGCTACAGTTCCTCAGTGAACATTACATGGTGTCAATATTCCCCTTGATAACAGATTGATAAGATCATGTCAGCATGATGCACCAGCCACAGTTCTGCTATTAAAACATCCGGTTCTGTCTCCAAATCATACACCATATGGTTACATAAAGTGGAAAAAAACAACCATAACGGCTACTTATTAATGATTAATAACCAATGGGAGCATTAATAGTGAGTTAGTGTAATGCCTGCAGGATCTCTGAGAGTGTGTGTGTTTTATTATTTGTGTGCGTGTGTGTGTGTTTTATTATTTGTGTTTGTTCCATGGGCTTTAGTAAAAAACACATTGTAACTATCATTTTCATCATAAGATCAGATAATTGTGAATCAGAGTTTAGATGAGATATAATAATCACCATTAAGCAAGAATGAAATCGTCATCTATTATTGTGTAAAAATTATCTAACCACAAACATGTTGTACTGTAATATATAAAGACACAGACCAATTCTACTGCATTAGCTTGATTAGGTAAGAGTTATTAGGACACTATGATGTATCATAAATAAATATAGCAATACATTCCTAAAATGTGTAGTGGTAAGACATGTAAGGAATAAAGAGGTTTTTTTTTTTTTTTTGTACAGAAGAATAATCATCAATGAGATGGTGTGATGAAGCAGGTAGTTGCCCCAGCTAATATTATAGAACATTTATTAAGTTCTGAAGTGGAGACACAATGATGGCGATTGTGTCACACTGGACTATGACAAATCACAATTATTTCATTTTGTCAGGAGCACTGGATATAAAATGGGGTAATTTATACCTCAAACAATAATCCGTTTTGGTTCCCTTACCACACAAGTCCAAAAGTCAAATAACAGCATTTAAATGTTTTGTTTTTCTTAAACCATAGCAATTTGGGGTTCAACAACAAAGGGAAAAGGAGCAACTTTCATTGCATTGGATGCATTAAAAAATATATTTAATTTAAGGTGTTCAGGAAAATCAGGTAATTTCAGTTATTACTTACATTATAGTATTAGACTAAATTAGATTCTCATTTTTTGTCTCTCTTGAATTTACAGGTCACCTGTTATGCAAAATTAACTTTTTATTCATGTTTGGACATTAATTTTCCATTTTGTATTGGCCAGTTAGGTTTCAGTGGTAGGTGTCTTGTTTTTACATATGCATTTGTTTCAAGATTTTAGTTTAAAAATTAATAAATATATAAAACAGTTTAAACCTTTGTGGAAAGAGTTAGCAAACCAACATTGTTCTTGTGTTTGTTCTCAGAACAACAGAGCTGTAAGATGCAGAATGATCCGTTACTGTGGGCGAGAAGTAGGAAAGGCCTGTCCTGTTCTTTCTTTTAGAACAGCCATCATTATGTACTGATTACCATCTTGGTTTTCTTTTTGAATGAGGATAAGTCTATGAATTACACAATGCCTGTCTTTCACTCCAGCCGAGTTAAAAAAGAAAGTTTGTTCAGAGTAATTTTGTTGTTAGTGTTTTTTTCTTCTGTTGCCTTACAGGTGAAAAGGCAGAGAACAAAAGGAGAACATTTCTCATGTTTGCATAAGAGGTGGATAATTATCATGCAAACAGGAAGTAAATTAATGGAGAAAATTAAACAAATTAGAGCTGCTGATGAGTTGATTTTAGATATGCTACTCGCTGTAGTTTGCATAATAGTGTACACTGATGCATATAACATGCTGTACTGAAAAGCCTGTAAACCTAGTGTGCTCAATCCTAAATGGTCAGAATGGAGTGCACATAGACTATGTTCTAATACTGCTCTGGTCAAGACACACTGTGAAATATGGTTATAATTAACACACGATGTGTCTGCATGTTAAGTCTGTTTCATGCTTGATTTCTCCCCCTAATTAATAAGGGGAGGTCATTAAAATTCAACCAGACCGGTTAATAGAAAAGACAAATTTTCCCCTTGGAATTATAAGGCTCTATCAGCAATCTGAGCTTCAACTTTTTTGTGCTCCACAGAGCAAACCTGTACTGTGCCTTTTTATTTTCAAAACTAATAATCCACATCACTTAAAAAAAACACATCACACATCACCTTAGATTGAATCTGTTAATATTTTGTCACCGAATAAGAAAATGTGAATAACTGAAAAACAAAAAAGTTATAATGAACCATGCCTCCTTTCAGTATAAGTATTCATGACAGTCCATAGATATGTTAGACTTACAAAAAAGGATGAAAAGGGAATCCTCCTGATTGTCTCATTTGCTCAAGTTGGCAAAAAATTTAAAGGATGGAAAAGGGGGAACAGGTCAGAATAGGAACAGGGCAGAATGCAGGCTCAGTCTAATTTTACTTAATAACACATTATTAATTAACTTCTCTTAGACATAATAAATGCTGCTACGGGATGATAAGGCAATCATTTCCCGGCCTGTGACACAGATTTAGAAAAATTGATTAAAATAATATGAATGGAATAAAATTTGTTAATGCATATGCTAAAATACTGAAAGCAATAAGCTCTATGTCGATATTCTAACCCTCAGTCCCGTTATCAGGGGGCTTCCAGTAATATCACTGACTCAGATACAGTATGTGCTTTAATCCTGCTATTTTTTTGTCACAACATGTTCCATATCAGAGTTTCTTTTAAAATACTGTTCCTTATTTCTCCTCTTACGCGGCAAACCAGTTCTCACAACAATCACATGCTGTTCCGTATGCTGTGATGTGAGTCCAGGGTAAATACACACTGTAGTCACAGCAGTCAGTCAGGACCAGTGTTTTTAAAAAGTGATTTTAAGAGAATATTACAAGAGCACATAACATTCAGTGAGGCATAAAGGAAAATACTGCCTGTGTTAAAAGCTCATTATATAACTTATAACGTACAGGGTGGAAATATACACAGAGGGCTCTAAATTACATCTATAGATAAAACATTACAGCAAATAATTCTTAGCATTACACATGATATGACAACAGCATTTAGATTTAGCACTTTAGAGTGTAATATAATAATATCTTTTACAGATTGGAAAGGTTTGGTGAAATGTTAAGACTTTTATTAGGGTATTCTTGTAAAAAAAAGAAAAGGGATATACTTCAAAAGGGTGTTATATAAAAAAAATTATTGGGACAAAAAAAATAATGGGACGAAAGAGGCCTGTGATGTTTAGATGTACACAACAATGAGTCAGGAATTGTTTCTTTAATGTAGCTTCTTACACAAAGTACAGAATGCATTTAAAAATGCTGCATGTAATTTGCCACTTTAAATAAGCCCTTATTATTGCCTTAGCTTTGCGTGTACAGTGTGTTCTATAATTCAGGCCCTTCAGCCTTTTTTAAGTTGCAATCTGAGATCAGCTCACAGGAAGAGGAGGGGCAAGTCATGAACTTTGGTCTGTCATTTGGAAGTAACAGCTGACTGATTATTTATTAGTGACTAGAGACCGCCCACATGCAGAACCTGTCTCCAGTGTGCTTGCATTATCTGACAACGTGAGTGTGTGGTCAACTCGCCGCTCCTAACGCTGCTCCAATGTTTCAGGGAGCCCTTACTTCTGCCATCACTGTAGACATGGCACAGTCTGATCCAAGGTTTCAGTAGCTATGAGCTCGGCTACTCGTTTTCGTCGTAAACGATGCTGCCTACTGTTACAGTAGGTGAGGAACGCCAGTGTTTGCACAGGAATTTCTCTCACAAGTTGTAATCTGAGATCAGATTACAACCTGTGAGAGAACTATCTGTGGAAACACTAGCGACCCCCAAAAAAGCTTAATTTTTGGGGGCATGGTCCTAATCATTTATAAATTATAGATTAATAAATTACAAGAAGACTAGTTATTAACACTCAATTTTTATTTATCATCTGCATTTATTACCATATTTATTTGGTGCCAAAAAAGTGATCTTAAACAATAAGTTACAAATAGGCAAACAAAAAGCATAGGAAATAAAGATATTATAGATGTTTACTGAGATTTGCATCATCATTTATTATTAGATGTATTATATCATAAAATCCTTTGTTCCCAGGGCCATTTGCTACTTTAAAACCCTTTACGGTGCCTGGGGACATAGTGGCTATCTCTGTGTGCATGGAGTTTGCATGTTTTTCCCATGCTTGGTGGGTTTCACACTAAATTGCCAAAAGTATTCGCTCGCCTGCGCTCACATGTGCTCACATGCATACTGAACTTAAACTTGATGTTACCAAT